>NC_088348.1:14047500-14397500 GCF_036884655.1 Musa acuminata AAA Group
CAAGTTTGAGTTGTAAAGAGAGGAGAGAAAACTTCTGTAAGGGTTGTCTCCTAAGCCCGTCAAAAGGAGTGAATCTGTAAGAGGGTAGTTGGCCTTCGCCTATTGAAGGAAGGCTTCTAGTTGATGTCGGTGACCTCGTCGGTGGAGGAAGCCAAAAGTGGAGTAGGTCAAGACTGACCGAACCACTCTAAATCTCTGGTTTGCGTTTATTTTGAGCACTTTATCATTACTGCAAACCTCCTACATAGCTACTGCTCTTTGCGCCTTTACGAACAAGTTTCTAAGTGCTGATCTTTTCAAATCTGCATTCAGACGTAAATCGGTGTTTTCGTACGATCTCTACATTGCGGTTTACACTTACATTTTGATTCTATTTATAACTGTAAACTGTCTTCTGCGCTTTTATGAACGAGTTTCTTTACAGTTTACGTTTACGTCTTTATTCTGTTTATAACTGCAAACTGATTTCTGCGAACAAGGTTCTTTGCAGTTTACATTTACGTCTTTATTCTGTTTAGATGTAAAACTATGTTTTAGACGTAAACTACTTTTAAACGTAAAACTACATTTAGACGTAAAACTGCGTTTAGACGTAAATACCCCACCCATTCAGCACTGAAAAGAAACAGACCTACACCGAAATCTTGATCTTTTCTGTGATTCTAAGAGCTCAAAAAAGTGTTGTAAAGCCTTTAAGTCTCCTCCTTCTGTTCTTCAAGTTTTGAGTTGTAAAGTGAGGAGAGAAAGGTCTGTAAAGGTTGTCTCCTGAGCCTGTCAAAAGGAGAGAAACTGTAAAAGGGCAGTTGGCCTTCGCCTATTGAAGGAAGGCCTCTAGTTGACGTCGGTGACCTCGTCGGTGGAGGAAGCCAAAAGTGGAGTAGGTCAAGACTGACCGAACCACTCTAAATCTCTGGTTTGCATTTATTTTGAGCACTTTATCATTACTGCAAACCTCCTATATAGCTACTGCTCTCTGCGCCTTTACGAACAAGTTTCTAAGTGCTGATCTTTCCGAATCTGCATTTAGACGTAAATCGGTGTTTTCATACATTACAGTTTACGTTTACGTTTTGATTCTGCAAAACTGTCTTCTGCGCTTTCACGAACGAAGTTTCTAAGTTCAGATCCCTTTAAAACTGCGTTTAGACGTAAACTGCGCAAACTGTGTTTAGACGTAAAACTGTGTTTTAGACGTAAACTACTTTTAAACGTAAAACTACGTTTAGACGTAAAACTACGTTTAGACGCAAACTGCGTTTAGACGTAAAACTACGTTTAGACGTAAAACTACGTTTAGACGCAAACTGCGTTTAGACGTAAAACTACGTTTAGACGTAAAACTGCGTTTAGACGCAAACTGCGTTTAGAAGTAAAACTACGTTTAAACGTAAAACTGTGTTTAGACGTAAAATTGCATTTAGACGCAAACTGCACTGCGCTTAGACGCAATCTGATTTTAGACGTAAACTGCGCTTAGACGCAAACTGCGCTTAAACGCAAACTGCGCTTAGACGCAAACTGCGCTCAGACGCAATCTGAGTTTAGATGTAAACTGCGCTTAGACGCAAACTGCGCTTAAACGCAATCTGAGCTTAGACGCAAACTGCGCTTAGATGCAAACTGCGCTTAGACGTAATCTGCATTTAGACGCAAACTGCAAACTGCGTAAATTGCGCTTAGACGCAAACTATGTTTAGACATAAACTGCACTTAATCATAAGTAATCTTAGAATTGGCTTTTGCATCAAAATAGTTTTTATCGAACGAACGCAGCTTTCGTTTTTAATCGCTGAAAGATTTCCGCTGCACTAATTCACCCCCCCCTCTTAGTGCTCTCGATCCTAACAATATACTAAAATATCTTAATATCTTCATTTTTTAAAGTATTTGTAATATTCATTATGCTCTAAGTCTTGAAGTAAATCTTACGAGTATTATAATATTTTCCTTCCAAAGAAAAAATCTAGTCCTCTAAATTTAATATATCTGAATAAAAAAATAATTAAGGATAATTGATCTTTATTATGACTCGACTGCAACTTAACATATGATATTATTCTTAGTATTAAAATTTGTCTTTTTCCATTAACATTGTGAATAGCTTGCTCCTCATGTATCATGTCTTTTCCAACTGAATTGATGCATATTTGGTTACACGATATGGATCCTCAATATATTTTCTTAATATTATCGCATGAAATATATCATGAGCTTCAATATTTTTAAAATCTCACATGATCAAGTACATCTATCAATCGATTTGTCAACTACTCTAAATCTCGTGATAATTTTGCTTGAAAAAAATTTAGTAATAATGATTTCGGTCTAAAATTTCAATCAACATAAATCCCTGTTGCTTTGAGTTGCATGCGTTATCTAATAAATTTAATCTTTCAAATGTTTCTTCAATTTATAAGTGAGATTTTCTTTCACTTATATCATCAAAATTTATAAGTGTGATAGTGAGATTATATTAGGGATCGGGAATGAAATGCTTATGGAAATATCTAATTCAATTAATTAATAAAAAGATTATGTTATCAAGAATGAAATGCTCATCCATATAACATATCTCATGTCATTAAAGAGTAATTTTATCCTGTCCACAAAACTCAAGATTATTAAATGCATTCCTGATAATTTCAAAGAAAAATACTCATAAACCATTAACTTCACATAAATATTTATACAATACTTATAATCTAGGATAAATGCATTAAAAAAATGTTTATGTTCTTCGATTTAAAGGTTGGTTTCTCTAGATGTCTAATGACTTTGAATATATAACAAGATCATCCTTTTGCATATAAATTTTGAGTATTCACATTAGCTTAAAGTTTGTTATTCCATAATATCTCCAAAATAAACAACTTAAATTAAGTTCTTAACTTATTTAAAATAATGCTATAGCTTTGTGTTATATCAATCTTACTGATTCCTCAGTTATATTCAATCTACCTTTTTTTTTTTTCTCACATCTTTCTTCAATTATTTAAGAACTAATGCTACAGTTTTTCTTGTCTGATAGAAGCAATAGTTCCTTAGTATTTTATTTTCAAAAAATTATATAACAAACATGTTAGGATCGAGTCGATACTAAGACTAGGGGTTGAATTAGTGCAGCAGATAAAAATATTGTCGGTGTTGAATCTCGAATTTTGATGATAAAATCAATTATAAATTGTTTGAACTAACCTATATGTTGAGAAAAGTATGCAGGATTAACTATGATAGTAGTAAGACATAAAGCAGGTATTGTGCTGGAGTCAAGATCGAGATTTTGTTGGAAGTTCAAGAGTTCGTCAGAAGTCCGGACGTTTGTTGGAAGTTCTATCGGAACCAACCGAGAAATCTAGGAGCTTGCCAAAGAAGCTTGTCGGAACTCGCCAAGAAGATCATCGTAAAGTCCAAGAGCTTGCCGGGAGTCTATCGGAACATTGCCGAGAGTTCGTCGGAAGATCGCCGGAAGAGCAATTGACGTACCGGAACAAGAAGTGCTTTAATTATGTCTTAGTTATTGTAGTTAGATCAAAAATGGAGTTAGGATTCGGAGATAATCCAACTTAGTTAGGGGCCAACTGGGCCCTTAACAGGACTGAATTGGGCCGAATTGAATAGCCCATTCAACCCCTGAAAATATGACCGGCGATGGCACCGCCTAGAAGACCTATTATCCTAGGTGGTTTGGGCCGTAGTACCACCTAGACTGGGTGGTGGTACCGCTGGTAATCAATATTGCCAGCGATGGTACCGCCCTTGTCAAGCAGTGGTACCACTAGAGCTCGGTCTCCGAGCTCTGTCAGGTGGTGGTACTGCTCATTAATAGTGGTGGTACCGCCAGCATCCTGAAATATAAGGATTTGAATTTTTTGGCTCCAACTTTTGAAGTCATTGGGGCCTATAAATACCCCACCCTTTTCTACATGAAAGGGTAACAAAGTGCTATCATATGTGTGAAAACTTATAAGTATTTGGGGTGTAAAAAGTGTTGTAAAAGTGAGAAGAGTTCTCCTCCTCCCTCTCTTAGCCTTGTAACCATCCAAGAAAGAGGAGTGAAACTTGTAAGGGTTATCTCCTAAACCGAGAAAAAGGAGAAAGCACTATAAAAGGTAGTTGGTCTTCGCCTATTGAAGGAAGGCCTTTAGTGGACGCCGGTGACCTCGACGGAGGAGGAATCCGAAGTGGACGTAGGTCTCATTGACCGAACTACTCTAAATTCTGGTTTGTTTTTCATTTTATGTAATTTACTTACTGCAAATCTCATTGAGCTTCTCCTTACATTCTTATGAAAGTTTTAAGTTCAACATCTTTTCGAAACGATTTGAATCTAGACGAACTTTCTATGAAATCGAAGAATTTTCTACTGTACTAATTCACCTTCCTCTCTTAGTGCCGCTCTTGATCCTAACAATTTGTATCAGAGCAAGGTTCACTCTCATTTGGTTTAAAACCCAAGAGAGATGGCATTTATCGGCAACCAAGAGGGTCATTCAATTACACATCCGCCTATGTTTAATGGGACGGATTACACATATTGAAAGACTAGAATGAGGATATTCCTAATTTCAATGGATTTCGAATTATGAAATATTGTTGAAAATGGGTTTCAAAAGTCTTCTCTTCCAATGAATGATTGGAATGAGTTAGAGAAGAAGACTTTCGCTTTAAATGCCGAGGCTATGAATGCCTTGTTTTGTGCTTTAGATAAAAACGAGTTCAATCGTGTGTCTATTTATGAAACCACTTTTGATATTTGGCACATACTCGAAGTGACTCATGAAGGTACTAGTAAAGTAAAGGAGTCAAAAATTAATCTTTTAGTGCATACTTTTGAGTTGTTTCGGATGAAACCGAGTGAGACCATTGGAGACATATACACCCGATTTACGGATATCGTCAATGGTCTAAAAGATTCTAAGATCCATTCCAAAGAGTTAGGATCCTAATGTCATGGTCATTCAAGATGCCAAAGATTTAAATAACTTTCCTCTTAAAGAATTAATCGGGTCACTAATGACCTATGAGATGACTTGTAATACTCATGAAGAGCTTAAAAACAACCTTCCAAAGAATAGGAAGGATATGACACTAAGAACTCAAGAAGACTTCTTGAAAGAAAATTCAAGTGATGAGAACTTTGATGAAGACTTGGCATGCTTGACAAAAAAGTTCAAAAAATTCATAAAAAAATAAATTTAAAAATGATACAAAACATAAATTTAAACCTAAGAAAGAACAAATGATATGCTATGAATGCAAAAAGCCGGGATACTTCAAGAGTGAATGTCCCCAAGTAAGGATGAAGCAACTGAAGAAGTAGAAGGCTCTTAAAGCAACTTGGGACGACTTAAGTGCATCCGAAGAAGAGGAGCCAACCAACACCGAGCAAGTTGCTCACTATGCGCTAATGGCTATTGGAGATGAGGTGAGGAGTTCCTTTGATGCAAATTTATCCTTTGATGAACTATTAAATGATTTTCATGATTTATTTGATGAATGTAAATTAATTAGTAAAAAGTATAAATTATTAAAAAAAGAGCATGCTTCTCTTGCTAGTGATTTCGATAGATTAAAAGTTGAGCACAATGATAGTTTAGCTCCATGTACAAAATGTGATGAAGTAGAAATACTTCAAAAGGAAAACTTGCTACTCAAAGAAACCTTAAAAAAATTTGAGGTTGGTAGCAAGTCCTTGAACTTGATCCTTGCCAACAAGGGTCACATTCATAGAAAAGGCAAAATCGGATTTGTGAGTAGCTCTCACCAAAATCCAACCACCTTTGTTAATGGCTTTACTTTGCATGTTTCACCCTGAAATAAATGTAACTTTTATTGTAAATTTGGAAATATAACTTATCATTATCCATTTAAGAAATATAGTCCACACAAACTGATTTGGGTTCCTAAAGGAATCGTAAAGAATTTCATGCAAAATGATGAGTTAAGCCAATCGATTTTTGAGACACCCAAGGTCAAATGAGTACATAAAAATCATCCTTTTTTGTAGAAATGGTTACCATCACAAGCTAGGAGCAAGAGATGGTACCTTGATAGTGGATGCTCAAGGCATATGACTAGAGATCCATCTCAATTCTCTAAGCTCACTAGCCTATACAAAGGATATGTCACATTCGGAGACAACAACAATGGTAAAATCATTGGAAAAGGAACCATAGGTAATACATCCAACTTTTTTATTGAAGATGTGTTGTTAGTTGATGGCTTAAAGAATAACCTTTTGAGCATTAGTCAATTGTGTGATAAACGATATATTGTTAGATTTGAATCGAATGCTTATATTATAGAAAAACCATACAAAAATATATCTATGATTACCCTAAAATAAAATAATGTATATACTATCAACATTGATGATCTTTGTAATAAAATGTGTCTTTCGATTTTAAATGATGATGCTTAGCTTTGGCATATGAGATTAGGTCATGCTAGCATGAAACTAATCTCTCAAATCTCATCTAAAAAACATACAAGAGGAATTCCTCACATTAAGTTAATTAAAGACAATATATATGATGTATGTCAACTAGGAAAACAAATAAAAAAGTAGCTTCAAACCAAAGAACTAAATAAGCACCTCTAAACCATTACAATTGATCCATATGGACTTGTTCAAACCAATTGCTACATCAAGCCTAGGAGGTAGCAAATACGCCTTTGTTATCATGGATGATTATAGTAGATACACGTGGACTTACTTTTTGGCACACAAAAGTGATTGCTTTAGGTATTTCTCTAAGTTTTGTAAATTTGTTCAAAACGAAAAGGGTTTTATGATTTCATCAATTCGAAGTGATCAAGGTGGTGAATTTCAAAATCGTAATTTCCAAGAATTTTGTGAATCCAATGGATACAACCATAATTTCTCTATTTTAAGAAATCCTCAACAAAATGGAGTAGTAGAAGGAAAAATAGAAACTTACAAGAAATGGCAAGAACCATGTTAAATGAATATAGTCTACCCAAATATTTTTGAGCTGAAGCCATAAATACGGCATGCTATGTCATGAATAGGGTTCTAGAAAGACCATTACTCTCCAAAACTCCTTATGAGTTGTGGAACAACAAAAAACCCACATTTCATATTTTAAAGTTGTTGAATGTAAATGCTTTATCTTGAATGAAAAAGATGCCTTAGGAAAGTTTGATGTAAAATTGGATGAAAGAATTTTTCTTGGTTATTCTTCTATTTCTAAGGCTTTTTGTATCTTTAATAAAAGAACCTTGATTATAGAAGTCTATTCATGTGGTTTTTAAGGAAGTTCCATAACTAAGAAAATGATTTTGATGATGATCTTAACTTTGATGCTTTAAATTTAAATAAAACCCTTTCTCCATTTAGCAACTTGGATGCATCTTCTTCTAAAACATTCTTACGAAAGAAATGGAAGTATGTAGATGCTCATCCTAAGGAGCTAATCATAGGAGACACATCAAAAGGGGGTTCAAACTCGTTCTTCTCTTAAGAAATTTTGTGCCAACATCGCTTTTCTCTCCCAAATTGGACCTAAATGCATTGACGAGGCCTTGAAAGATGATTCATGGGTTATCGCAATCCAAGAAAAGTTAAATTAATTTAAGGAAAATGAGGTGTGGAAGCTTGTTCCAAGGCCAAATGACCATTTATTTATTGGTACTAAATGAGTATTTAGAAACAAGCAAGATGAATTTGGTATCGTAGTTAGAAACTAGGCTAGATTAGTGGCCAACAATTTCAACCAAGAAGAAGGTATCGATTATGAAGAAACCTTCGCTCTTGTGACACGATTAGAAGTCATAAAGATGCTCCTTGCCTATGCTAGTAGTAATAATTTTAAGTTGTTTCAAATGGATATTAAAAGTTCTTTTCTTAATGGCTTTATTTTCGAAGAAGTTTATGTTGAATAATCCCCAAGATTTGAGAATGATAAGTTCCCCAATCATGTATGTAAATTGACTATAAAGCTCTCTATGGTTTAAAACAAGCCCCAAGGGCTTGGTATGAGAGACATAGCTCTTTTCTTATTCAAAATAATTTCTCTAAAGGCAAGGTCGATACTATATTATTTATTAAAAATTTTAAAAATAATTTTTTTACTATTCAAATTTATGTTGATGATATTATTTTTGGCTCTATAAATGAATCCTTATGTGAATCATTTGCTAAAAGCATGAGTCTAGAGTTTGAAATGAGCCTAATTGGGGAACTAACCTTCTTTTTAGGCTTACAAATCAAACAACTTAAAGATAATATTTTTATTAGTCAAACAAAATATGTATTAGACTTGCTAAAATAATTTAATATGAAAAGTTCAAAAACTATCAATACTCCTATGAGTACCTCCACTAAGTTAGACATTGATGAAAGTAGAGAAAGCTTTGATAAAAAAGCTTACAAGGGTATGATAGGTAGTTTGCTATACCTCACCGCAACTAGACCGGATATCATGTTTAGTGTAGGACTTTGTGCCTGTTAGAACCCTTGTAGATTCTAAATTTGGGGTTGATCTCTTTACCCACAGATTTCATATCAAACAATGCTGCAATGTCAATGTAATCATTAAAACTTTGAAGCTGACTTTCTGAAAGTTTTTTTTTTTGGTAAGTAAAAGTAAATTGATTATGTGTAAAGTTTCTATAAATAGCTTTATCTATACAAGTCATAGATAAAGCCAAGTAACTCATAGAGTGCGAATGCGATAGTTATGACTACACATGCTGTTGACTATAACTCCTAATTATAGTCAACATAGAAAATATTTATCCAGATATATCAAAACTACCTGTGGGTACATAATTTGGCATCATTCCCAAGATCTTTAGCTAATAGCAAAATTAAATTTGATAAAAATATCTTTTTCTCTTTGGGTAAAGTGCACCGTTTTGAAATCTTACTCCATACAGGATCTTGAGGCTCTAATAATCTCTTTCAAGAGCTGAGCATTATTTGTGTGTTGACATTCAAAGATTCTGTTACATCTCTCCTTCCACATCCACCAAATAGCGCATTTGAAAGTAACATTTGCTAGTTGTGTGAGAGGCCCTTTTCTTGAGAAATATTGCATGAGGTCGCCTAGTTCTTGGTGCAAGTTTGGTTGCGGCAGTCTATTGAGTTCAAATCGCTGGAGAATCTCCTTCCATATCCATTTTGTATAATCACAAGCAAAATAGAGGTGGTCAATAGTTTCTTCTTGTTGCATACAAAGGGAGCATCGGTTAACATGATAGATACCTCTTCTTTTCATATTTATCTATTGTAGGTTGTTTATTGAGAAGGGCCTGCCATGTACATAAGGAATGTCTTTGTGATCCCGGTCGATCCCATGTCCAACTACTTGGGAACCACTTGTTATTTCTTTGCCTAATTTGATTCCATGCGGATGTGGCACTAAATTTGCCATTGTCATGAGGCCAAATAAGTATATCTGAAGAGTTGTTCCTGATTGGAATAGCTATAATAGTCGGCCAAAGTGATAACATTTCGGGAGAAATAGGATTAGGGAGACACCAGGTACCGTTAGCAATGAACTCGGAAACCTTCCAATCTTTGGGAGCCCCAAGATCCTTTCGTATTCTGTCGCCATATAATTGAAATATACTCTTCCCATTCACCCAAGGATCGTACCACATATTAGTACTAGTTCTAGAAGAGATTACATAAGAAATGTGTTTGATTAGCCAATTCCTTGCCTTTAAAATTCCTTTCCAAGCTGCAGAGTGGTATGTTCTTGTTGAAATTTCCCAGATTGATTCCTTTGAAAGATACCTAGCAGAAACCCAATGTGACCATAAGGAACATTTGTTTTGCAAAAGATTCCACAATTGCTATACCAGACATGTTTGATTCCAATCTCTAGTATTTCTCAAGTTCCCCTTCATCTTTCGGTTTGCAAATGCTATCCAATTTATCATATGCATTGCCTTATCATTTGTGTCATTCCAGAAGAAGTTCATTAATAACCGTTCAATATCTTGGAGAAGTCCAACAGGCAGAAGAAATGCATTACACCAATATATAGAATATGATTGCAATACCGAACGGATGAGTTCGAGTCGTCCTGCTTTTGATAGAAACCTATTTTTCCAAGAAGAGAGATTCTATTTTTTATTTTTTGCAAGATAAGCTGATAGTGGGTTTTGTGAATGCTTGTGAATATGAGCGGGAGACCCAAATAAGGAACTGGCAAGCTTCCCTCACTAACCCCCAAAGTTTGTGCAATAAATATCTTATCCTCAACGTAAGGGCTCATATATACTTTACCTTTCGCATGATTTAACTGAAGTCCAAAAACCATACCAAAGTCATTCATAATAGTAGCCAGGTTCTTTACTGAAGTTGGTTCATTTTGGAGAAAGATAAGTAAATCATCTGCAAATGTTATATGTGATATATGAATAGAACCAGCAATGGGTACCTTAATGCTGCCATTTAAGACTGCGTGTTCCAACATACAGCTAAGTCCTTCCATCGCAATAGTAAAGAGATACGGAGAGAGTGGATCACCTTGTAGGATGTCATTCTTGCTCCCAAAAAAACCAATAGGTGAGCCATTAAGGAGTATTGAAAACTTTGGAGTTTCCAAGCAAGATTTAATCCAATTAACCCATTGCTATGGAAAGTTCATATCGAGGAGCATCTTATAGATAAATTTCCTATTAACTGAATCAAAGGCTTTCCATAAATCAGCTTTAAAACAGATTTTTATCCCTCTTGCTTTTGAGTGCAAATCTTTGACCAAGTCATTAGCAAGCAAAATGTTATGATGTATACTTCTCCCTTTGATGAAAGCAACTTGATTTGGGCTAATGATCTTGTGTATTACCTTTTGCATTCTATTTGTCAATACTTTGGAGATGATCTTGTAAATAAAGTTGCATAATGATATGGGTCGATAGTTCTCTAGTGAGTCAGCCCTGCATTCTTCGGAATTAAAGAAATAAAAGTGCAATTCATCTCTCTAAGAATATGACCTGAAGAGAAAAAATGTTGGCAAGCCTTGATCACATCATTTCCAATAATAGACCAACAGTTTGGTAAAATTCAGCTGGAGATCCATCTGGACCTGGGCTTTTGTGCTTTGGTGACTTAATGACAACACATACAATTTCGTCATCTGTAATTGGGGCATTGAGGATTGAAATAGCTTACGAATCAAGTTTTCTAGTCGGCTCCACATGAATGTTATTAGGTTTCCCAGCTTGATTGAGTAAGGAATACAAAAATTGCTCTGTGTATGCTTTAACCTCATCTAAATTCTCAATAAGATTATCATTTTGTCTCTGCATTTGCTGATACGATTAATAGCCCTTCGAGTAGCAATTGAAGCATAGAAAAATTTAGTATTGGAATCCCCTAGTGTAAGCCAATGCTGTCCAGACTTTTGCTCTGCAAAACTTTTCTCCTGTTTTAAGGCTTGCATGAAGTTATTTCTGGCTTCTATCTCTTTGTAGATAATATTCTCATCATTTGGCTGAAGTTGCAGCTCATGTTGCAATGACATTAGTTCCTTTCTGCAAAATTGAACTCTGGTGGTAATATTGCCAAAGGTATTTGTATTCCACTCCTTTAGTGCTGCTTTACAGGCTTTGAGCTTTTGACATAAGATGTAAGGGGGCGATCCATGCACATTAACATTCCAAGCAGATCTGATAACATCAAGAAATTGAGGATGAGTACTCCACATGTTAAAGAATCTAAACGGTTTCTTGCCTCTTGGTGTCGCTTTGTCTGCGTGTATATACATTAAAGAATGGTTAGAAAACAAAGGAGCACCATACTCAAGAAGTGAATCTGGGTAAACTGTTAACCATTCATGATTAATCAAACACGTATCAAGTCGAGCCATTATTTTTCTTTTAGCGGCACCTTGATTACTCCAGGAGAACCAATTACCCACAGATTTGTTATCAAACAATGCTGCAGTGTCAATGTAATCATTAAAACTTTGAAGCTGGCTTTTTGAAAGTTGTCTACCCCCCTCTTTTTCATTTGTATACCGAACAGTATTAAAGTCTCCAAGAGCAATCCAAGGTACATTGAGACAGCCATTTACAATATTAGTCAGGTCAGACCAAAGGGTATTTCTTTCTTGCATACTGTTCGAAGCATATATACCAATGAAATTGAATTGACAGCCATTCTTTTTGTCCTCTATCTTAAGATGAATCAATTGATCAGTAGTAGAAATAAACCAAGCATTAATAGAGTTAGGAAGCCATAAGACCTATATTCTACCAAAAGTTTCATTTGAGTCATTGGTAAACAGTTCTGCGTCCGGCCATATTAAATTCTTTTGAGCTTGAACGCGCGATTGTTTAATTTTCGTTTCCACTAGAATAACAATATCACATGCGGCAGACTTGATTATTCTGTTGAGCTCCCGACATTTCTCCGGCTTATTAAGTCCGCGAACATTCCAGCATGTTATCTTCATTAGTAATAAACAAATGAAGAGGTGGTAAGGTATTCATTCTACGACTTTGGATGGACTGTACCATCCTTTTTCTTATCCTTCGGTTTTGTATTTTCCTCCCGCACAATATCCTTACCTTTTATGGCTTTATTTCTATATTTATCCACTTCATCTACAGCTTACATATTTTTAAACTTTAAAGTACCTTGAATCATGTGGTCTTGATTGGCAGGGTTTGTTGAAGCACGATAAGATTGTTGCGGCACAATATCCTGGATAGTACTTGTTGGATCAACCTGGCTAGAGAGGTTTGTTGGGGCATGAGTTTGTTGAGACAGAATATCCTTGTTGGCGATGTTTGTTGTGGCGTGAGTTTGTTGAGGAAGAATATCCTTGCTGGCGAGATTTCTTTGGGCCTGAGTTCGTTGAGCTATTGTGGACGGATCCGATGATATTGGAAGAGATGAAGTTCCTGACTTATTTTTGTCCTGTCCACTAGTACCATGGGAAACCTCTGTTGTGGAAGGCTCCGACATTATAGGAAGAGATAAAGTTTTAGATTTGTCCTTCTGTCCGCGGTGCTTTCCTTGTGAGTCGGAATGCTCAATAGTTTTCGCCACCATCGGTGCTACTGCCATTAGAGAAGAATCACTTTGTTGCTGAGGCGCTTGACGTGGTCGATAGACCTTTGTGGTTGGTTTTGGGGTTTGCTGACAAGCTCCATTTGCATGACCAAAAGATAAGCAACACTGACATCGTTGTGGCTTCCAGGAATATGAGACATATACCTTCCGAGTGTTCCTGTCAAGATCACGAAAGAAAACCTCATTAGGAAGATCTTCGTCAGAAGAAACCAGCACACATGCTCGTGCAAATGCTAATCTCGTCTGAGTTGCTGTTGCTTTGTCGATGTAGAGTGGCTGTCCCAGAGTGCTGCATAACTTTGCAATAAAACGTTAACTCCAAAGATGTAGAGGCAGTCCTTGAAAGGATACCCATAATGGAATAGACTGTAGGCTGTCTAACTCCGAACGGACATCAGGAGACCAACGTCGTAGAATCATTGGATGACCGCGGATAGTCCAGAATCCTTCGAGGATTCATTGTAAATCTTCTTCAGAGTATAGCTTACAAACAAAGAATCCGTTCTCCAGCATATGAAGATCAAATGACGATATTCCCCATCGAGTTTTGATAAATGAGGATAGTGGGAAATAAGATGTTTTGAGACCTACCACATAGCCAACAATCGCCATAGACCATGTCTCAATAAACTCTGCTGAATCAGCAGTCTCGTATACAGCAATCTTCTTATCAGCCTGAACTTCTGGAGTAAAGAATTCTAAGCTTAGATCTGGACTTCCAACCGGAGCCTTGAAGAGGCTCGTCCAAGGACGAGGATCGCTGGAAATGAGAGCAGGATGCCGCGATCTAGAGCGCGACCTGCTTCGATGCTGCTTCGTCGAAGGAGTTTCTCTCTGGAGAGGATATGGTGGAGGAGCAACTTGAGGGGTAAGGGTAGGGAGTCTTGCCCCAACCCTCCCGCCACCGTCGCCAGCCCTAGGGGCCATCGCTGCCATGTTTGATCCCTCTTCTGGTCGCCGCTACAGAATCATCGCCATAGGGAAATGCCACCGCTACAGTATATCAGATCACCGCTACAATACCTGTTGAATCTCATATTTTGATAATGAAACTACTTGATATATGTTTATGATTTAATCTGCGTTTTGAGTGACGCAGGATGCCTCGATCAGGATGAGACAATTAAAGCAGGAAAATCATGTTGTGCTGGAGGAACATGTCAGAAGATTGGACGTCGGTCCGTTGAATCGGTCGACGTATCGACAGAAGGCTTCGGGCCATGGACTCGGGCATCGGGCCAAGAAGAGCGGGTATTGTGCCAAGGATATCGGAGTTGCGGAGTCAACTGGCCGATTGGGCAATAGGCTGCAGGAAAGGACGATGCGCCGAAGAATCGGACGAAGCGTCGAGAGACCAATGACATGCCGGACAACTTGGTTAATTGCTTAGGATTAATTGTCTCGATCCAAGTTTTTGTTTTGAGTGTGCAGGATTAACTACGATGAAAGTTAGACAAGCAGCAGGAGTTGCGCCGGATTCAAGTTCAGATCACGTTGGGAGTTCGAGAGTTCGACGGAAGTTCGGACGGTCGTCGGAGGTTCTGCGAGAACAGATCCGAGAAGTCCAGAAGCTTGCCAAGCGAAGCTCGTCGGAACTCGCCAAGTGGATCGTCGCAAAGTCCAGGAGTTTGCCGGAAGTCCGCAGAAGCATCACCGAGGGTTCATCGGATGATCGACGGAAGTTCGCCGGAAACTCGCCGGAAGAAGCGATTGACGCACCGAAGCAAAGCTGCAGAAATTGTCTTAGATCTAATCGTAGTTAGCACATTGATTAAGTTGGAAAATGGGAGGTGATCCCATTAGCTTAATATTGGGGCAATTGGGCCCCTGAAAGACTGAAATTGGGCCGAATGGAGCTAACCATTCGGACCCTGATTGCACCAGGAGGTGCAACCGCCTAGGCCAGGAGGTGGCACCGCCTGGGCTAAGCCTCCCAGCGAGACTGGGCGGTGCAACCTCCCCAGCCAGGAGGTGGCACCGCCTGAATTCAGTCTTCGAGCAAGACTAGGCGGTGCAACCTCCATGACAGAGAGGTGGCACCGCCTGAGCTCAGTCTTCGAGCAAGACTGGGCGGTGCAACCTCCCTGACAGAGAGGTGGCACCGCCTGAGCTCGGTCTTCGAGCTCTGGCAGAGAGGTGCAACCGCCTCAGTCAAGAGGTGGCACCGCCTGGGCTCAGTCTTCGAGCTCTGCCAGGCGGTGCAACCTCTCCAGTCAGGAGGTGCAACCGCCTGATCCCGGAATTCCGGGATTTGATCGTTTTGAGCTCCAAATTTGAACTGGGTTGGGGCCTATAAATACCCCACCCATTCAGCACTGAAAGCACATAACACACTCTCGAAATCTTGCTATCTTTCTATGTTTCTTAGAGCTCAAAACTGCTAGTTCTCCTCTTTCTATTCTTCAAGTTTGAGTTGTAAAGAGAGGAGAGAAAACTTCTGTAAGGGTTGTCTCCTAAGCCCGTCAAAAGGAGTGAATCTGTAAGAGGGTAGTTGGCCTTCGCCTATTGAAGGAAGGCTTCTAGTTGATGTCGGTGACCTCGTCGGTGGAGGAAGCCAAAAGTGGAGTAGGTCAAGACTGACCGAACCACTCTAAATCTCTGGTTTGCGTTTATTTTGAGCACTTTATCATTACTGCAAACCTCCTACATAGCTACTGCTCTCTGCGCATTTACGAACAAGTTTCTAAGTGCTGATCTTTTCAAATCTGCATTCAGACGTAAATCGGTGTTTTCGTACGATCTCTACATTGCGGTTTACACTTACATTTTGATTCTATTTATAACTGTAAACTGTCTTCTGTGCTTTTACGAACGAGTTTCTTTACAGTTTACGTTTACGTCTTGATTCTGTTTATAACTGCAAACTGATTTCTGCGAACAAGGTTCTTTGCAGTTTACATTTACGTCTTGATTCTGTTTAGATGTAAAACTTTGTTTTAGACGTAAACTGCGTTTAGACGTAAAACTACGTTTAGACGTAAAACTACGTTTAGACGCAAACTGCGCTTAGACGCAAACTGCGCTTAGATGCAAACTGCGCTTAGACGCAATCTGCATTTAGACGCAAACTGCAAACTGCATAAATTGCGCTTAGACGCAAACTGTGTTTAGACATAAACTGCACTTAATCATAAGTAATCTTAGAATTGGCTTTTGCATCAAAATAGTTTTTATCGAACGAACGCAGCTTTCGTTTTTAATCGCTGAAAGATTTCCGCTGCACTAATTCACCCCCCCCCCTCTTAGTGCTCTCGATCCTAACAATTGGTATTAGAGCGGGGTATTTCTCATTTCGGATTTACACCCGAGAGAAATGGCTCTTCAAGAGGGCTTTTCGGTCTTTCGTCCACCGTTCTTTAACGGATTGGACTACACTTATTGGAAAACTCGAATGAGAGTTTTCTTGATTTCTCTAAATCTGGATTTATGGAATATCGTTGAAAACGGTTTTCAACTTCCCTCTAAACCGATGAACGAATGGTCGGATTTAGAGAAGAAGTATTTTTCTTTAAACGCAAAGGCTATGAATGCCTTATTTTGCGCTTTGGATAAAAATGAGTTCAATCGGGTTTCTTTGTGTGAAACGGCTTTCGATATTTGGCGCACTCTTGAAATCACGCATGAGGGAACTAGTAGAGTCAAAGACTCGAAAGTTAACTTTTTATTGCATGATTTCGAGCTTTTTCGAATGCAACCAAACGAGACTATAGGCGACATGTACACCCGTTTCACGGATGTCGTCAATGGTTTAAAATCACTTGGTAAAAACTTTTCGGATTTTGAACTCGTTAACAAAGTTTTGCGCTCACTTTCTAAAACGTGGGATTCAAAAGTAACTGTAATACAAGAAGCTAAAAACCTAAACAACTTACCACTTGAAGAACTAATTGGTTCATTGATGACATATGAAATGGTGCACAATGCACATGATGAACATGTTGAACACAATCACCTTCCAAAGAACAGGAAGGATTTGGAACTCTGGACAAATGAATGCCACTTGAGCGATGACTCAAGTGATGAGGACAATGATGAACAAAACAACCTTCCAAAGAACAGGAAGGATTTGGGACATAAAACATTTGAAGACCACTCGAGCATAAGCTCAAGTGATGGTGAACTTAAACTACAAATGAAACGAAAATTAAAAAGCAAAAAGAATCGAACTACTTGCTTTAAACGTAAGAAGAAGAACAAAAATTGGGATGAATCGAGCTCCTCCGAAGAAGAGAAAGTCAACAAAAGCAAGGCGGCAAACTACGCCTTAACAGCCTACAATGATGAGGTAATCGAAATACCCCTAATTTATTTTGAAATTACTTGATGCTTTCATGATGTATTTTTCTCTTTTAGTTTAAAATTAATTTTCTTAAAAATTACATGTTAAAAAAAAAAAAATTATTATGATCATACTAAGTAATTTCGAAAATGATAATATTGCATGATAAACAAATAAAATGATCTTGATTGAAAATATGAAATCATGGTTAAAAAGTAATAATGTGTATTACGTTGATTTCCATTGTTATTTCTCGATTTTGATTAAAGATCATGTTTGATTTGAAGAAATGCATAATGATGAAATTAAATATTTTGATTAACAATTTCATGCATGAGATTTTAAGCCGATGATAAGCATGTGTTATTCTCATGAGTATATTTGAAAAACTATGGCAAAAAATGTGCTCGAATGCATGAACGTATTAAGATTATTTTTCGGACATTCTTGATTCAATGTTTAAAACACTTAATTGCCATGATGATTTTACACTATAACATGTTGGAAATTATATGTTTTGGATACATAAATTTTTATGATCATGAGCATGTTTTATCTTCATAATTGAACTTGAAAATCTATAGCAAAATCTTATCCGAATGCATGAAAGTACTAATTTCATTTTCGGATTCACTTAACAATTGGTATCCTAACAATCGGATTTTCTCATACACTTATGAAAAATATTTTTCTAAAATGGATTTGATGAAATGATTCCTGCTTATAAATTCCATCTTAAAATATGAATGATAGTGTCTTTGCTTGCAAAGATTTGTGTCACATACATATCTCCTATGATTCATGTGCAGAAAAAGAATTTATAAGTCATAATACAATGAGATTTCTTATGCAAAAATAAAGTGCTTTTGTGATTCTTTGCTAAAGAGAATAATTATTAAAATCATGATCTTGATAATTATAACATGAAGCTCTTTATAAATCAAGATCGTTCATTATGCTCCCTACATTTATAAAAAAGGAGTTCTTCAAATGAAATGCAACTTGTCTTTTGATTTCATGATATTTTGTGAATTTCGAAATTAATTTTAATGACTTGATTATGAGTTTCAAGTTGATGATTTGATTTGAATAAGTTATGTCTAAATCATAATCATGATCTTGCAAAATTGAAATCACAAATAATATCTTTTGGCATTCATGAATTGATACTCACAATATGAAAGTATTGGTATTCATGACTTGATTTTGATTGAAACATTACATGCTTAAATTAATCATTCTTCTATGTTTCAAAAATTCTTTAAATGCCTTATGTGATGACTGAAAATTAATTTGCTTTATGATGAATCACGAATCATGACTTGATCTATGATATTGAAATATTTTAATCATGATTCTTGGTTATATAATTCCTTTGCCCTATTAAAAGGATTTGTTGAATGGATCATGTCCTTCTTGAACTTTCTTGATATCATGACAAGATTTTGTAATATGGCATGTATAATAATTAAAAATTTTTGGCCATTGATTTCTCCCATCTTTTCGACAAAAACAAAGGGGAGAAAGCTTTTGCTAGTTAGAACATGCAAAGAAAAACAAGTGCAATCTTGCACATGAAGCAAGTGTTGAATTGCCATGATTGAATCTTGCTATGCTTTTGTGCTTATATAGTGTGATGAAAATATAGCTTCATGTTATAAAAACTTGTATATATTTTAAAATAGCTAGAGCTACTTCTCCTTTTGTTGATGATAAAGGGGGAGAAATATATGAATTGATACTATAAGTATTTTCATCATGTTAAGATATCAAGAACTTGCATCGTAATTCTACTTGATGATATCTTGCCATGTGATGAAATGCTACGATTTGTTGCTAAAATGATGCATGCAATACTTATGCTTTCTACGTAATGTATTGCATATGATATGAACCTTGATTAAAATTGCCTTGATTTGAATTCAAGGTTTATCTCAATTATGGAATTCAGAAATAAGAATGATTACTCACCTTTGTCATGATTTAGAAATTGACAGAAAGGGTTTTTCCCTTCTTTTTGACAATGACTAAGGAGGAGATAACTTGCATGCACAATTCAAGAAGAAAGCAAATTTTCACTTCTCAAAAGAGAAGAAATTGCTATCTTGAACATCTTAAGAAACAAAAAGAACAAAGGTGCTATCTTGCCTATCTCAAGAAGCAAAACATGCTAACTTGCACATCTAGCAAAATGGACAAAATTTTCATATTTCAAGAAGCAAGAGTTGCCTTCTTGAACATCTCTAAATTGCTAGCTTGCATGTTATAAAAGTTCTATCTTATATGCTGTAAAACTTGCGTATCTAAAACTTGATAGCTTGAATGTTCTAAGCATGATGTAACATTTGCTAAATTTCTGGCTTCAAAACTGCATGATGATAAAACTTGATATTATGTTTTTCATGCAATGAGTTGAACCAATATCACAAACACTTGATTGTGATACTTCTCCTTTTTGTTGATGACAAAGGGGGAGAAGTATGTTGATGAAAGTATGTTGATTACATGACATGTGATGCATAAGTTTATGCATAAGTTCATGATAACGTGTTGCAAGTATTCATGATGAATATTGCAATGACTTGAATTCAGTTTGAATTCAAGGTTCTATCAATATGGCATATTGATAGGGGGAGTTTGTTTAAACTCCGGGAGTTAAGTTTAACTCCGTCATCAAGTGGTTGTCATCATCAAAAAGGGGGAGATTATTGAATCTCGTATTTTGATGATGAAACTACTTGATATATGTTTATGATTTAATCTGCGTTTTGAGTGACGCATGATGCCTCGATCAGGATGAGACAATTAAAGCAGGAAAATCATGTTGTGCTGGAGGAACATGTCAGAAGATTGGACGTCGGTCCGTTGGATCGGTCGACGTATCGATAGAAGGCTTCGGGCTGTGGACTCAGGCATCGGGCCAAGAAGAGCGGGTATTGTGCCAAGGATATCGGAGTTGCGGAGTCAACTGGCCGATTGGGCAATAGGCTGCAGGAAAGGACGATGCGCCGAAGAATCGGACGAAGCGTCGAGGGACCAATGACATGCCGGACAACTTGGTTAATTGCTTAGGATTAATTGTCTCGATCGAAGTTTTTGTTTTGAGTGTGCAGGATTAACTACGATGAAAGTTAGACAAGCAGCAGGAGTTGCGCCGGAGTCAAGTTCATGATCACGTTGGGAGTTCGAGAGTTCGACGGAAGTTCGGACGGTCGTCGGAGGTTCTGCGAGAACAGATCCGAGAAGTCCAGAAGCTTGCCAAGCGAAGCTCGTCGGAACTTGCCAAGTGGATTGTTGCAAAGTCCAGGAGTTTGCCGGAAGTCCGCAGAAGCATCACCGAGGGTTCATCGGATGATCGACGGAAGTTCGCCGGAAACTCGCTGGAAGAAGCGATTGACGCACCGAAGCAAAGCTGCAGAAATTGTCTTAGATCTAATCGTAGTTAGCACATTGATTAAGTTGGAAAATGGGAGGTGATCCCATTAGCTTAATCTTGGGGCAATTGGGCCCCTGAAAGACTGAAATTGGGCCGAATGGAGCTAACCATTCGGACCCTGATTGCACCAGGAGGTGCAATCGCCTAGGCCAGGAGGTGGCACCGCTTGGGCTAAGCCTCCCAGCGAGACTGGGCAGTGCAACCTTCCCAGCCAGGAGGTGGCACCGCCTGAGCTCAGTCTTCGAGCAAGACTGGGCGGTGCAACCTCCATGACAGAGAGGTGGCACCGCCTGAGCTCAGTCTTCGAGCAAGACTGGGCGGTGCAACCTCCCTGACAGAGAGGTGGCACCGCCTGAGCTCGGTCTTCGAGCTCTGGCAGAGAGGTGCAACCGCCTCAGTCAAGAGGTGGCACCGCCTGGGCTCAGTCTTCGAGCTCTGCCAGGCGGTGCAACCTCTCCAGTCAGGAGGTGCAACGGCCTGATCCCGGAATTCCGGGATTTGATCGTTTTGAGCTCCAAATTGGAACTGGGTTGGGGCCTATAAATACCCCACCCATTCAGCATTGAAAGCACAGAACACACTCTCAAAATCTTGCTATCTTTCTGTGTTTCTTAGAGCTCAGAACTGCTAGTTCTCCTCTTTCTATTCTTCAAGTTTGAGTTGTAAAGAGAGGAGAGAAAACTTCTGTAAGGGTTGTCTCCTAAGCCCGTCAAAAGGAGTGAATCTGTAAGAGGGTAGTTGGCCTTCGCCTATTGAAGGAAGGCTTCTAGTTGACGTCGGTGACCTCGTTGGTGGAGGAAGCCAAAAGTGGAGTAGATCAAGACTGACCGAACCACTCTAAATCTCTGGTTTGCGTTTATTTTGAGCACTTTATCATTACTACAAACCTCCTACATAGCTACTGCTCTTTGCGCCTTTACGAACAAGTTTCTAAGTGCTGATCTTTTCAAATCTGCATTCAGACGTAAATCGGTGTTTTCGTACGATCTCTACATTGCGGTTTACACTTACATTTTGATTCTATTTATAACTGTAAACTGTCTTCTGCGGTTTTACGAACGAGTTTCTTTGCAGTTTACGTTTACGTCTTGATTCTGTTTATAACTACAAACAGATTTCTGCGAAAGAGTTTCTTTGCAGTTTACGTTTACGTCTTGATTCTGTTTATAACTGCAAACTGATTTCTGCGAACAAGGTTCTTTGCAGTTTACGTTTACGTCTTGATTCTGTTTAGACGTAAAACTGTGTTTTAGACGTAAACTACTTTTAAACGTAAAACTACGTTTAGACGTAAAACTGCGTTTAGACGTAAACTGCGTTTAGACGTAAAACTACGTTTAGACATAAAACTGCGTTTAGACGCAAACTGCGTTTAGACGTAAAACTACGTTTAGACGTAAAATTGTGTTTAGACGTAAAACTGCGTTTAGACGCAAACTGCACTGCGCTTATACGCAATCTGCGCTTAGACGCAGAGTGCGCTTAGACGCAAACTGCGCTTAGACGTAATCTGAGTTTAGACGTAAACTGCGCCTAGATGCAAACTGCGCTTAGACGCAATCTGCATTTAGACGCAAACTGCAAACTGCGTAAATTACGCTTAAACGCAAACTATGTTTAGACATAAACTGCACTTAATCATAAGTAATCTTAGAATTGGCTTTTGCATCAAAATAGTTTTTATTGAACGAACGCAACTTTCGTTTTTAATCGCTGAAAAATTTCCGCTGCACTAATTCACCCCCCCCCCCTCTTAGTGCTCTCGATCCTAACAGTACCATCGCCCTAGGGAGATCTGGTTGCCGCTATAGTATCGTTGCCCTTGGGGAGATGCCGATGCGTCGCCCATGGGAGAAAGCCAACGCTTCAGGAGTTAGATCTCCCTTGGGAGATTTGGTCGCTGCTACAGTATCGTCGCCCTTAGGGAGAAGCAGACGCAACACTCGTGGGAGAAAGCCAACGCTGCAGGAGTCAGATCGCTCTAGGGAGATCTGGTCGCCGCTACAGTGTCGCCGCACTAGATCTGGTCACCGCTACAGTGTCGCCCTAGATCTAGGCGAGCCTGCAGTTCCACTCGTGGGAGAAAGCCAACGCTACAGGACGCAGATCACTCTAGGGAGATCTCGTCGCTGCTATAGTGTCGTCGCCCTTGATCTAGTCGCCGCTACAGTGTTGCCGCCGCTAGTGTCGCCGCCCTAGATCTGGTCGCCGCTACAGTGTCGCCCTAGATCTGGGCAAGCCTACAGTCCACTCGTGGGAGAAAGCCAACGCTGCAGGAGGCAGATCACTCTAGGGAGATCTCGTCGCCGCTATAGTGTCGTCGCCCTAGATCTGGTCGCCGCTACAGTGTTGCCACCGCTACTAATCTATGAAATTTCATTTAAAAAAGATTGCAAATAGATGGGTTAAGACAAACAATATACGGCTGAAATTTTCTGCAGCATAGATTTTCAAGTGTAGCAGATTGGACATAAAAGATTAGTTGATTATATTGAGAATTTTTCGATGAAAGCAAAGAGAAATCCACTGTTAGGAAGTGTCAAAGATGTCATAAAAATTTTATAGAAATTTGGATAGAAAAAGCACAGTAGCAAGATCAAACAAATGGTGCTATGCGGTTGGAATTCTGCAATGTATCTTTCGTCGTAGAGATGAAAACTTTGTGACGAAAAGTTTATGCAGCAATATAGGAACAATTTTTTTTTTTTTTTATATTTTCAAATAAGGATAACTAAATTGCAGCAGTAGTAAGGTAGGAAACCAGAACCTGTTGCAATTCACGGGGAGATCAAAGGATGATCCGTGGTGGTGGAGATGATGGCAGAATTTGGCGACGATCTTTTAAGCAATTGTGGGAATTGCTTTGGGCGGTTATGAAGGGTTGATGGATGGCTGTGGAAGGGCAGCGAGATGCCAAGAACTCTGCTCTGGTACCAGGTGTTAGAACCCTTCAAGATTCTAAACTTGGGGTTGATCTCTTTAGGGGATCGGCCTCCTTGGAACTCTATAGGGGTTCCTCCCTCCAAGTTGCTGCTCAAAGGCTGCAGAAAAAATTCATCTATTGCTTATGAAAAGAGGAGGAATACATGACTATTTATAGGGCTTCTAAACTCTAACTCATAATAGGACTCCTACTCAAGATTCCTACTTCTAATCATCTCCTAATAGGACTCCTACTCAAGACTCCTATTCCTTTACAACTCCTAATTCTTCTCTAAGAAACAACCTCCTAACCCTAGCCGGCCTCTTCATCTCTTTAATAGGGGTTGGCTTAGGTAGGTTTTACATGAATGCCTCTCTCAATTAGGACTCTCCTAGATAGAGTCCTAACAAAATTACGTCGAGAAACTGTTGTTTCTCCGACGACAATTCTACTCTTACAAGACAGCACATACTTGCTACAACTTCCACTTATTTCTATCAAACCTTTGCTACCATCTACCACAGATCCAAAACTTTCATCTACAGCCCTCAAACTCCACCAAACCACACCCTCAAACTACACCCAAAATAGTCACAAAACAAACCTAAACCGTAGCCTACATCCACCAATCCACCAACTCTTTCGACCATCACCTCTCTTAACCAATACATACCTTTAACCCGACAACAAAAGAGAGATCTTAACAACACAGATTTGGCAGCATATACTATGGCATCTGAGGAGGTAATCAATGCTAAATTCGAAGCCTTCGAGGCACGAAAGGAGGATAAGATTCGGATGCTCTTTACCTAACTCAGATTAGGCCGACCACTAAGCCCGAAGAAATCACATCAAGGAGAGAGCTTTGCCCAATCACACCAAGCCCGAAGATATGACTTCCAAGAGAGGGGAAGCTCTATGACTGACCCCAACTATCCATGCATGAGAGTGGACTTCCCTAGATGGGAAGAAGGAGGCTTGATTGGTTGGATCTCGCACGCGGAGCGATATTTTCGGTACCACAAAACCGCGGATGCATCTATGGTGAAAATTGCAGGTATACATCTTGAAGGGGATGCTATACAATGGTTTGACTAGTTTGAACATACTTATGGAGTCCTTTCATGGCAACAATTCAAAGAATGACTGCTGATCTGCTTCAGACCAACCGATTACGAGAATATTGATGGACAACTAGCAAAGATCTGACAAACCTCCACCATTCAGGAGTACCAAACCAGGTTTGAAAGGTTATCTAATCAAACTTGTGATTGGTCTTAAAAATAGCTATTGAGGACCTTCATTGAGGGCTTGAAGCTAGAGATCCGAGAAGAAGTTAAAGCGCGACAACCGTATACGCTTATGACAGCCTTCTCTTTCGCACGATATCAAGAGGAGCAATTGAACCATGAAGCTCGGAGGACTAGGGTCGCTCCTCAACCAATAATATTGAAGCCCTCAGCCCCCCTACTATTGACCAAGTCCCTACACCAAAGAGGTTAACAAGAGAAGAGCTTCGAGAGCAATATGCGAAGGGGTAATGTTGGCATTGTGACGAGCCATGGAGCCGTGAGCATCGATGTAGTAAAGGGAGACTTCTTATGATTGAACCAATAGAAGAAGAGGTCATTGAACATCCAGAAGAGATCCTTGAACATGAAGAAGAAGATGTAGGAGATGAGCCACAACCGACCGAAGTTACGGTACATACACAAGCCGGCTACTCAAACCCGCAAACGATGAAAGTTGTAGGCCTTCTCAAACAACAACCGATCACTGTTCTCATCGACACAGGCAGTACTAATAACTTTATAAACAGTAAGGTTACTATCCATATGGCCTTACCTATCGAGAATTGCAATAGGTTTGACGTTAAGGTCGCCGATGGATGGATTTTGATGTATGATCGTAGGTGCCCGCAAGTGAAACTATTGCTGATCATGAGGCCTTACCAAGAGATAATTACATATTACTTCCTTCTCCCTCTTGATGATCATGAGGCCATGCTCAAAATAAAATGGTTGACGACATTAGGTGATATTTCTTGGAATTTTATGCAACTAATTATGAAATTTTACAGTAAGGAGAAACAGGTGATACTGAATGGGAAACGTGGGGGCGACGTAATGACGATTTGCACACAACAAATGAAGAAAGTTTTGCATAAAGCATGCAGCGGCTTTTTGGTACAACTTGAGCAACAAACTAAGGGAGAGCCAATAGAATTTGAAGATCCAAACCTACTTCCTTTGCTTGCTGAATTTTTAGATATATTTGACGAACCGCACAACCAATCTCTTACCCGTCGGCATGATCATTATATAACGATTCTTTCAGGCAAACCTCTAGCAAATACTCGTCCATATCAGTATCTATATCTCCGAAAGGATGAAATAGAAAGGATTGTAAAAGAGATGCTCGAAACAGGAGTTATTCGGCCAAGTTGCAACCTCTACTCTTCACCGGTGCTACATGTACGCAAGAAAGACGGAACATGGCGAATATGCATTGATTACCGATCTCTCAATGGCATAACCATCAAGGACAAATACCTTATTCCAATAGTAGATGAATTGCTAGATGAAAGGGAGCACAAATCTTCACAAAGCTGGACCTTTGATCCGGGTATCATCAAATACGAGTGTGCGAATAAGACATACCGAAAATCACCTTTTGAATACACAACAACCACTACGAATTTTTGCTTTCTTCAATAGAAGGTGGAATATCTTGGGCATATCATATCAGAGGAAGGTGTGGCAGTGGACCCCTTCAAAATTAGAGCAATGCAAAACTAGCCGACCCCGAGAAACATAAAATTGCTACATGGCTTTCTGGGTTTAATAGGCTACTACCGCAAGTTCATGAAAAACTATGGAAAGATCAGTGCACCACTTACTTACTGGAAAAAGATGTCTTCCAATGGTTGGACAGAGCCTCCGTTGCCTTCGACAAACTTAAGGCAGCCATGACAATGACGTCGGTACTAACACTACCAGATTTCAACCGACCCTTCATTATTGAGGCCGACGCAATTGGAGTTGGAATTGGAGCCATTCGCATGCAAGATGGTCAACTACTCACATACACTAGCAAGGCATTATCTCCCTCCCATCAAAATAAGTCAGCATATGATAAGGAGATGCTCGCCATTGTGCGCGCAGCAACGAGGTGGAGACCCTACTTGATTGATCGACGATTTCAAATTAAAACCAACCATAAAAGCCTCAAGTACTTTTTGGAGCAAAAGATATCATTTCTTGAGCAGTAAAAATAGGTAACAGAACTTCTTGGATTTGATTATCATGCAATGTTTCTCAAGAAATGGGCCTCTCACACAAATGGCAAAGGTTACTTTTAGATGCACTATTTGGTGGATGTGAAAGGAGAGATGTAACAGAATCTTTGAATGTCAACACACAAACAATGCTCAACTCTTAAAAGAGATTATTAGAGACTCAAGATCTTGTATGGAGCAAGATCTCAAAACGAAGCACTTTACCCAAAGAGAAAAAGATATTTTTATCAAATTTAATTTTGCTATTAGCTAAAGATCTTGGGAATGATGCCAAATTATGTACCCATAGGTAGTTTTGATATATCTGGATAAACATTTTCTATGTTGACTATAATTAGGAGTTATAGTCTACAGCATGTGTAGTCATAACTATCGCATTCGCACTCTATGAGTTACTTGGCTTTATCTATGACTTGTATAGATAAAGCTATTTGTAGAAACTTTACGCATAATCAATTTACTTTTACTTACCAAAAAAAAAAAAAAAGGGTTCAAATCTTCTTGGATTTGATTATGAAATAACTTACAAAAAGGGGAAAGAGAATGTTCTTGCAGATGCACTTTCGCAACTACCCGAGCAAGCTGAAGTTTCGGCTGTTTCACTTCCGACCAGCGACTTCCTTGAGGATATTAAGATGAAATGGTAGGAAGATTTAGAGACTAGTAAGATTATAAAAAATTTGGAGGAAGCACCAAGCTCCGTGGCTCATTACAATTGGGACTCAAAAGAATTATACTATAAGGGACGCATTGTGCTTATGATAAATTCTACTTTCATCTTCACAAGCAGATTTTGGTCAAAGTTATTCCATATGCAGGGTACTAAATTGAAAAGGAGTACGATATATCACTCACAAATCGATGGCCAAACAGAAGTTGTAAATAGGTGCTTGGAGACAGCCCAAAGCCACCCACCAAATATGACTATCCAAGGAGAACTCCAGAACCAGCCAATTGCCATTATTGATCGATGGATTATGACTCGATGACGATGACCCACTACTAAAGTGCTAATATAGTGGGTGAACCTACCAATAGAAGATGCCACTTAGGAGAACTATGATGACTTGAAGATCAAATTCCCAAAATTCATGAATCGTCAGCCTCGAGGACAAGGCTGATTTGAAGAGGGCGGGTCTGTTAGGACTCTAGCTAGGAGAGTCCTAATTTAGAGGGACATTCATATAAAACCTACCTAAGCCGACCCGTATTAAAGAGGTGAAGAGGCCGGCTAGGGTTAGGAGGTTGTTTCCTAGAGAAGAATTAGGAGTTATAAAGGAATAAGAGTCTTGAGTAGAAGTCCTATTAGGAGTTGGTTAGAAATATGAGTCTTGAGTAGGAGTCCTATTAGGAGTTAGGGTTTAGAAACCCTATAAATAGCCATATATTCCTCCTCTTTGGAGAAGCAATAGTTGAATATTTTCTGCAGCCTTTGAGCAGAAACTTGGAGGGAGGAACCCTTATAGAGTTCCAAAGAGGCCGATCCCCTAAAGAGATCTATCCCAAGTTTAGAATCTGCAATGTTTCTAACACCTTGGTGGTGCCACCGCCTGACTGGGGCAGTTGCACCACCTGGCAGAGCTCGGAGATCGAGCTCAGGTGGTTCCACCGCTTGTCGGGGCCGTTGCACCGCCCAGTCTCACTCGGAGACTGAGCCTAGGCAATGCCACCGCTTGCCTGGGGCGGTTGCACTGCCCAACTTTCCTAGGAAACCATCTCCTTGGCGGTGCCACCGCAGACCCTGGCGGTGCCACCGCCTGGCAGGAATTCTAGTCCGAATAGGTTGATCCATTCGGCCCAATTTGGGTCAATCAAGGGCCCAATTGCCTCTAGATTAAGTTAATAGGATCACTTCCCATTCCTAACTTAATATACATGCTAACTACGATATTTCTTAAGACATTTACTGCAACTTGCTCCGGTGCGTCAATAGCTTCTTCCGCCGAGCTTTCGGCGAACTTCCGTCAATCATCCGATGAACCCTCGGTGATGCTCCTGCGGACTTCTGGCAAAAAGCCGGGACACTATAAGAGTGATTGTCCCCAAGTCAAAAATAGAACATCAAAGAAGAAGGCGCTCAAAGCAACGTGGGATGACTCGAGCGCGTCCGAAGAAGAGGAGTCCAACACCGAGCAAGTTGCTCATTACGCCTTAATGGCCATCGGGGAGGAGGTAACGAATTTAATAGATGCAGATTTATAATTTGATGAATTATTAAATGCCTTCCATGACTTATTTGATGAATGCAAGATTATTAGTAGAAAATATAAATTGCTAAAAAAAGAAGCATGATAGTCTTACTTGTAATTTTGATAAGTTAAAAACTGAATATCATGATAGTTTAGGTTCATGCATAAAATGCCAAGATCTAGAAACTCTCCAAAAGGAAAACTTGCTACTTAAAGACTCCTTGAAGAAATTCTAGGTTGGTAGCAAGTCTTTGAACATGATCCTTGCAAACAAGGATCACGTTCCCAAAAGAAGTGGAATCGGATTTGTGAGAAGTCCTCACCAAAATCCAACCACCTTCATAAAAGGCCCCATCCTACATGTTGGACACCAAAGCAAATGCAACTTTTGTTGCAAACTTGAACACGAAATGCATTATTGTCCATTCAAGAAAATTAGTCCGAACAAATTAATTTGGGTTCCTAAAGGAACCATGATAAATTTTATGCAACATGATAAACAATGTACATCTATTTTTGAGGCACCCAAAAGCAAATGGGTACCTAAAGACCATCTTTTCTTGTAGAAACCTATACCATCGCAAGCTAGGAGCAAGAGATGGTACCTTGATAGTGGATGCTCAAGGCATATGACCAGAGATCCATCTCAATTCTCTAAGCTTACTAGCATAGACGAAGGCTATGTCACCTTCGGAGACAACAACAAGGGTAAAATCATTGGCAAAGGAACCATAGGTAACAAATCTAACTTTTTATTGAAGATGTTTTATTAGTTGATGGTTTAAAACATAGCCTCTTGAGCATTAGTCAATTATGTGATAAAGGATATATTGTCAGATTCGAATCTAATGCTTGCATCATTGAATAACCACACAAAAACACGTCTATGATTGCATTAAAACAAAATAGCGTATACACTATTGACATCAATGATTTGTGTAATGAAATGTGTTTTTCGGTTTTGAATGAGGATGCTTGGCTATAGCATAAAAGATTAGGTCATGCTAGCATAAAACTAATTACTCAAATATCATCTAAAGAACTTGTAAGAGGAATTCCTCATATCAAGTTCATCAAAGATAATGTATGTGATGCTTGCCAATTAGGTAAACAAATTAAGGGTAGTTTCAAATCTAAGAATCAAATAAGCACCTCTAGGCCCTTATAATTGATCCATATGGACTTGTTTGAACAAATCTCTACATCAAGCGTAGGAGGTAGCAAATACGCCTTCGTCATTGTGGATGACTATAGCAGATACACATGGACTTACTTCTTAAAATAGAAAAATGAATGCTTTAGATATTTTACCAAGTTTTGTAAACTTGTTCAAAATGAGAAGGGTTCTATGATTTCGTCAATTAGAAGTGATCACGGTGGTGAATTTCAAAACCATGATTTCCAAGAATTTTGTGAACTAAATGGATACAACCATAATTTCTCTACTCTTAGAAATCCTCAACAAAATTAAGTAGTAGAAAGAAATAATCGAAATTTACAAGAAATGACAAGAACCATGTTGAATGAACATAGCCTACCCAAATATTTTTGGGCCGAAGCCGTCAACACTGCATGCTATATTTTGAATAGAGTTCTAGTAAGACCCTTACTCACCAAAACTCCCTATGAGTTATGGAACAACAAAAAACCTAATGTTTCATATTTTAAAGTCTTTGGGTGTAAGTGTTTTATCTTGAATGAAAAAGATAACTTAGGAAAATTTGATGCTAAATCCGATGAAGGAATCTTTCTTGGTTATTCTTCGGTTTCTAAAGCTTTTCGTATCTTCAATAAAAGAACTTTAATTATTGAAGAATCCATTCATGTTGTTTTCAATGAGATTTCCAAAATCAGGAAAAATGATTTTGATGATGATGTTAATTTTGATTCCTTAAATTTAAATGAAACCCCGTCTCCAACTAGCAACTTGGATGCATCCACTTCCGAAACATCCTTACTCAAGGATTGGAAGTATGTAGATGCAATCCTAAGGAGCTAATCTTAGGAGACACATCAAAGGGGGTTTAAACATGTTCTTCTTTTAAAAGTTTTGGTGCCAATGCCATTTTTCTCTCCCAAATTGAACCCAAATGTGTTGATGAAGCCATGAAAAATGATTCATGGATTATCGCAATGCAAGATGAATTAAATCAATTTGAGATAAATGAGGTGTGGAAGCTTGTTCCTAGGCCAACTGACCATTTAGTTATTGGAACTAAATGGGTTTTTAGAAATAAGCAAGATGAATATGGTATCGTGGTTAGAAACAAGGCTAGATTAGTGGCCAAAGGTTTCAACCAAGAAGAAGGTATCAATTACGAAGAAACCTTTGCTCCTGTGGCTCGATTAGAAGCCATAAGGATGCTCCTTGCCTACGCTAGTAGTAATAATTTTAAGTTGTTTCAAATGGATGTTAAAAGTGCTTTTCTTAATGGCTTTATTTCCGAAGAAGTCTATGTTGAACAACCTCCTGGATTTGATAATAATAGCCTCCCTAATCATGTGTTTATATTAACTAAAGCTCTCTATGGTTTAAAACAAGCTCCGAGGGCTTGGTATGAGAGACTTAGTTCTTTTCTTATTGAAAATAATTTCACAAAAGGTAAGGTTGATACTACATTGTTCATCAAGAATTTTGAAAATAATTTTCTCATTGTTCAGATTTATGTTGATGATATTATCTTTGGTTCTACGAATGAATCTCTTTGTGAATCTTTTGCTAAAACTATGAGTCTTGAATTTGAAATGAGTTTAATAGGAGAATTAACATTCTTCTTAGGCTTACAAATCAAACAACTAAGCAATGACATCTTTATTAGTCAAACTAAATATGCTATGAATTTGCTAAAAAGGTTTAATATGAATAGTTCAAAAGCTATTAACACTCCTATGAGCACCTCCACTAAGTTAGAAATTGATGAAAGTAGAGAAAGCTTCGATCAAAAAATTTTAGGGGCATGATAGGAAGTTTACTTTACCTCACTGCAACTAGACCAGATATCATGTTCAGTGTAGGACTTTGTGCTATATTTCAATCAAACCCTAAGATATCTCATCTCAAAGCAGTTAAAAGAATACTTAGATATCTTAATGGTACCACAAATCTAGAATTATGGTACCCAAAATCAGAGAATCTTGAGTTAATTGCTTATGCTGATGCGGACTTTGCTAGCTGTAGACTAAAAATAAAAAGCACGTCAGGAACATGTCAATTTTTAGGACATGCCCTTGTTTCTTGGTCATCTAAGAAACTAAACTCGGTTGCACTATCAACAATCGAAGCTGAATATATTGCAGCAAGTGCATGCTGTGCACAAGTTGTATGGATGAAAAACACCTTAGAAGATTATAAAGTTCATTTTAAAAATATTCCCATTAAATGTGATAACACAAGTGCAATATGCTTAACAAAGAATCCTATACAACACTCAAGAACAAAACATATTGATATTAGACATCACTTTTGTCACGCCCCTCAAATATTCATGATATTAAAATTTTCAACACAAACTAATCCAGGATCCAAACACACATTTGAGGACACTAAAAAACATTCTATCAAATTCACATCTATAAAACCTGTGCAATTTATAATCCTATATCACATTACTCGATAATTCACATTTATGGCAACCCAAACCAACTTGAAAAATATGAACAACATTTATAAATCCACAAGCTAAATAAAATATACAATCAGAACTCCAACTATTCACCACAAGTTCATATCATCATAAATTAGACTTAACATTTTGAAATTCCAAATGAAAGAGATCTTCTAACACTTTTACACAGTTTATCCATTTCGATTCATCGACAACATTTCATTTCATACAAAATATGCTTATACAACAATAACATAATAACCAACAAGACTTGCCCATAATTCAGAATAGCTCTCCATTGCCTCAACCCAATTCAAACATCTTAAAGAGTGACAAGCTGACCTGAAAGATTTATATAACAACGGAGTGAGCTAAAAACAGCTCAGCAAGTAACAAAACATATTCAGAACAAAAGGAACGGTTTCAAACAAGTAAGATATCATAATGCAAGGCAGAATACAAGAATTCTCAAGGATACCATCTCATTAGATACAAAATCATATGTGTCATGTCATTCAAAACCTATTTGGTTCATAACAAATGGAGCATATCAATAGCGTACGAGATGTTCCGGAGCATATCAATGGCAGATAGGACATTTTAGAACATATCAGTTCATAGCAAATGGAGCACAGAGTAATTGGAGCATATCAATAGCGTATGAAATGTTCCGGAGTATATCAATGACATATGGAACATTTCGAAGCGTAACAATAACAAATGAAACATTTCGGAGCATATCAAAGGCATATGAAATGTTTCGGAGCATATCAATAACAAATGAAATATTTCGGAACATATCAATGGCATATGGACCATTTCGAAGCATATCAAAGAACGAATACGAAATAGAAGCTCAAACGTCGTACCCTAGCATAGTGCATGTGAGGTTTAACTCAGTGGTGCCTCCACGCCGTGATGAGTTCTCGACTCCATCCACGGGTAGCCCTTTCCTACTCGAGCCCTCTCACCCTACCCAAGTGCTAGGTCTGCTCTGAATTTCATATCAAACAGATAGAAGGTGAAGTGGGATTCCGAACATATGGTCTATTCATTTCTGAATGGCCACCAAACATAATCTAGAGCATCATGGGCTCTAAGCACATACCCTTTACCATTTCTGGCAAAGGTCCAAATAATCCCACAAACATCAGAGTACAAAAAGGTATTGTGAACAATAAATTGGGACATATCGGAAACACATGCGGAACAACGGAATGCATGTGTCTATATGAAACATTACGATACAAACATAAAGTTTACATAACAGATTTTGGTATCCAAATACATGTAGGACACGAGCATAGAAGAATTCAAAACAGTAATATAATATAAAGCTCAATTGAATAAGCAAGTCAAAGGATATCAATTTCCAACGGAATGAAACCAGAATATGCGAAATCGACCAAAGCTCGATTTCTGACAGAATTCAAGAGGCATATTGAACAAATGATTCAAACTATCAATCGTGCTCCAATATGTTAGGATCGAGAGTACTAAGAGGGGGGGGGTGAATTAGTGCAGCGGAAATCTTTCAGCGATTAAAAACGAAAGCTGCGTTCGTTCGATAAAAACTATTTTGATGCAAAAGCCGATTCTAAGAATAATTATGATTAAGTGCAGTTTACGTCTAAAAACAATTTTCGTCTAAGCGTAGTTTACGCAGTTTGCGTCTAAATGCAGTTTGCGTCTAAATGCAGATTGCGTCTAAGCGCAGTTTGCGTCTAAGCGTAGTTTGCGTCTAAGATCAGATTGCGTCTAAGCGCAGTTTGCGTCTAAGTACAGTTTGCGTCTAAACGCAGTTTTACGTCTAAACGCAGTTTTACGTCTAAACGTAGTTTTATGTCTAAACGCAGTTTGCATCTAAAATCAGATTGCGTCTAAGCGCAGTGCAGTTTGCGTCTAAACGTAGTTTTACGTCTAAACACAGTTTTACGTCTAAACGTAGTTTTATGTCTAAACGCAGTTTGCGTCTAAACGCAGTTTTACGTCTAAACGTAGTTTTACGTCTAAACGCAGTTTGCGTCTAAACGCAGTTTTACGTCTAAATGTAGTTTTACGTTTAAAAGTAGTTTACGTCTAAAACACAGTTTTACAGGGATCTGAACTTAGAAACTTTGTTCGTAAAAGCGTAGAAGACAGTTTTGCAGAATCAAAACGTAAACGTAAACTGTAATGTATGAAAACACCGATTTACGTCTGAATGCAGATTCGGAAAGATCAACACTTAGAAACTTGTTCGTAAAGGCGCAGAGAGCAGAAGCTATGTAGGAGGTTTGCAGTAATGATAAAGTGCTCAAAATAAACGCAAACCAAAGATTTAGAGTGGTTTGGTCAGTCTTGACCTACTCCACTTTTGGCTTCCTCCACCAACGAGGTCACCGACGTCAACTAGAGGCCTTCCTTCAATAGGCGAAGGCCAACTGCCCTTTTACAGATTCACTCCTTTTGATGGGCTCAGGAGACAACCCTTACAGAAGTTTTCTCTCCTCTCTTTACAACTCAAACTTGAAGAATATAAAGAGGAGAACTAGCAGTTTTGAGCTCTAAGAAACATAGAAAGATAGCAAGATTTCGAGTAGGTCTGTATCTTTTTAGTGCTGAATGGGTGGGGTATTTATAGGCCCCAACCCAATTCAAATTTGGAGCTCAAAACGATCAAATCCCGGAATTCCGGGATCAGGCGGTTGCACCTCCTGACTGGAGAGGTTGCACCGCCTTGACACGGACTTAGCTGGTTTTGCCTAAGTCGTGCGGCACCCTTGCGCGTCCGTCCGCAAAGGTCAGCCTCCCCAAAGCCTCCCATTGTCCCTTAGGACCAACAAAAGAGAGAACGGGTTAAAGAGAACGCCTCAAACGGGATCCACAAGCAAACATGTCCGAAAAACACTTCATAGACAAAGCAAATTACAAACAGACTTTACAAGCTCTGAACAGTGGCACAACAAAGGGTAAAATGGTCCATTACAGACCGAAAAGCTCTCGAGCGTGTCCACATGACACAACCTTTATTTACAAGCCTAAAGAGGCCACCAACCCAACTAAAATGGGACTATTAAGCCTTCGGCCGCCCCTTTACATTCTGTACAAGGCATGAATATGCCAAAAGACACGGACATACATAAGCATTACATCAAACACCTTGTTTAGAAGTTTGTTCGTGACATTCTCCCCCACTTATCCCTTCGACGTCCTCGTCGAAGCCTTTGTGAACACTGCAACTCTTCGCCTTTGCTGAGTCTTCAATCTTCTGCTTTAGCTGCAATGCGCCTCCTGGCTCCCAGCTGCTCTCCGCTGCTGTTTCTGAGTAGTCGAACCTTTGATCCGCCATGCTGCTTCAACTCACCAATGACTCTTGACTCTGGTGTGGGGTTGGCTGAGTTGTGTTGATCATTGTTGATTCTTACGGATCCCCCAAATGAAGGAAAAAGACCATCCTTACTGCGCCAGTCTCTCAAAATTTCCACATGCTGCTTGAACTGGGTGGATGCTTGTTGGAGCTTTAACGAGCATCGCCTCGCAAACTTCTGAAGTTTTGGGTCCTTCCTCCACAAAATCTGCTCATTGACTCTTCTTTCAGTTAGTTGTCACATCCAAGTAGGTTCGCATCACTTCCGCTTTCGATTGGCATTTCGTTGGGAAATGAAGCGGACAATCTACTCTCAGTAGCACTGATCACCGTTGGTGAGGATTTGACAACTATTGTCTTCCATTATCTTCGAAGGGTCTTTTGAACTTGTGCAGAGCTCCTCTGCTAGATAGATAAGAGAACTGGGGTACTCGGTTTCGCCCATTCTCTTAAGAGTTGAGAAGGCAAAGGTTACTTGACTTCGCCCGCCTGCTCGAGGTTGTACTTCATGCATCGAGCTGGTTACTGGTCTTCGCCTGCTCTTTGCTCACACTTCTGAAGCACTTGAAGTGTTTGCACTCCTTGCGTTGAGTTAGCTACTGTGATTCACCTTCTCAATGCCATTGAACTTCTGGAATGCAGGAAGTTTTCACCCCAACTTGGAGTAATTCTCTGATAGATGAGGTCGCCTCTGGGATTGTACCGTCTTCTCCATCAACCCTGCCGCCTACTACACTGAGTAGCAAAGGTACAGCACCGCGTACTGCTTGCTTCGTTCCTTGGTCGTGCACTCTTGCATGACCCGAAGTCCTTCACTTACGGCTATCTTGATGAGAAACTTGTTGACACCGGTCTTACGAAGTTTCTTGGCCTCTGCCCTTCAGCCTTGTCTCGGTACTTGGAGATTGCCTCTGCATGCTCCACCTCCTCGGCCCCTTTCACGACCAAGCACTCTCCCTCCGTGAGAGCAAGGGATCAATGACTTTCACGAAAGTCCCGCCTCTGCTGTACCATGGCGCTGCCATGCCCATGGCGCTACTATCCGTCGCCTCGCCTCTGAATCCCTTTTCTTCACAATCAGTTTTCTTCACAATCAGTAGATATGTCTCTGTGATACTCCTCTGAGTCCACCTCCATTCTCACTGATTGCTTGATTTTGGGTAGCTAAGTCCCTCTGGACTTGTCGTCGCTTCCTCGCCCCTTTCGACCTCCTGCTTCAACACCTCTGTGTTCTCCAAGCAGTCTGTTTGTTCGATGGAAAGACAGACTGCAACTCCCATGCATGGCCTCTGCCATCACATTGTAGGGTTTGCACTGATTCTGTTCTCCTTAGCTTCCTTGGTAGCAACGTTCGCTTACTCGACCTTGTCCTCTGACTTGTCGGGCTCCCTTAAGCGAATATGAGCTCTGGAGCAGTCCAACTCTCCAGCTGCTTCGATCATACCTCTGCATGATCAAGTCCCTCTCATGGGACTCACTGGTACTTGCATTCGAACTTTTCCCTTGGTGGAACCCAGCCCCCATATGCTGATGACCAAGGTTTTCATCCGATGCAAAATTCGGTGCACGCCCGGAAGACCCGCCTGTGCGGTACCATGGCCTTCACTCCTTGAATCCATAGCCCTTCTTGCCGTCGTGTTGTTCACCAAAGCGGAGCTCCCAGTAGCTCCCGATCATACCTCCATATGATCTAGTCCCTCCCGGGACTGTGTCGTGTGTGTCGCATTGCCACGAACTATTCCACCACGATCCGCTGCACCATGTCGCCTCCTGGTGACATCTCCATTGCATTCTGATCCTTGTGGAATAAACTCGAATTGTGAACCCTCCATGTGTGGCCTCTGCCAATACATCGCAGGGTCTCCTCCACCTTCGATTTTGTTCGCTCCTTTGGCAATCGACCTTCATCCACCCACTCTTGGGTCACACCTAGATGAAGCACCGCTCTAGGACAGTCCGTCGCCTAGAAGCTCCCGAAGTCCACCGACTTCGCTGTAAATTGTGCACCATTGCCTGGATCCTGGGCCTCTGCCCCTACCAGCACAATCTCCGCTGCGCACTGCTTCCTTCATGGCAACTTGAATGGCAACACTGTGGCATATTCTTCAAGAGTACCCGCCTCTGCGTCCTCTTGCCCCATGCTAAGGCCTTCTGAACCCAACTTCGCCTCCGCAAATTGAGTCGCCTTAGTTCCTCCATCAAATGCTCCTCCGAGATAAGGTGCATGTGCCTAGAAGCTCCCTTCGTCTTTGGCACCATGCAAGATGAGTCCGCTCCGTCAGAATGAAGGACCCATGGAACAACATGATCCTACTCTTGCCTCTGCAAGAGTTCATGTCTTTGACCTCTGTCTAAGGAAAGCACTGTGCGTCTGCTCCATGTTCCAACTTCTCTGCTGGCTCCCTTCATGCGGCTTGGGTACTTCACCAAGTTACACCCAAGTTGCTCCGCTCCTCGTTTTTGCATTGAGTCGATGGTGGCCCTCGTGCCCACCATTCCACGGGTCAGCCCTCCCTTGAGTCCGATCTCCACATCGACTCCAAGTGTGCCTTCATTTAAGTTGCTTTGGGTCGCTCCCCCACTTGATCTCGCAATGCATCCACCAATGCATTCTCTCAAGCGAGATCATGCGACGACTCCTCGCCGCTTGCTCAGTCCATCGAGCTTCGTGGAGTTGTTGTTTTGTTGAGGTACTCCTCCTCAACATGTGCAGTCCGTCGCACATGATTCTCCCTCTGGAGAGCCGGGACTTATCCCTCCTGGATAACTATCCCATTTGAGCAACATCTCTCTTCGTTTCGGAGACCACCATCCCCTTGGACTACTCCGATCTGCTGAACAAACTGTGCATTGTTCTGCCTCTTGCAAACGCACTTGCTAGATTGCGCCTCCACGTCAATACAACCACCGCTGCACCCCTCCAGGCCTAGCAACATGCTGAACTCGTTGCACACTTCAACCTCCTCCGGACGTATCCTTCGCATGCCGAAGAGAAAGTTTCAATGCTCCATGGCGCCGAGTCTCGGTCGCCTTGGGATGGCCACGAACAATCCATCGTCCGCATACAAGCCCATGCATGAGTACCGAATTCTTCGAGTTAGCAATTCCCCTCACCTCTGTGAGCTTTGCACAACTCTTTCGGTCGCTGAGCAACTCATTCCACTTTGCATGGTCTCGTCCTTTTGCCAAGCGCCTCGCTTGCCTTGAGCACCATCAAGTAAAGTTGTCAACGTTGAGCCGTAGCTCAAACTCAGCCATCCCAACCTTTGTGCGCTCCAGATTCTTCTAAGCTTGCCTGTTCTCGTGGTGCCTCTTGCGCGAAGGGTTGGCCATTCCTCTGAATGCCAATCTCAGATGCCCGCTCCTCTGAGCGACTCTTTTCCCTACATCTCCATGCCCGTTTTCCCTCAAACGGTCGCGCATGTGCTGACTGCCCTCACGCAGCCCCGCTAGGTCCCCCACGTTTGCATGTCAAGTGTTTCTATGAGTGCTTGTCCCGCTCTGATACCATATGACACGGACTTAGCTGGTTTTGCCTAAGTCGTGCGGCACCCTTGCGCGTCCGTCCGCAAAGGTCAGCCTCCCCAAAGCCTCCCATTGTCCCTTAGGACCAACAAAAGAGAGAACGGGTTAAAGAGAACGCCTCAAACGGGATCCACAAGCAAACATGTCCGAAAAACACTTCATAGACAAAGCAAATTACAAACAGACTTTACAAGCTCTGAACAGTGGCACAACAAAGGGTAAAATGGTCCATTACAGACCGAAAAGCTCTCGAGCGTGTCCACATGACACAACCTTTATTTACAAGCCTAAAGAGGCCACCAACCCAACTAAAATGGGACTATTAAGCCTTCGGCCGCCCCTTTACATTCTGTACAAGGCATGAACATGCCAAAAGACACGGACATACATAAGCATTACATCAAACACCTTGTTTAGAAGTTTGTCCGTGACAGCCTGGCAGAGCTCGAAGACTGAGCTCAGGCGGTTGCACCTCTGTGTCAGGGGCGGTTGCACCGCCTGAGTCTGGCTCGGAGACTGAGCCCCAGGCGGTGCCACCTCTTGACTGAGGCGGTTGCACCTCTCTGCCAGAGCTCGAAGACCGAGCTCAAGCGGTGCCACCTCTTTGTCAGGGAGGTTGCACCGCCTAGTCTTGCTCGAAGACTGAGCTCAGGCGGTGCCATCTCCTGCCTGGGGCGGTTGCACCGCCCAGCTTCGCTGGGAGATCCTCTCCTGGGCGGTGCCACCTCCAACCCTGGCGGTGCCACCTCTTTCACTATTTCAGCTCACTTGGTTTGGCTCCAAACTTGGTCCAAACCAGTCCGAACTTGGGCCGAATTGACCCCTACTTGGGTTATAGGATTAACACCTAATCCTAACCCTAATTAACGTGCTAACTATGATTTTAAACACATTTTCTAAGCTATTACAAAGTCTGCAAGTCAAGACTTCTTATGGCGAGCTTTCGGCAAACTTCCGGCGGTCTTCCGATGAACTCTCGGAAACCATTTTGCGGACTCCCGGCAAGCTCCTAGACTTCACGATTTGATCTTAGCGAGTTCCAACGAGCTTCTTCGGCAAGCTCCGATCTTTCTCGGCGAGCTCCGCGAACTTCCAACGAACCTTCCGGCGAGCTTCCGAAAATCCTTCGGCAAGCTCCCAACTCATTCTCGGCTAGTTCCGGTAGCATTCCCGATGAACCTTCGGACTTCCGTCGAACTCTCGAACTTGCAACAAATCCTTCGCGCTTGACTCCGACACTTTGTTTCGCTTTATGTCTTCATCGTTATCATAGTTAATCCTGCACAATTAAAGCAAAACTTCGATCGAGACAATTAATCCTAAGCAATTAACCAAGTTGTCCGGCATGTCATTGGTCCCTCGACGCTTCGTCTAATTCTTCGGCGCATCGTCCTCTCCTGCGGCCTATTGCCCAATCGGCCAGTTGACCCCGCAACTCCGATATCCTTGGCACAATAACCGCTCTTCTTGGCCCGATGCCCGAGTCCACTGCCCGAAGCCTTCTGTCGATACGTCGACCGATCTACCGGCCCGACGTCCAATCTTCTGACATGTTCCTCCGGCACAACATGATTTTCCTGCTTTAATTGTCTCATCCCGATCAAAGCATCCTGCGTCACTCAAAACGCATATTAAATCATAAACATATATCAAGTAGTTTCATTATCAAAATACGAGATTCAACAATCTCCCCCTTTTTGATGATGACAACTACTTGATGACGGAGTTAAACTTAACTCCCGGAGTTTAAACAAACTCCCCCTATCAATATGCCATATTGATAGAACCTTGAATTCAAACTGAATTCAAGTCATTGCAATATTCATTATGAATACTTGCAACACGTCAACATGAACATATGCATAAACTTATGCATCACATGTCATGTCATCAACATACTTTCATCAACATACTTCTCCCCCTTTGTCATCAACAAAAAGGAGAAGTATCACAATCAAGTGTTTGTGATATTGGTTCAACTCATTGCATGAAAAACATAATATCAAGTTTTATCATCATGCAATTTTGCTGGAAAATATAGCAAGTGTTGAATCATGCTTAGAATATTCAAGCTATCAAGTTTTAGATATGCAAGTTTTATAGCATACAAGATAGCACTTGGTATGAAAATTAGAGATGTTCAAGATAGCAAGTTCTACATCATGCAAGCTAGCAAATTAGAGATGTTCAAGAAGGCAACTCTTGCTTCTTAAAATATGAAAATTTTGTCCACTTTGCTAGATGCGCAAGTTAGCATGTTTTGCTTCTTGAGATAGGCAAGATAGCACCTTTGTTCTTTTTGTTTCTTAAGATGTTCAAGATAGCAATTTCTTCTCTTTTGAGAAGTGAAAATTTGCTTTCTTCTTGAATTGTGCATGCAAGTTATCTCCTCCTTAGTCATTGTCAAAAAGAAGGGAAAACCCTTTCTGTCAATTTATAAATCATGACAAAGGTGAGTAATCATTTTTATTTCAAAATTCCATAATTGAGATAAACCTTGAATTCAAATCAAGGTAATTTTAATCAAGGTTCATATCATATGCAATACATTACGTAGAAAGCATAAGTATTGCATGCATCATTTTAGCAACAAATCGTAGCATTTCATCACATGGCAAGATATCATCAAGTAGAATTACGATGCAAGTTCTTGATATCTTAACATGATGAAAATACTTATAGTATCAATTCATATATTTCTCCCCCTTTATCATCAACAAAAGGAGAAGTAGCTCTAGCTATTTTAAAATATATGCAAGTTTTTATAACATGAAGCTATATTTTCATCACAACATATAAGCACAAAAGCATAGCAAGATTGCACTTGTTTTTCTTTGCATGTTCTAACTAGCAAAAGCTTTCTCCCCTTTGTTTTTGTCGAAAAGAAGGGAGAAATCAATGGCCAAAAATTTTTAATTATTATACAAGCCATATTACAAAATCTTGTCATGATATCAAAAAAGTTCAAGAAGGACATGATCCATTCAACAAATCCTTTTAATAGGGCAAAGGAATTATATAACCAAGAATCATGATTAAAATATTTCAATATCATAGATCAAGTCATGATTCGTGATTCATCATAAAGCAAATTAATTTTCAGTCATCACATAAGGCATTTAAAGAATTTTTGAAACATAGAAGAATGATTAATTTAAGCATGTAATGTTTCAATCAAAATCAAGTCATGAATACCAATACTTTCATATTGTGAGTATCAATTCATGAATACCAAAAGATATTATTTGTGATTTCAATTTTGCAAGATCATGATTATGATTTAGACATAACTTATTCAAATCAAATCGTCAACTTGAAACTCATAATCAAGTCATTAAAATTAATTTCGAAATTCACAAAATATCATGAAATTAAAAGACAAGTTGCATTTCATTTGAAGAACTCCTTTTTGATAAATGTAGGGAGCATAATGAACGATCTTGATATATAAAGAGCTTCATGTTATAATTATCAAGATCATGATTTTAATAATTATTCTCTTTAGCAAAGAATCACAAAAGCACTTCATTTTTGCATAAGAAATCTCATTGTATTATGATTTATAAATTCTTTTTCTGCACATGAATCATAGGAGATATGTATGTGACACAAATCTTTGCAAGCAAAGACACTATCATTCATATTTCAAGATGAAATTTATAAGCAGAAATCATTTCATCAAATCCATTTTAGAAAAATATTTTTCATAAGTGTATGAGAAAATCCGATTGTTAGGATACCAATTGTTAAGTGAATCCGAAAATGAAATTAGTACTTTCATGCATTCGGATAAGATTTTGCTATAGATTTTCAAGTTCAATTATGAAGATAAAACATGCTCATGATCATAAAAATTTATGTATCCAAAACATATAATTTCCAACATGTTATAGTGTAAAATCATCATGGCAATTAAGTGTTTTGAACATTGAATCAAGAATGTCCGAAAAATAATCTTAACACGTTCATGCATTCGAGCACATTTTTGCCATAGTTTTTCAAATATACTCATGAGAATAACACATGCTTATCATCGGCTTAAAATCTCATGCATAAAATTGTTAATCAAAATATTTAATTTCATCATTATGCATTTCTTCAAATCAAACATGATCTTTAATCAAAATCGAGAAATAACAATGGAAATCAACGTAATACACATTATTACTTTTTTACCATGATTTCATATTTTCAATCAAGATCATTTTATTTGTTTATCATAAAATATGCAATATTATCATTTTCGAAATTACTTAGTATGATCATAATAAATTTTTTTTTTTAACATGTAATTTTTAAGAAAATTAATTTTAAACTAAAAGAGAAAAATACATCATGAAAGCATCAAGTAATTTCAAAATAAATTAGGGGGATTTCGATTACCTCATCATTGTAGGCTGTTAAGGCGTAGTTTGCCGCCTTGCTTTTGTTGACTTTCTCTTCTTCGGAGGAGCTCGATTCATCCCAATTTTTGTTCTTCTTCTTGCGTTCAAAGCAAGTAGTTCCGTTCTTTTTACTTTTTAATTTTTGTTTCATTTGTAGTTTAAGTTCACCATCACTTGAGCTTATGCTCGAGTGGTCTTCAAATGTTCTATGTCCCAAATCCTTCCTGTTCTTTGGAAGGTGGTTCTCAAGTTCTTCACGTGCATTGCACGTCATTTCATATGTGATCAATGAACCAATTAGTTCTTCAAGTGGAAATTGGTTCAAGTTTTTTGATTCTTGAATAGCAGTTACTTTTGAATCCCAAATTTTAGAAAGTGAGCGCAAAACTTTGTTAACGAGTTCAAAATCCGAAAAGCTTTTACCAAGTGATTTTAAACCATTGACGACATCCGTAAAACGGGTGTACATGTCAACAACGGTTTCGCTTGGTTTCATATGAAAAACCTCGAAATCATGCAGTAAAATATTAACTTTCGAGTCTTTGACTCTACTAGTTCCCTCGTGCGTGATTTCAAGAGCGCGCCAAATATCGAAAGCTGTTTCGCACAAAGAAACCCGATTGAACTCATTTTTGTCCAAAGCGTAAAATAAGGCATTCATAGCCTTTGCGTTTAAAGAAAAATACTTCTTCTCTAAATCCGACCATTCGTTCATCGGTTTAGAGGGATGTTGAAAACCATTTTCAACGATATTCCATAAATCCAGATTTAGAGAAATCAAGAAAACTCTCATTCGAGTTTTCCAATAAGTGTAGTCCAATCCGTTAAAGAACGGTGGACGAAAGACCGAAAAGCCCTCTTGAAGAGCCATTTCTCTCGGGTGTAAATCCGAAATGAGGAATACCCTGCTCTGATACCAATTGTTACGATCGAGAGTACTAAGAGGGGGGGGTGAATTAGTGCAGCGGAAATCTTTCAGCGATTAAAAACGAAAGCTGCGTTCATTCGATAAAAACTATTTTGATGCAAAAGCCGATTCTAAGAATACTTATGATTAAGTGCAGTTTACGTCTAAACACAGTTTGCGTCTAAGCGCAGTTTACACAGTTTGCGTCTAAATGCAGTTTGCGTCTAAATGCAAATTGCGTCTAAGCGCAGTTTGCGCCTAAGCGCAGTTTGCGTCTAAGATCAGATTGCGTCTAAGCGCAGTTTGCGTCTAAGTGCAGTTTGCGTCTAAACGTAGTTTTACGTCTAAACGCAGTTTTACGTCTAAACGTAGTTTTACGTCTAAACGCAGTTTGCGTCTAAAATCAGATTGCGTCTAAGCGCAGTGTAGTTGGCGTCTAAACGCAGTTTTACGTCTAAACACAATTTTACATCTAAACGTAGTTTTACGTCTAAACGCAGTTTACGTCTAAACGCAGTTTTACGTCTAAACGTAGTTTTACGTCTAAACGCAGTTTGCGTCTAAACGCAGTTTTACGTCTAAACGTAGTTTTACGTTTAAAAGTAGTTTATGTCTAAAACACAGTTTTACAGGGATCTGAACTTAGAAACTTTGTTCGTAAAAGCGCAGAAGATAGTTTTGCAGAATCAAAACGTAAACGTAAACTGTAATGTATGAAAACACCGATTTACGTCTGAATGCAGATTCGGAAAGATCAACACTTAGAAACTTGTTCATAAAGGCGCAGAGAGCAGTAGCTATGTAGGAGGTTTGCAGTAATGATAAAGTGCTCAAAATAAACGCAAACCAGAGATTTAGAGTAGTTCGGTCAGTCTTGACCTACTCCACTTTTGGCTTCCTCCACCGACGAGGTCACCGACGTCAACTAGAGGCCTTCCTTCAATAGGCGAAGGCCAACTGCCCTTTTACAGATTCACTCCTTTTGATGGGCTCAGGAGACAACCCTTACAGAAGTTTTCTCTCCTCTCTTTATAACTCAAACTTGAAGAATAGAAAGAGGAGAACTAGCAGTTTTGAGCTCTAAGAAACATAGAAAGATAGCAAGATTTCGAGTAGGTCTGTATCTTTTCAGTGCTGAATGGGTGGGGTATTTATAGGCCCCAACCCAATTCAAATTTGGAGCTCAAAACGATCAAATCCCGGAATTCCTGGATCAGGCGGTTACACCTCCTGACTGGAGAGGTTGCACCGCCTGGCAGAGCTCGAAGACTGAGCTCAAGCGGTTGCACCTCTATGTCAGGGGCGGTTGCACTGCTTGAGTCTGGCTCGGAGACTGAGCCCCAAGCGGTGCCACCTCTTGACTGAGGCGGTTGCACCTCTCTGCCAGAGCTCGAAGACCGAGCTCAAGCGGTGCCACCTCTCTGTCAGGGAGGTTGCACCACCCAGTCTTGCTAAAAGACTGAGCTCAGGCGGTGCCACCTCCTGCCTGTTGAATCTCGGATTTTGATGATGAAATCAATTGATGGGTTAATTGATCTAATCCATATTATTGAGTTAAGTGTGCAGGATTAACTACGATAACCAGAAAACACAAAGCAAGAATACCGGAGTCAAAATCGATGGACGTTTAAGAGTCCGAAGAATCGTCGGAGATGCTGCCGGAACCAACCGAGAAGAAATCGGGAACCTATCGGAATTTTTGGAAGTTCGCCGAAGAGATCGTCGGAGGTTCACGGAGATCACCGAGAAGGCTCGGCTACTCGTTAAAGTCATCACAAGATCGGGAGCTTGATGGGAGTCCGTCGGAAGAAGCTCGTCGGAAAGCTCGCCGAAACAAGACTCGACGTTTGCGGTTGAAAGCTTGCTTAGGATGTGTTTTTGTTATGTAGTTCACTTGTAATTAGGATTAGGATTAAGAGATAATCCTATATCCTGGTTAGGGGCCAACTGGGCCCAAAGTCAGATATGGTTTGGGCTTAAATTAAGCCAAACCAGTGAAATCGGAGTGCTAGGCGGTGGCACCGCCTGGCTGGGCGGTGACACCTCCTTGGCTGGGCGGTTGCACCGTCCAGCACCCGAGCGCTGGGCGGTGGCATTGCCTGGCTGGGCGGTGGCACCTCCAGCACCGGGAACCCTAAGAGAATTCAAATTTTGGAGCCCAAATTTGAATCCTCTTGAGGCCTATAAATACCCCTCAAATCTCAGCTGAGATAACAACTTTTGAGAAGCATTTTGATTGAGAGAAAAGTCTTAGAAAGTCTTAGCAAGTCTTGTTTTCAATTTGCTAGAGAGTTCTCCTCCTTCTTTCTTATTGAAAATTTGTAAGAGGTTGAGCTGCTTGTAAAAGGTTGTAAGAGGGGTGTTTACCCTTCCATTTCAAGAGACTTGCTAGTGGAAGGTGGGAGCCTCATCGAAGAGGGGCCTCGCAAGTGGAGTAGGTTATTTGACCGAACCACTCTAAAAATCGGCGTAATCTCTGGTTTGCATTTTATTATTGTCATTTACATTACTGCAAATCTTCTTACTGCTTTAGTTCCTTATTACCCTTGCTGCGCAACTTTAAGAATACGCTTTCAAGTGAAACTTTTCAACTTACGTTCTTATCGTACGAAAGATTTTGTTAAAATCGAAGTTTTAATCCGCTGCACTAATTCACCCCCCCCCTCTTAGTGCCGCTCCGATCCTAAGAAGTGGTATCAGAGCAAGGTTATCTCTCATATTTGGTTTAATACCCAAGAGAGATGGCTTACTCATGCATGCAAGAGGGCCATTCTATTGCACGACCACCTTTGTTTAATGGGTCGGATTACACATATTGGAAGACTCGCATGAGAATCTTCCTCATTTCTATGGACTTTGAGCTTTGGTCTATTGTCGAGAATGGATTTCAAAAATCTTCTCTTCCGATGAGCGAATGGAATGAATCGGAGAAGAAGGTTTTTGCTTTAAATGCAAAGGCTATGAATGCCTTGTTTTGTGCATTAGACAAAAACGAATTTAATCGTGTTTCAATGTGTGATTCGGCTTTTGATATTTGGAGAACTCTTGAGGTCACTCATGAAGGCACTAGCCGAGTGAAAGAGTCCAAAATGAACATCCTTGTGCACTCTTACGAACTTTTCCGAATGAAACCAAGTGAGTCCATCGGAGACATGTACACCCGGTTTACGGATGTCATCAATGGACTCAAAGCTCTTGGTAAAGATTTTACTAACTTTGAACTAGTAACTAAAATCTTAAGATCCCTCCCTAAAAGTTGGGATCCAAAAGTTACGGCCATTCAAGAGGCCAAAGACCTTAAAGCATTCCCTCTTGAAGAACTCATTGGGTCTCTAATGACCTACGAAATGACATGTCAAGCTCATGACGAGCTCGAGAACCCCCTTCCAAAGAACAGGAAGGATATTGCACTCAAATCACAAGAAGACCACTTGAAAGGAATATCAAGTGATGAGGACAGTGACAATGACATTGCACTTTTGACTCAAAAATTTAAAAAATATTTAAGAAAGAACAAACTTAAAAATAATGTAAAAAATAAATTTGAACAAAAGAAGGACCCAGTGATTTGCTATGAATGCAAAAAACCGGGACACTACAAGAACGATTGTCCTCAAGCCAAAAAGAGGACATCAAAGAAAAAGGCACTCAAGGCAACATGGGATGATTCAAGCGCATCCGAAGAAGAGGAGTCCAACACCGAGCAAGTTGCTCATTACGCGCTAATGGCGTTAGGAGAAGAGGTATGTGATTTATTTAATGAAGATTTATCTTTTGAAGAACTATCTATCGCTTTTCATGAATTATTTGATGAATGTAGAACTGTTAGCAAGAAGTTAAGTATCTTAAAGAAAGAGCATGCTTTGCTACAAGATAAGTTTGATAGTCTTCAAACTCCTCCATGCACTAAGTGTGAGCACTTAGAAGCAATAAAAAATGAAAATTTGCTTCTTAAGGAAACCTTAAACAAGTTTAAGGTTTGTAGCAAAGGATTAGATATGATCCTTGCACACAAGGGTCACATCGCAAATAGAAATGGAATTGGATTTGTAAAAGGATTACATCAAAATCCTACCACTTTCATAAAAGGACCGACATTACATGTTTCCTCTTATATGAAATGCAGCTTTTGTTGCAAATCCGGACATATTGCCTACAAATGCCCATTTAGGAAAATTAGTTCACAAAAATTAATATGGGTTCCTAAAGGAACTATAAAGAATTCAATAATAAATAACAAAGTTAGTGGGTCAATTTTTGAGGCACCCAAAATCAAATGGGTACCTAAAAATCATCCTCTTTTGTAGACAAACCCACAAGCTAGGAGCAAGAGATGGTATCTCGATAGTGGATGCTCAAGACATATGACTGGAGATCCATCTCATTTCTCTATGCTCACTAGCAAAGAAGAAGGGTACGTTACCTTCGGAGACAACAACAAGGGCAAAATCATTGGCAAGGGAACTATTGGTAACAAATTTAATTTTTCCATTGATGATGTCTTACTAGTTGATGGATTGAAACATAATCTCTTGAGTATTAGTCAACTATGCGATAAAGGTTACATCGTTAGATTTGAATCAAATATGTGCATTATTGAAAAACCAAATCATAACATGACTATGATTGCTTTAAAACAAAATAATGTCTATACCATCAATCTTGATGAACTAAGTAATGAAATGTGTTTCTCCGCCGTAAATGATGATGCTTGGCTTTGGCATAGGAGATTAGGCCATGCAAGCATGAAAACAATATCTAAGATCTCATCTCAAGAATTAGTACGAGGAATTCCAAATATAAAGTTTATTAAGGACAAAGTATGCGATGCATGTCAATTAGGCAAACAAATAAAAACAAGCTTCAAACCAAAAAATCAAATTAGCACCACTAGACCATTACAATTGATCCATTTGGACTTATTTGGACCAATTGATACAACAAGTCTAGGTGGAAGCAAATATACTTTTGTGATTGTGGATGACTACTCTAGATACACTTAGACCTATTTCTTAGCTCACAAAAGTGATTGCTTCAAGTGTTTCTCTAAATTTTGTAAACTCACTCAAAACGAAAAAGGCTTCATGATTTCATCAATTCGGAGTGATCACGGTGGTGAATTCCAAAACCGTGACTTTCAAAATTTTTGCGAAAGTAATGGGTACAATCACAACTTCTCAACTCCAAGAAATCCTCAACAAAATGGAGTAGTTGAAAGGAAAAATAGAAACCTACAAGAAATAGCAAGAACTATGTTGAATGAACATAGTTTACCTAAGTACTTTTGGGCCGAAGCCGTAAATACGGCTTGCTACATCATGAATAGAGTCCTAATAAGACCATCCTTATCCAAAACTCCCTATGAATTATGGAATAACAAAAAACCAAACATCTCCTATTTTAAAGTTTTTGGTTGTAAATGCTTTATTTTAAATGAAAGGGATGCCTTAGGAAAATTTGATGCTAAATCCGATGAAGGCATCTTTCTTGGTTACTCTTCCGTTTCTAAAGCTTTTCGGGTTTTTAATAAAAGAACTTTAGTAATTGAAGAGTCTATTCATGTAGTTTTTAATGAAGTTTCAAATTTAAAGAAAAATGATTTTGATGATGATCTTGGTTTTGATAATTTGAATTTGAATGAACTCCCTCCTCAAAATAGCAACTTGGATGCACCTTTTCCGAAATTTCCTTACCTAAGGAATGGAAGTATATAGATGCTCATCCAAAGGAGCTAATTATAGGGGATACATCTAAAGGGGTTCAAACTCGTTCCTCTTTCAAGAATTTTTGTGCTAATGCCGCCTTCCTTTCTCAAATCGAACCTAAATGCATTGACGAGGCCATAAAAGATGATTTTTGGGTTATTGCAATGCAAGAGGAATTGAATCAATTTGAGAGGAATAAGGTATGGGAGCTTGTTCCTAGACCTAGTGACCATTTAGTCATTGGTACTAAATGGGTCTTTAGAAACAAGCAAGACGAAAATGGTATCGTGGTTAGAAACAAGGCTAGATTAGTGGCCAAAGGTTTCAACCAAGAAGAAGGTATCGATTACGAAGAAACCTTCGCTCCCGTGGCTCGATTAGAAGCCATAAGGATGCTCCTTGCCTATGCTGTTAGGATCGAGAGCACTAAGAGGGGGGGGGGTGAATTAGTGCAGCGGAAATCTCTCAGCGATTAAAAGATGAAAGCTGCGTTCGTTCGATAAAAACGATTTCGATGTAAAAGCCAATTTTAAGATTACTTAAGATTTAATGCAGTTTATGTCTAAACACAATTTACGTTTAAATACAGTTTGCGTCTAAACGCAGTTTTACGTCTAAACGCAGATTTACGTCTAAACGCAGATTTACGTCTAAACGCAGATTTACGTCTAAACTCAGTTTACGTCTAAAATGCAGTTTTACGTTTTAAACGTAGTTTACGTCTAAACGCAGTTTTATATCTAAACGTAGATTTACGTCTAAACGCAGATTTACGTCTAAACTCAGTTTACGTCTAAACACAATTTGGGCAGTTTTACGTCTAAACGCAATTTTATGTCTAGATGCAGTTTTAAAGGGATCTGAACTTAGAAACTCGTTCGTAAAAGCGCAGAAGATAATTTTGTAGAATCAAGGCGTAAACATAAACTGCAATGTAAATATCGTACAAAAACACTGGTTTACGTCTGAAAGTAGATTCGGACAGATAAGCACTTAGAAACTTGTTCGTGAAGGCGTAGAAGACAGTTTTGCAGAATCAAAACGTAAACGTAAACTGTAATGTACGAAAACACTGATTTACGTATGAATGCAGATTTGGAAAGAACAGCAGTTAGAACTTGTTCGTAAAAGCGCAGAGAGCAGTAGTTATGAAGGAGGTTTGCAGTAATGATAAAGTGCTCAAAATAAACGCAAACCAGAGATTTAGAGTGGTTCGGTCAGTCTTGACCTACTCCACTTTTGGCTTCCTCCACCGACGAGGTCACCGACGTCAACTAGAGGCCTTCCTTCAATAGGCGAAGGCCAACTGCCCTTTTACAGTTTCTCTCCTTTTGACAGGCTCAGGAGACAACCTTTACAGACCTTTCTCTCCTCACTTTACAACTCAAAACTTGAAGAACAGAAGGAGGAGACTTAAAGGCTTTACAACACTTTTTGAGCTCTTAGAATCACAGAAAAGATCAAGATTTCGGTGTAGGTCTGTTTCTTTTCGGTGCTGAATGGGTTGGGTATTTATAGGCCCCAACCCAATTCAAATTTGGAGCTCAAAACGATCAAATCTCGGAATTCCGGGATCAGGCGGTTGCACCTCCTGACTGGAGAGGTTGCACCGCCTAGCAGAGCTTGAAGACTGAGCCCAGGCGGTGCTACCTCTTGACTGAGGCGGTTGCACCTCTCTGCCAGAGCTCGAAGACCGAGCTCAGGCGGTGCCACCTCTCTGTCAGGGAGGTTGCACCGCCCAGTCTTGCTCGAAGACTGAGCTCAGGCGGTGCTACCTCCTGGCTGGGGAGGTTGCACCGCCCAGTCTCGCTGGGAGGCTTAGCCCAGGCGGTGCCACCTCCTGGCCTGGGCGGTTGCACCTCTTGGTGCAATCAGGGTCCGAATGGTTAGCTCCATTCGGCCCAATTTCAATATTTCAGGGGCCCAATTGCCCCAAGATTAAGCCAATGGGATCACCTCCCATTTTCCAACTTAATCAACGTGCTAACTACGATTAAATCTAAGACAATTTCTGCAGCTTTGCTTCGGTGCGTCAATCGCTTCTTCCGGCAAGTTTCCGGCGAACTTCCGTCGATCATCCGATGAATCCTCGGTGATGCTCCTGCGGACTTCCAGCAAACTCCTGGACTTTGCGACGATCCACTTGGCGAGTTCCGACGAGCTTCGCTTGGCAAGCTTCTGGACTTCTCGGATCTGTTCTCGCAGAACCTCCGACGACCGTCCGAACTTCCGTCGAACTCTCGAACTCCCAACGTGATCATGAACTTGACTCCGGCGCAACTCTTGCTGCTTTGTCTAACTTTCATCGTAGTTAATCCTACACACTTATCTCAACACATAGATTAGACAACAAATGACAATTGACTTCATCATCAAAATCCGAGATTCAACAATCTCCCCCTTTTTGATGATGACAATCAATTGACAATGGAGTAATCCTTAACTCCCCCTGTCTATATGCCATAGTTGAGATAAGTCAACCTTGAATTCAAGACCCAAGAATTCAAGTGACGTATTGATAAGTTAGATCAGTTAAACTTATCAATACTCCCATCATGATACTTATGATGTATCTTTTCAAAGATGATGTCAAGGCTTGACATACATCATCAAGTTTGTATGATTGTGTTTGTAACTATTCATCATGTAGTTTGGACATTATTATATAAAGCTGTGAAGTACTATTACATGATGCACACATTTGAAATATTCTAGCAAGTTTTGCATTTTCTTCATATGATAAGATATCAACTCAGGGCATAATGCAAACTTTAGCACATGTTCATATGTTTCTTGGTGATGCAAGGATGGCATAATCATAGCAGCATCACTCATAGTATTTCTAATCATAGCAGTGTTTATCAATTCATGTATTTCTCCCCCTTTGTCATCAACAAAAAGCATGATATCAGGAAATTAATATTGGCAAGCTTATAGAGTAATTTTACATAGATTGCTTTAAATACTTATTCCCCTTTTTTGTAAAGATTTTGCAGGATGGAATACATACACATCACTTCATCAAATTTATTCATGAAACTGTACGAGAAAATCTGTTTTATAGCATTCGAATAAATAAGATGCATTCGGACAAGATTTTGTTCCAGATTTTCACATAGAAACATGGCAATCAAGTGATTTGATAATTCAATATAGTCCGAAAAATAATTTTAGCAAGTTTATCTATTCGGACACATCAACATTCCTAATTCTGAATGAAATCAAAGCACAAGGTTTTCAAAACTTTTAGTTTCGAAGCACAACATTCTTAATCACATATCAAACAGTAATGATACCATAAAAATCTGAGATAACTTTTACCACAAGGCGCAAGATACATGTTTACCACGATAGATGTTTACAGCCAGTACATCAGAAGTAACATAAGAAGTTTACAACAACAGGTGTTCAACAAGTTCATTGATGAGGTGGAAAATTAAAGTGCCTAAACAAGGAGTCAAATTGACTATGAATTTGCTGTAGCTCAGATAGGATTTGATATTGTCATTGTTCAATCCGTTCTTGTCTCTGTTCGAATCGATCCATTCGAATCCCAATTTCTTCGATGGATGTATGAGTTTGCTCAACTGGATGTGTTTCCTCAAAGGAAAGGGTTGGAGGAGATTGGGTACCCCTAAATACTGGTGTTTTCGGTTCTGGTTCAGGTTGAGGGTGATTAGTTCTTCTAGGGATTCTAACCCAGTTACCGTTTCTATAGTAACATCTTAGTCGGTGAAGTAGATTTTTGTTTATTATGCTGAATCGATCTACTTTCATTACTTCTTCTTCTGGTGGTATTAGAATGTCGTAAGCTTTCATTATTCTTGTGATTATACCACCATATGGGAGCATCATATCTTTCTTAGATAATTCTAACATGTTTTGTTGGATAAGATAACCAAGACAGATGTCATGTCCCTTCATGATTAAATACATAGTTCCTAATTCCAATTGACTTATTTCATCATGATGGTATTGTTTAGGAAGAATTATACTAGTCATGATATAATGAAGTATCTTAGTGTTCAAAGGCAATAGATGTTCACAACTTTTAGGAACCAATGCTATGTTAGGATTGGCAAAGATTGTTCCTAAGGCTTCAACATAGGATGTTCCAATACTTTCATCATTCCATGATCCTCTAAAGTAAAGTCCTATGCTTTTTATGGGAATGCCTATCATATCACAAATGAACCTATCAGTGATTGAGATGTGTTGTCCTAAAAGATAGGTGGACATCCTTTCTTCATCATCTATTTGCATGTTATTGTAAAATAATCTAACTAGCCTAGGATAGATGGGTTCGTTAATCTACAAGATTGGAAGTAGATCTAGGTTTGCAAACCATTGGATAGTCTCTAAGTCTCTTAGTTCATTTAGATCTACGTATTTTCCCTTATTGATACATCTAAGTTCGAAAGAGGGAAATTTTTCAGCATGGTTTTTTGAATCGAAAAGAGTGAAATCAAACTCTTCTACTAATCTCCTCTTTCCCTTGTCCCTTGAGGATCTTCTAGATCCCATAACTACTGCTGTTTAGAGGGATGATGATGAGCAAGAGTAAATGAAGAACAAAACAGAATTTAAGGGCTTCTTAGAGAGTACCTTTGTGAAATCTTCAAGAGAAGGAAGGATTCTTGATGTTTTGCTCCGAAATGGGAGGTATTTGGAAGGCTTAGAGGAGTGAAATGAGAATGGAGGAGACTTGGAAGAGTAGAGGAGGAAATGGGAGTGAGTTGGGGTCGGTTCCACCGCCGGCCCTAGCGTGGTTTAAAAAGGCAGAGTTGCGGGCGGTTGCACCTCTGGCTGGAGCGGTGCAACCTCTGGCAACCCGTGGTAGCTGGAGGTGCCACCGCCAGCTGGAGAGGTGCCACCGCCTGCAGCCATTGAGCACCTAATGTGATTTTGATCAGGAAGCTTTTGCCTTGAGGAGAGTTTTTTATTTCAGAGCAATTAATGTTTATTAAGATAGATCTTTTAACGTGCATATGTCATACGTATGTTGATAGTTTGTCTGGTATCCCTTTTAAGATCATGACATATTTAGTTTCTTCATGATACAAGAATTAATTCGTAGACGATAGTGTTTGACGGGTTCGAAGATCAAGGGGATATGTGAATTTGGATATCATATGTTTTTAATAAGGTTGTATCCAAATCGTATTTGTGATTTCATAACTTCCACTTGTTACTTAAGCGTTGCGAGTTCCTTTTTGACTCTTGGTTTATGACTATCGAGAGTCAAGGAGCAGAATATTATTTCTTGCTCCGGCCTAAAATTTTAATGTTTTTATAGGAAGGGATGATGTTTAGGAACCCATTTGCTTTTGGGTGCCTCAAAGATAGATCTGTATTGTTTATCATATTGCATAGAGTTTATTATGGTTCCTTTAGGAACCCAAATCAATTTGTTTGGACTTATTTTCTTGAATGGACAACAATGTGTCTTGTGTCCAAATTTACAACAGAAGTTACATTTGTCTTGATGTCGATTATGCAAGATGGAGCCTTTTATAAAAGTTGTTGGATTTAGGTGAGGACTTTTCACAAATCCAATTCCACCTCTTTTTGGAACGTGACCCTTGTTTGCAAGGATCATGTTCAATGACTTGCTACCAACCTCGAATTTCTTCAAGGTGTCCTTGAGTAGCATGTTTTCTTTTTGGAAAGTTTCTAAGTCATGACATTTGATACATGAATTTAAACTATCATGATGTTCAACTTTTAACTTGTCAAACTCATAAGTAAGACTATCATGCACCTTTTTCAGCAATTTATATTTCTTACTGATACTCTTGCATTCGTCAAGTAACTCATTGAAAGCATTTAATAATTCATCGAAAGATAAATCAGCATTTAATGAATTTGTTACCTCCTCTCCAATAGCCATTAAGGCGTAATGAGCAACTTGCTCGGTGTTGGACTCCTCTTCCTCAGATGCGCTCGAATCATCCCATGTTGCTTTAAGCGCCTTCTTCTTTGTTGTTCTATTTTTGGCTTGGGGACAATCACTCTTGTAGTGTCCCAGCTTTTTGCACTCATAGCAAATAACTTGATCCTTCTTGGGTTCAAGTTTATTTTTAGTATCATTCTTAAATTTGTTTCTTTTAATGAATTTTTTAAATTTTCTAGTTAGAAGTGCCAAGTCATCGTCACAGTCCTCATCACTTGAGTCTTCTCTCAAGTGATCTTCAGAAGTTTTGAGTGCCATATCCTTCCTGTTCTTTGGAAGGATGTCTTCTTGCTCTTCATGAGCCTTACAAGTCATTTCGTAGGTCATTAATGACCCGATTAATTCTTCAAGAGGGAAATTTCGTAAATCTTTTGCCTCTTGAATAGCAGTGACTTTGGGATCCCAACTCTTGGGAAGGGATCTTAGTATCTTATTAACAAGTTCAAAATCCGAAAAGCTCCTTCCGAGTCCTTTTAGACCGTTGACGACATCCGTGAAATGGGTAAACATGTCGCCAATGGTTTCACTCGGTTTCATCCAAAAAAGTTCGAAAGAATGTAACAACAAATTGATTTTTGACTCTTTTACTCTACTTGTGCCCTCATGGGTCACTTCGAGTGTGTGCCAAATATCAAATGCAGTTTCACAAGTTGAAACACGGTTAAACTCGTTTTTATCAGGTGCACAAAATAAGGCATTCATAGCCTTTGCATTAAGAGCGAAAGCCTTCTTCTCCAAATCATTCCAATCGATCATTGGAAGAGAAGACTTCGAAAATCCGTTTTCGCAAAGATTCCACAGTTCAAAATCCATAGAAATAAGAAAGATCCTCATTCGGGTCTTCCAGTAGGTGTAGTCCGTCCCATTGAACATGGGTGGACGCGTAATAGAATGCCCCTCTTGGTTTCCGACGTATGCCATTTCTCTTGGGTTTTAATCCGTTAGAGAATGAACCTTGCTCTGATACCAATTGTTAGGATCGAGAGCACTAAGAGGGGGGGGGGGTGAATTAGTGCAGCGGAAATCTCTCAGCGATTAAAAGATGAAAGCTGCGTTCGTTCGATAAAAACGATTTCGATGTAAAAGCCGATTTTAAGATTACTTAAGATTCAATGCAGTTTACGACTAAACACAATTTACGTTTAAATGCAGTTTGCGTCTAAACGCAGATTTACGTCTAAACGCAGATTTACGTCTAAACGCAGATTTACGTCTAAACTCAGTTTACGTCTAAAACGCAGTTTTACGTTTTAAACGTAGTTTGCCTCTAAACGCAGTTTTACGTCTAAACGTAGATTTACGTCTAAACGCAGATTTACGTCTAAACTCAGTTTACGTCTAAACACAGTTTGGGCAGTTTTACGTCTAAACGTAATTTTACGTCTAGACGCGGTTTTAAAGGGATCTGAACTTATAAACTCGTTCGTAAAAGCGCAGAAGACAGTTTTGCAGAATCAAGGCGTAAACGTAAACTGTAATGTAAATATCGTACAAAAACACTGGTTTACGTCTGAAAGCAGATTCGGACAGATCAGCACTTAGAAACTTGTTCGTGAAGGCGCAGAAGACAGTTTTGCAGAATCAAAACGTAAACGTAAACTGTAATGTACGAAAACACCGATTTACGTCTGAATGCAGATTTGGAAAGAACAGTAGTTAGAACTTGTTCGTAAAAGCGCAGAGAGCAGTAGTTATGAAGGAGGTTTGCAGTAATGATAAAGTGCTCAAAATAAACGCAAACCAGAGATTTAGAGTGGTTCGGTCAGTCTTGACCAACTCCACTTTTGGCTTCCTCCACCGACGAGGTCACCGACGTCAACTAGAGGCCTTCCTTCAATAAGCGAAGACCAACTGCCCTTTTACAGTTTCTCTCCTTTTGACAGGCTCAGGAGACAACCTTTACAGACCTTTCTCTCCTCACTTTACAACTCAAAACTTGAAGAACAGAAGGAGGAGACTTAAAGGCTTTACAACACTTTTTGAGCTCTGAGAATCACAGAAAAGATCAAGATTTCGGTGTAGGTCTGTTTCTTTTCAGTGCTGAATGGGTGGGGTATTTATAGGCCCCAACCCAATTCAAATTTGGAGCTCAAAACGATCAAATCCCGGAATTCCGGGATCAGGCGGTTGCACCTCCTGACTGGAGAGGTTGCACCGCCTGGCAGAGCTCGAAGATTGAGCCCAGGCGGTGCTACCTCTTGACTGAGGCGGTTGCACCACTCTGCCAGAGCTCGAAGACCGAGCTCAGGCGGTGCCACCTCTCTGTCAGGGAGGTTGCACCGCCCAGTCTTGCTCGAAGACTGAGCTCAGGCGGTGCTACCTCCTGGCTGGGGAGGTTGCACCGCCCAGTCTCGCTGGGAGGCTTAGCCCAGGCGGTGCCACCTCCTGGCCTGGGCGGTTGCACCTCTTGGTGCAATCAAGGTCCGAATGGTTAGCTCCATTCGGCCCAATTTCAATATTTCAGGGGCCCAATTGCCCCAAGATTAAGCCAATGGGATCACCTCCCATTTTCCAACTTAATCAATGTGCTAACTACGATTAAATCTAAGACAATTTCTGCAGCTTTGCTTCGGTGCGTCAATCGCTTCTTCCGGCAAGTTTCCGACGAACTTCCGTCGATCATCCGATGAATCCTCGGTGATGCTCCTGCGGACTTCTGGCAAACTCCTGGACTTTGCGACGATCCACTTGGCGAGTTCCGACGAGCTTCGCTTGGCAAGCTTCTGGACTTCTCGGATCTGTTCTCGCAGAACCTCCGACGACCGTCCGAACTTCCGTCGAACTCTCGAACTCCCAACGTGATCATGAACTTGACTCCGGCGCAACTCCTACTACTTTGTCTAACTTTCATCGTAGTTAATCCTGCACACTTATCTCAACACATAGATTAGACAACAAATGACAATTGACTTCATCATCAAAATCCGAGATTCAACATATGCTACTAGTAATAATTTTAAACTATTTCAAATGGATGTCAAAAGTGCTTTCTTGAATGGTTTTATTTCCGAAGAAGTATATGTCGAACAACCTCCCGGATTTGAAAATTCTCTTCTTCCTAATCATGTATTCAAATTGACTAAAGCTCTCTATGGCTTAAAACAAGCTCCTAGAGCTTGGTATGAAAGGCTTAGTTCCTTTCTTATTTTAAATAATTTTACCAAAGGCAAGGTTGATACTACATTGTTTATTAAACATTTTGAAAATAATTTTCTTATTGTGCAAATTTATGTTGACGATATTATTTTTGGCTCTTCGGATGAATCACTATGTGAATCATTTGCCAAATGTATGAGTCATGAATTTGAAATGAGTTTAATGGGTAAATTAACTTTCTTTTTAGGATTACAAATCAAACAACTTAGTGATGGTATATTTCTTAACCAATCCAAATATACATTAGAATTGTTAAAACGATTTAACATGGATAATTCAAAACCAATAAACACCCCTATGAGTACTGCGACTAAGTTAGATATGGATGAAAATAGTGAAAATTTCGATCAAAAAACATATAGGGGAATGATAGGTAGTCTACTTTACCTCACCGCAACTAGACCAGATATTATGTTTAGTGTAGGACTTTGCGCTAGGTTTCAATCTAATCCTAAATTATCTCATCTAAAGAGTGTTAAAAGAATATTTAGGTATCTTAAAGGAACTCCAAATTTAGGATTGTGGTATCGAAAATCTGAAAAATTCGATCTAATAGCTTATGCAGATGCCGATTTTGGTGGATGTAGGATAGATAGAAAAAGTACATCCGGAACATGCTAATTTTTAGGACATGCACTTGTTTCTTGGACTTCCAAGAAACAAAATTCAGTTGCACTATCTACGGCGGAAGCCGAATACATTGCTGCAAGTGCATGTTGTGCACAAGTCATTTGGATGAAAAATACATTAGAAGACTATGGAATTCACTTTAAAAACATTCCAATAAAATGTGATAATACTAGTGCCATATGTCTTACTAAAAATCCAATTCAGCACTCTAGAACTAGGCACATCGACGTTAGGCATCATTTCATACGCGATCATGTCCTTAACAATGATGTTATTCTAGAATTCATTGACACAAAGCATCAATTAGCAGATATATTTACAAAAGCTTTTAATGAAGACCAATTTGAATTCATTAGAAGGGAATTAGGTATGTTAAATTGTCCCTAAGAATAAACTTGTTTGAATGGATTTTCCATAAAGTTTTTCATTCTCTCTCCATTTCTCGGTGACTTGTTAAATTATCTTATCCTATCTTGAGTCAAACACCGCTTCCATCTGATCAAGATTAATGATTTTATGATATTTTGAATCTCGAAATTGATTTTGATGGCTTGATTATGAGTTTCAAGTTGACGAATTGAATTTGAATGGATTTGTATTCGAATTATGATCTTGACTTATTGGAGTTACTACTTAAAATTTTTTTCTGATCCCAATCTCTTCTTTGTACATCAACAATTTTTGTTATTTATAAAAAGAAGAGATTTGATAATATGGATGAATGCTGAATTTTCCTTTAAGATGAACTCTGCGTAAATATTTTAGCATACTTAATTTTGAATGATAAAATCTTTGTATGATCAATGATAATATAGATGAGTGATGTATAATCAATGATAAAATCTTTGTATGATAAATTATGTGCTTCAAGTCTCATTCCCTTTTTGTTGATGACAAAGGGGGAGAAAAGTGATGACTTGTATCATTTTAATAGCATGACTTATATGAATTGCAAAAGCTTGTGTGATATGAATGTCTTATATGCCTTGCAAAATCCTTGAAAATATCACAAGTTGATTGATCATATTGAAAGCATGCCTTACATCGATATCATGAAATTCATGTTGAAAATCTTTATCTCCTATCGTAGTAAAAATTGTCCCATATCATTTGACTTATGATTTTCATCGAAGTTTCGCATTTACTATTGCTTAATGAGAATAACGATAAGCTCTACGGTTAGAACTTATCGGTTTATGCTTGAATTCAATGGATGAAATTCAAGTGTTTTCATCTTCTCATAATATGGCATATAGATAGGGGGAGTTATGTTTAACTCCGTCATCAATTGGTTATCATCATCAAAAAGGGGGAGATTGTTGAATCTCGGATTTTGATGATGAAATCAATTGATGGGTTAATTGATCTAATCCATATTATTGAGTTAAGTGTGCAGGATTAACTACGATAACCAGAAAACACAAAGCAAGAATACCGGAGTCAAGATCGATGGACGTTTAAGAGTCCGAAGAATCGTCGGAGATGCTGCCGGAACCAATCGAGATGAAATCGGGAACCTATCAGAATTTTCGGAAGTTCGCCGAAGAGATCGTCGGAGGTTCACGGAGATCACCGAGAAGGCTCGGCTACTCGTTAAAGTCATCACAAGATCGGGAGCTTGATGGGAGTCCGTCGGAAGAAGCTCGTCGGAAAGCTCGCCGAAACAAGACTCGACGTTTGCGGTTGAAAGCTTGCTTAGGATGTGTTTTTGTTATGTAGTTCACTTGTAATTAGGATTAGGATTAAGAGATAATCCTATATCCTGGTTAGGGGCCAACTGGGCCCAAAGTCAGATATGGTTTGGGCTTAAATTAAGCCAAACCAGTGAAATCGGAGTACCAGGCGGTGGCACCGCCTGGCTGGGCGGTGACACCTCCTTGGCTAGGCGGTTGCACCGTCCAGCACCCGAGCGCTGGGCGGTGGCACCGCCTGGCTGGGCGGTGGCACCTCCAGCACCGGGAACCCTAAGAGAATTCAAATTTTGGAGCCCAAATTTGAATCCTCTTGAGGCCTATAAATACCCCTCAAATCTCAGCTGAGATAACAACTTTTGAGAAGCATTTTGATTGAGAGAAAAGTCTTAGAAAGTCTTAGCAAGTCTTGTTTTCAATTTGCTAGAGAGTTCTCCTCCTTCTTTCTTATTGAAAATTTGTAAGAGGTTGAGCTGCTTGTAAAAGGTTGTAAGAGGGGTGTTTACCCTTCCATTTCAAGAGACTTGCTAGTGGAAGGTGGGAGCCTCATCGAAGAGGGGCCTCGCAAGTGGAGTAGGTCATTTGACCGAACCACTCTAAAAATCGGCGTAATCTCTGGTTTGCATTTTATTATTGTCATTTACATTACTGCAAATCTTCTTACTGCTTTAGTTCCTTATTACCCTTGCTGCGCAACTTTAAGAATACGCTTTCAAGTTAAACTTTTCAAGTTCCGTTCTTATCGTACGAAAGATTTTGTTAAAATCGAAGTTTTAATCCGCTGCACTAATTCACCCCCCCCCTCTTAGTGCCGCTCCGATCCTAACACTGCCTGGGGCGGTTGCACCGCCCAGCTTCGCTGGGAGATCCTCTCCTGGGCGGTGCCACCTCCAACCCTGGCGGTGCCACCTCTTTCACTATTTCAGCTCACTTGGTTTGGCTCCAAACTTGGTCCAAACCAGTCCGAACTTGGGCCTAATTGACCCCTACTTGGGTTATAGGATTAACACCTAATCCTAACCCTAATTAACGTGCTAACTATGATTTTAAAGACATTTTCTAAGCTATTACAAAGTCCGCAAGTCAAGACTTCTTCTGGCGAGCTTTCGGCAAACTTCCGGCGGTCTTCCGATGAACTCTCGGAAACCATTCTGCGGACTCCCGGCAAGCTCCTAGACTTCACGATTTGATCTTAGCGAGTTCCAACGAGCTTCTTCGGCAAGCTCCGATCTTTCTCGGCGAGCTCCGCGAACTTCCAACGAACCTTCCGGCGAGCTTCCGAAAATCCTTCGGCAAGCTCCCAACTCATTCTCGGCTAGTTCCGGTAGCATTCCCGATGAACCTTCGGACTTCCGTCGAACTCTCGAACTTGCAACAAATCCTTCGCGCTTGACTCCGACACTTTGTTTCACTTTATGTCTTCATCGTTATCATAGTTAATCCTGCTCAATTAAAGCAAAACTTCGATCGAGACAATTAATCCTAAGCAATTAACAAAGTTGTCCGGCATGTCATTGGTCCCTCGACGCTTTGTCTGATTCTTCGGCGCATCGTCCTCTCCTGCGGCCTATTGCCCAATCGGCCAGTTGACTCCGCAACTCCGATATCCTTGGCACAATAACCGCTCTTCTTGGCCCGATGCCCGAGTCCACTGCCCGAAGCCTTCTGTCGATACGTCGACCGATCTACCGGCCCGATGTCCAATCTTCTGACATGTTCCTCCGGCACAACATGATTTTCCTGCTTTAATTGTTTCATCCTGATCAAAGCATCCTGCGTCACTCAAAACGTATATTAAATCATAAACATATATCAAGTAGTTTCATTATCAAAATACGAGATTCAACACAATATACTCAAGAAAGCTATCAAAAGAAAGGTTTATGAGTATATATTCTGATCAAGTAATTTTTGTCCAAATCAGAGGTCAATACATGAAGTTATAATCATAACAAGGTAGAAAGGTCAGAATCTCAAAAGTTGCACAGATTCGGATCGTTACGTCTAAACAGGAGATATATCAAATGCAAGGCTAGAACAATTCAAAATTCCTCATATTCAAAGCAAATGTACAGATAAAATTGCAGTAAGGAAAGATTAGGATACTTGCAATAGGAAATATTAGAACAATTACAGGAGAACGATCGGGAAACTTGCCTTTTAAAGATTTTGATCCGAAGATCCAAAGTTGTCAGCCCAAATCCTTCTACTTTTCCTCCGTGTCCTCTCCCTGTTCCGTGTTCTACATATGTCTTCTCTTTTTCCTCCACAACTGCAGCTCATGCAGAATATAGAGGCATAGTCACCTGCTCTCTCTTACTCTCATTCCTTCGTTTTCTTTTTTAAACACAGCTGTCGCAGCCATCGCCGCTGCCACTACCATAGTCGTAGCCATGACCTCAGCTGCTGTCACAACCACAGCCCCTTCCACTGTACTACTTCCTTCCTCTCTTCTCTCGTTCCTACTTTTTCTTTCCCAAACACAACTGCCGTAGACGCAGCCGCCACACCACCGCAACCACAATCACGGCCACGACCCCCCTTTTTTTTCTCTTTTTTCTTTCTTTCTCTTTCCCAAAAGCAGCTGCTGCAGCCACCACCGCTGCCGCAGCTACCGCAGCCAACGTAGCAGCCGCAGCTGCAGTCGTAGCCACGGCCGCAGCCACCACAGCCGCAGCCTCTTCTTCCTCCCTTGCTCTGTTTCCTCTCCTTCTCTTCCAACTGCAGCTGCCACTGCCGCAGCTGCCTCCCCTTCTCCTCTTCCTCTCTTCTTCCCTTTTCCTTTCTCTTCTTCTTCCTTTCCTTCTCTTCTTTCCCAGCTGCACTGCTACAGTCGCAGCCTCAGCCACGGCTGCAACCTCTTCTTCCTCCCCTGCTCATCTTCCTCTCCTTCTTCTCTTCCAACTGCAGCTGCCATCGCCGCAGCCGCAGCCCCTTCTTCCCCTTCGCTTCTTCCTCTCCTTCCCTTCTTTCTTCCTCTTCCTCTTTCCCTGCCACAGCTACAGCTGCCACAGCTGCAGCCGCAGCTACTTCTTTTCCTTCTCCTCTTCTTTCTCCTTCCTTTCTTCTTCTTCTCTTCTTCTCCTTCCTCCCCTTCTTCTCCCCGATGAACAGCACCTCCTTTCCTCTATTTCCTCTTGCAGGAAACAGAGGTGCCACCTCTTCACCCGCTTCTACTTCTTCTCTTCCTCTCTTCTTCCCTTCTTCCTTCCTCTTCCTCTTTCCCTGCCACAGCTGCAGCTGCCACAGCCGCAGCCGCAGCGACTTCTTTCCCTTCTCATCTTCCTTCTCCTTCCTTTCTTCTTCTTCTCTTCTTCTCCTTCCTCCCCTTCTTCTCCCCGATGAACAGCACCTCCTCTCCTCTGTTTCCTCCTGCAGGAAACAGAGGTGTCGCCTCTTCACCCGCTTCTACTTCTTCTCTTCCTCTTCTTCTTCTTCTCCTTCTTCTTCTTCTCTTCTTCCCTTCTCCTACCCGACACCCCACACCTTCTCACTGCAGCCCATGCCACAGCCATCTTCTTCTTCTTCTTCTCGTCCCCAACGCCCCACACCTCGTCTCCTCTGTTTCCGCCTGCAGGAAACAGAGGTGCTGCAGCCCTAGCTGCTGCCACCTCTCGCTCCTCTCCCACTTCCCTCTCTTTTTTTCTTCTTCTATTCTTCTCTTCTCCCTCTTCTTCCTCCTCTCTTCTTTTCCCTCTTCTTCTTCTTTTCTTCTTCTCCTCTTCTTCCTTTCTCCTCCCCAACGCCCCACAGCTCCTAGCTGCAGCCCTTGCCGCAGCCACCTTCTCTTTTCTTCTTCTTCTTCTTCTTCTTCTTCTCTTCCTCTGCTTCTCTTCTTCTCCTCTTCTTCCCTTCTCCTCCTCGACGCCCCACACATGAACTCCTCTATTTCCTCCTACACGAAACAGAGGTGCTGCAGCCCTAGCTGCTGCAGCTATCTCTCTTTCCTCTCCCTCTTCCCTCTCTTCTTCTTCTTCTCTTCTTCTCTTCTCTCTCTTCTTCCCCTCTTCTTCCTCCCCTCTTCTTTTCCCTCTTCTTCTTCTTTTCTTTTCTTCTCCCTCAACTACTCTTCTTCTTCTTCCCACGCCCCACCGCTCCTCTCTCTGTTCGAGAGCGTGGGAGGCGGTGGGATAAAACCGAAATTTTTTGTTTTCTTTATTTTTTTCTTTTTGCAACTTAATAGCTTAGTCCTTGAAATTCTTATATTTACATATAGGTCCTCTAATTTATATATAAATCCTTATTAATAAATTTTCAAAAAAGTGAGGGATATTACTGCTAGTCATATGTGCCCAGCAAGCCAATCACGTGAGTGATGGCACGTGTGACTTGATACAGAATCTTTTTGCTTATTATATTTTGGCGTATATCACTTTATAACTATTGCATAAATGCATATATATATTGTGATGTCCTTGGATTTGTGCAATGGGAATCGGATCGTGATGAGATCACGATAATGAGATCGATTCACCTTTAAACACATATCCTAAATAATCCCGGTCATAGGTTACTCGAGAGGGACATCGTGATAACCGGATAGACTGGTGTGCTGTATACCCGTCCATATGATGGATGCAGCTGGTCTCATAGTTGCTCGTGTAGGGACACTAGGGATACAATACAGGTGCTCATTGGAGAATGAGTTCACTGATTGATCCGCTTACGGAATGCTGGATGGTTGATGATGCCTTATTGTCAGACAGCGATTCCGTAGTCCTAGTGGTGTATCTGGTCCTTAGACTTGAGACACCAAGGATGTCCTGTATGAGTGCTCCACTCTTTGATACCAGACTTATAGGTTTGGCTGTTCCCAGATCTAGTACAGCTGGTCATTGGGAGTGGTAGTCGACCTTACGAGGGCTATTGAGTGTCAATAGAGGATCATCCACTCTCGGCGTCATGAGAGGAATATCCTATGTGTTCTTGCTCAGACAAATCCCTGGCCAGGGTCATTCGGGTTGAGAGAGAAAGAGTTCTCCGGGAGAATCCGATTAGAGCGAGACTCGAGTAGAAACCGTATGGGTCTGACAACACCATGCTCGATATACGGTCTCTGGGATATTAGATGGATGAGGGACTATAGGTACATGGTAACTGAGGATAGACAGGTCCAATGGATTGGATTCCCCTGTATCGTCTGGGGACTACGACGTAGTGGCCTAGTACGTCCGTAGTCGATCAGTCGAGTGAATTATTACAGAGATAATAATTCACTGAGTTAGAAGGAGTTCTGACAGGTATGACTCACGGCCAGCTCGATATTGGGCCTAGAGGGTCACACACATATGGTAGGCATTGCGATGAGTAGAGGTTCGGATATGAGATATCCGACGGAGCCCTTGTCTTATTGGATGCAGATCCAATACCCACTAAGGAAGGACCCATTAGGGTTTGACACGGGATCTCTATAAATAGGAGGGATTCACAGCCTCATAGGCTAGAGTCTTTGCTTGCCTTTCCTATTCTCCTCTCCCTCTCCACCTCAGAGTAGGCCTAGAGTTTTGAGGAGCGTCGTCGCAACCCTGCTATGTGGATCACCGCTAGAGAGGAGGACGCTTGACCTCCTTCACCCTCTCCTAAGGATCTACAAGGAAACAGGGATATACGATCTCCCTAGGTAACACAATCTCTATACGCAGTTTTGTGTTTTGCGGATTTTTGCGCACCAATCTTCGTACGACGACGAACATCTTTTTGGGAATCGGGGATTTTTGTTTTCTTGTTCTTCCGCTGCGCATATGATGTCGCCCCCCAATGATTTCCCAACAATTACAACTTTATACGAGATCATGTTACTAATCATGATGTAATCATAGAGTTCATTGATACTAAACATCAACTAGCTGATATTTTTACAAAACCTCTAAGTGAAGAACAATTTGATTTCATAAGAAGAGAATTAGGAATGTTGATGTGTCCGAATAAATAAACTAGTTAAAATTATTTTTCGGACTTTATTGAATGATCAAATCACTTGATTCTCATTACATGCCTAAATAACATGTTGGAAATTATGTGTTGAATACAAAAATTTCCATAACAATAAGCATGTTTTGTCTTCATGATTATATTTGAAAATCTATAGCATAGGCTGCAGAAAAGATTCATCTATTGCTTATGAAAAGAGATAGAATACATGACTATTTATAGGGCTTCTAAACCCTAACTCCTAATAGGACTCTTACTCAAGACTCCTACTTCTAACCAACTCCTAATAGGACTTCTACTCAAGACTCCTATTCCTTTATAACTCCTAATTCTTCTCAAAGAAACAACCTCCTAACCCTAGCTGGCCTCTTCACCTCTTTAATAGGGGCCGGCTTAGGTAGGTTTTACATGAATATCCCTCTCAATTAGGACTCTCCTAGCTAAAGTCCTAACAGACCCGCCATCTTCAAATCAGCCTTGTCCTCGAGGCTGACGATTCATGAATTTTGAGAATTTGATCTTCAAGTCATCATAGTTCTCCTAAGTGGCATCTTCTGTTAGTAGGTTTGCCCACTGTGTTAACAATTCAGTAGTAGATCTTCGTCGTCGAGTCACGATCCGTCGATCAATAAGCACCTATTTACAACTTGGCTGAGTCTGAAGTTCTCCTTAGGTAGTCATATTTGATGGGTGGCATTGGGCTATCTCTAAGCACCTATTTACAACTTTTGTTTGGCCGTCGGTTTATGGGTGATATGTCATTCTCTTTTTCAATTTAGTACCCTGCATATGGAATAACTTTGTTCAAAATCTACTCGTGAAGATGCAAGTAGAATTTATCATAAGCACAATGCGTCCCTTATAGTGTAATTCTTTTGAGTCCCAATTGTAATGAGCCATGGGGTTTAGTGCTTCCTCCAATTTTTTTATAATCTTACTAGTCTCTGATTCTTCCTGCCATTTCATCTTAATATCCTAAAGGAAGTCGTAGGTCAGAAGTGAAACAGCTGAAACTTCAGCTTGCTCGAGTAGCTTCGAAAGCGCATCTGCATGAACATTCTCTTTCCCCTTTTTGCAAGTTATTTCATAATCAAATCTAAGAAGTTTTGTTACCCATTTTTGCTGCTCAGGGGATGATATCTTTCGCTCGAAAAAGTACTTGAGGCTTTTATGGTCGGTTTTAATTTGAAATCGTTGACCAATCAAGTAAGGTCTCCACCTCGTTGCTGCGCGCCCAATGGCGAGCATCTCCTTATCATATGTTGACTTATTCTGATGGGAGGGAGATAATGCCTTGCTAGTGTATGCGAGTGGTCGACCATCTTGCATGAGAATGACTCCAATTCTGACTCCAGATGTGTTAGTGTTAGGATGCTAGCTTGGAGAGTCCTAATTGAGAGGGACATTCATGTAAAACTATTAGGACTCTAGCTAGGAGAGTCCTAATTGAGAAGGACATTCATGTAGGAGGTTTTTTCTTAGAGAAGAATTAGGAGTTGTAAGGGAATAGGAGTCTTGAGTAGGAGTCCTATTAGGAGTTGGTTAGAAGTAAGAGTCTTAAGTAGGAGTCCAATTAGGAGTTAGGGTTTAGAAGCCCTATAAATAGCCATGTATTCCTTCTCTTTTCTTAAGCAATAGATGAATCTTTTCTGCAGTTTTTGAGCAGCAACTTGGAGGGAGGAACCCCTATAGAGTTCCAAGGAGGCCGATCCCCCAAAGAGATCAACCCCAAGTTTAGAATCGGCAAGGGTTCTAACATCTGGTATCAGAGCAGCGTTCTTGGCGTCTTGCTGCCCTTTCATAGCCATCCATCAACCCTCCACAACCGCCCAAAGCAATTCCCACAATTGCTTAAGAGATCGTTGCCAAATTCCGCCGTCATCTCCACCACCACGGATTATCCTTTGATCTCCCCGTGAATTGCAACAGGTTCTGGTTTTCTACCTTACTGCTGCTGCAATTTAGTTATCCTTATTTGAAAATCCCAAAAAAATTATTCCTATATTGCAGCATAAACTTTTCGTCATAAAGTTTTCATCTCTACGACGAAAGATACATTGCAGAATTCCAACTGTATAGCACCGTCTTTTTGATCTTACTACTGTACTTTTTCTATCCAAATTTCTAAGAAATTTTTATGATATCTTTGACATTTGCTAACAGCATATTTCCTTTGATTTTGTCAAAAAATTCTCAATATAAACCATTGATATTTTACGTCTAATCTGCTATACTTGAAAATCTGTCTCAAGAAAAGGGCCTCTCACACAACTGGCAAAGGTTACTTTCAGATGCGCTATTTGGTGGATGTGGAAGGAGAGATGTAACAGAATCTTTGAATGTCAACACACAAACAATGCTCAGCTCTTGAAAGAGATTATTAGAGACTCAAGATCCTGTATGGAGTAAGATCTCAAAACGGAGCACTTTACCCAAAGAGAAAAAGATATTTTTATCAAATTTAATTTTGCTATTAGCTAAAGATCTTGGGAATGATGCCAAATTATGTACCCACAGGTAGTTTTGATATATCTGGATAAATATTTTCTATGTTGACTATAATTAGGAGTTCTAGTCTATAGCATGTGTAGTCATAACTATCGCATTCGCACTCTATGAGTTACTTGGATTTGTCTATGGCTTGTATAGATAAAGCTATTTATAGAAACTTTACACATAATCAATTTACTTTTACTTACCAAAAAAAAAAAAAACTTGAAAATCTGCACTGTAAAATTCCAGCCGCATAGCACCATATGTTTGTTCTTGCTACTATACTTTTTCTATCCAAATTTCTACGAAATTTTTATGACATCTTTGACACTTCCTAACAGTGGATTTCCCTTTGCTTTCATCGAAATATTCTTAATATAAACTACTGATCTTTTATGTCCAATCTGCTATACTTGAAAATCTATGTTGCAGAAAATTTCAGCCGCATATTGTTGCCTTAACCCATCTATTTGCAATATTTTTTTAATGAAATTTCTTATACACTTTATAGATCATCTTGGCTTCCATCTAAGATTGATCTATTGAGAAATTCATCTCTAAAAACGATTTTGTGTTGCTGCAAATTTTCATCGTAAACCGCTGAAATTTTTCGACGAGAATTCTGCAATCGCAACTTGCACCAATTTCCTTGCTGTTATACTGCCGAAATTCTCTTGATTAAATTAGACATCCTTGCTGTCATATAAACTGTGATTTTTCTATCAAATTCCTCCTCAATTCTCTCAAGTTTTTGGTAGAAATGACATCGAGAAACCATTGTTTCTTCGACGACAATTCTACTCTTACAAGACAGCACATACTTGCTGCAACTTCCACTAATTTCTATCAAACCTTTGCTATCATCTACCACAGATCCAAAACTTTCATCCATAGCCCTAAAACTCCACCAAACCATACCCTCAAACTGCACCCAAAACAGCCACAAAACAAGCCTAAATCGTAGCCTACATCCACCGATCCACCAATCCTTTCGACCATCACTTCTCTCAAGTATACATGCCTTTAACCTGACAACAAAAGAGAGATCTTAACATCATAGATTTGGAGGCATATACTATGGCATCTAAGGAGGCAATCAATGCTAAATTCGAAGCCTTGGAGGCACGAATAGAGGACAAGATTCGGATGTTCTTTACCGAACTCAGATTGGGCCGACCACTAAGCCCGAAAAAATCATATCACGGAGAGAGGTTTGCCCAATCGCACCAAGCCCGAAGAGATGAGTTCCAAGGGAGGGGAGGCTCTATGACTGAACCCAACTATCCATGTATGAGAGTGGACTTCCCTAGAAGGGAAGGAGTGGTTGGATCTCGCACGTGGAGCGATATTTTCAGTACCACAAAACCGTGGATGCATCTATGGTGAAAATTTCAGCTATACATCTTGAAGGGGATGCTATACAGTGGTTTGACTGGTTTGAACATACTTATGGAGTCCTTTCATGGCAACAATTCAAAGAAGGACTGCCGATCCGCTTCAGACCAACCGATTACGAGAATATTGATGGACAACTAGCAAAGATCCGACAAACTTCCACCATTCAGGAGTACCAAACCAGGTTTGAAAGGTTATCTAATCAAACTCATGATTGGTCTCAAAAATAGCTATTGAGGACCTTCATTGAGGGCTTGAAGCCGGAGATCCGAGGAGAAGTTAAAGCGCGACAACCGTATACGCTTATGGCAGCCATCTCTTTCGCACGACATCAAGAGGAGCAATTGAACCATAAAGCTCGGAGGACTAGGGTTGCTCCTCAACCAGTAATATTGAAGCCCTTAGCCCCCCCTACTATTGACCAAGTCCCTACACAAAAGAGGTTAACAAGAGAAGAGCTACGGGAGCGATATGCGAAGGGGTTATGTTGGCATTGTGATGAGCCGTGGAGCCGTGAGCATTGCTGTAGTAAAGGAGGACTTCTTATGATTGAACTGATAGAAGAAGAGGTCATTGAATATTTAGAAGAGAGCCTTGAACATGAAAAAAAAGATGCAGAAGAAGAGCCACAACGGACCGAAGTTACGATACATACACTAGCTGGCTACTCAAACCCGCAAACGATGAAAGTTGGAGGCCTTCTCAAACAACAATCGATCACTGTTCTCATCGACACGGGCAGCACTAATAACTTCCTAAATAGTAATGTTGCTGTCCATATGAACTTACCTATTGAGAATTGCAGCAGGTTTGTCGTTAAGGTCGCCAACAGACGGATTTTGAAGTGTGATCATAGGTGCCCGCAGGTGAAACTGTTGCTGCAGGACCAAGAGATAATTGCAGATTTTTCCTCCTCCCTCTTGATGATCATGAGGCCATACTCAAAATTAAATGGTTGATGACATTAGGTGATATTTCTTGGAATTTTATGCAACTATTTATAAAATTTTACAGTAAGGAGAAACATGTGATACTGCATGGGAAACGTGAGGGCGATGTAACGATGATTTGCACACAACAAATGGAGAAGGTTTTGCATAAAGCATGCAGGGGCTTTTTGATACAACTTGAGCAGCAAATTAAAGGAGAGCCAATAGAATTTGAAGATCCAAACCTATTTCCTTTGCTTGCTGAATTTTCAGATATATTTGACGAGCCGCACAACCTACCTCTTACTCGTCGGCATGATCATTGTATAATGATTTTTCTAGTCAAGTCTCTAGCAAATACTCAGCCATATCGGTATCCACATCTCCAAAATGATGATATAGAAAGGATTTTAAAAGAGATGCTTGAAATAGGAGTTATTCGGCCAAGTTGCAACCTCTACTTTTCACCGGTGCTACTTGTACACAAGAAGGACGGAACATGGCGAATATGCGTTGATTACCGAGCTCTCAATGGCATAACCATCAAGAACAAATACCTTATTCCAATAGCAGATGAATTGCTAGATGAAAGGGAGTACAAATCTTCACAAAGCTGGACCTTCGATCCAGGTATTATCAAATACGAGTGTATGAAGAAGTCATACCGAAAACCGCCTTTCGAACACACAACGGCCACTACGAATTTTTACTTTCTTCAACAAAAGGTGAAATATCTTGGGCATATCATATCAGAGGAAGGTGTGATGGTGGACCCTTTCAAAATTGAAGCAATGCAAAATTGGCCTACCCCGAGGAACATAAAATTGCTACATGGATTTTTGGGTTTAACAGGCTACTACCGTAAGTTCTTGAAAAACTATGGAAAGATCAGTGTACCACTTACTTCCTTATTGGAAAAATATGTCTTCCAATGGTCGGACAGAGCCTCCGCTGCCTTTGATAAACTTAAGGCTGCCATAATGACGACGCCGGTGCTAGCGCTACCAGATTTCAACCGACCCTTCATCATTAAGGCCGATGCATCTGGAGACAGAATGGGAGACGTTCTCATGCAAGATGGTCGACCACGCACATACATTAGCAAGACATTGTCTCACCCCTATCAAAACATGTTAACATATGATAAGGAGATGCTCGCCATTGTGCACACAGCAATAAGGTGGAGATCGTACTTGATCAGTCGATACTTTCAAATCAAGACCGACCATAAAAGCCTAAAATATCTCTTGGAGCAGAAGATATCTTCCCCCGAGCAACAAAAATGGGTAACAAAACTTCTTGGATTTGATAATGAAATAACTTACAAAAGATGGAAAGAGAATATTGTTGCAGATGCGCTTTCGCAGCTATCTGAGCAAGCTGAATTTTTGATCGTTTTACTTCCAACCAGCGACTTCCTTGTGGATATTAAGATTGAATGGCAGGAAGATTTGGAGACCAGTAAGATAAAAGAAAAATTAGAGGAAGCACCAAGCTCCGTGGCTCATTACAATCGGGACTCAAAAGAATTATGATATAAGGGACGCATTGTGCTTATGACAAATTCTACTTGCATCTTCAAGAGCAGATTTTGAACAAAGTTATTCCATATGTAGGGTACTAAATTGAAAAGGAGTACGACATATCACCCACAAACCAACAGCCAGACGGAAGTTTTAAATAGGTGCTTGGAGACAGCCCAAAGCCACCCACCAAATATGACTACCCAAAGAGAACTCCAGACCCAGCCAAGTGCCATTATTGATCGACATATCGTGACTCGATGACGACGACCCACTAATGAAGTACTAATACAGTGGGCGAACCTACCAATAGAAGATGCCACTTGGGAGAACTATGACGACTTGAAGATCAAATTTCTAGAATTCACGAATCATCAGCCTCGAGGACAAGGCTGATTTGAAGAGGGCGGGTCTGTTAGGACTCTAGCTTGGAGAGTCCTAATTGAGAGGGACATTCTGTTAGGACTCTAGCTAGGAGAGTCCTAATTAAGAGGGGCATTCATGTAGGAGGTTTTTTCTTAGAGAAGAATTAGGAGTTCGAAGGGAATAGGAGTCTTGAGTAGGAGTCCTATTAGGAGTTGGTTAGAAGTAAGAGTCTTAAGTGGGAGTCCTATTAGGAGTTAGGGTTTAGAAGCCCTATAAATAGCCATGTATTCCTTCTCTTTTCTTAAGCAATAGATGAATCTTTTTTGCAGCCTTTGAGAAGCAACTTGGAGGGAGGAACCCCTATAGAGTTCCAAACAGGCCGATCCCCTAAAGAGATCAACCCCAAGTTTAGAATCTGCAAGGGTTCTAACAGTCATCTCAATAATGAAGGGTCGGTTGAAATCGGGTAGTGTTAGCACTAGCGTCGTCGTCATGGATGCCTTAAGTTTGTCGAAGGAAGCAGAGGCTCTATCCAACCATTGGAAGACATATTTTTCCAATAAGGAAGTAAGTGGTGCACTGATCTTTCCATAGTTTTTCACGAACTTACGATAATAGCCTATTAAACCTAGAAAGCCATGTAGCAATTTTATGTTTCTCGGGGTCGGCCAGTTTTGCATTACTCCAATTTTGAAGTGGTCCACTGCCACACCTTCCTCTGATATGATATGCCCAAGATATTCCACCTTCTGTTGAAGAAAGTAAAAATTTGTAGTGGTTGTTGTGTGTTCAAAAGGTGGTTTTCGGTATGTCTTCTTCGCACACTCGTATTTGATGATACCCGTATCAAAGGTCCAGCTTTGTGAAGATTTACGCTTCCTTTCATCTAGCAATTCATTTACTATTGGATTAAGGTGTTTGTCCTTGATGGTTATACCATTGAGATCTCGGTAATCAACGCATATTCGCCATGTTCCGTCCTTCTTGCGTACAAGTAGCAACGGTAAAGAGTAGAGGTTGCAACTTGGCCGAATAACTCCTATTTCGAGCATCTCTTTCATAATCCTTTCTATTTCATCTTTCTGGAGATGTAGGTATTGATATGGCCGAGTATTCGTTGGAGGTTTGCCTGAAAGAATCGTTATATAATGATCATGCCGACGGGTAAGAGGTAGGTTGCGCGGTTCGTCAAATATATCTGAAAATTCAGCAAGCAAAGGAAGTTGGTTTGGATCTTCAAATTCTATTGGCATTCCCTTAGTTTACTGCTCAAGTTGTACCAAAAAGCTGCTACATACTTTACGCAAAACCTTCTCCATTTGTTGTGTGCAAATCATCGTTACATCGCCCCCACGTTTCCTGTTCAGTATCATCTGTTTCTCCTTACTGTAAAATTTCATAAATAGTTACATAAAATTCCAAAAAATATCACCTAATGTCGTCATCCATTTAATTATGAGCATGACCTCATGATCATCAAGAGGGAGAAGGAAGAAATATGCAATTATCTCTTGGTAAGGCCTCATGATCAGCAACAGTTTCTCTTGCGGGCGCCTACGATCATACTTCAAAATCCATCCATCTGCGACCTTAACGTCATACCTACTGCATTTCTTGATAGGTAAGGCCATCCGGACAGCAACCTGACTATTTAGGAAGTTATTAGTACTGCCCATGTCGATGAGAACAGTGATCGGTTGTTATTTAAGAAGGCCTCCAACTTTCATCGTTTGCGGATTTGAGTAGTCGACTAGTGCATGTACCGTAACTTTGGTCGGTTATGACTCTTCTTCTGTATCTTCTTCTTCATGTTCAAGTATCTCTTCTAGATGTTCAATGACCTATTCTTCTACTTGTTCAATCATAAGAAGTCTCCCTTTACTACAATGATGCTCATGGCTCCACGGCTTGTCGCAATGCCAATATAACCGCTTTGCAGATTGCTCCCGAAGCTCTTCTCTTGTCAACCTCTTTGGTGCAGGGACTCGATTGACAGTAGGGGGGGCTGAGGGCTTCAGTATTTCTGGTTGAGGAACTCTAGTCCTCCAAGCTTCATGATTCAATCGCTCCTCTTGATGTCGTGCAAAAGAGATGGCTGCCATAAGCGTGTAAGGATGTTGTGCTTTAACTTCTCCCTGGATCTCCGGCTTCAAACCCTCAATGAAGGTCATCAATTACTGTAAAAATAAAGGATTTTGGACTATTCGCGGCCATCCAAAGTTTCTACAAATGAAAAAGAGGGGGGTAGACAACTTTCAGAAAGCCAACTTCAAAGTTTTAACGATTACATTGACACTGCAGCATTGTTTGATATGAAATCTGTGGGTAATTGACTCTCCTGGAGTAATCAAGGTGCTGCTAACAGAAAAATAATGGCTGGACTTGATAGGTGTTTGATTAATCATGAATGGTTAACAGTTTACCCAGATTCACTTCTTGAGTATGGTGCTTCTTTGTTTTCTGACAATTCTTTAATGTATATACACGCAGACAAAGTGACACCAAGAGGCAAGAAACCGTTTAGATTCTTTAACATATGGAGTACTCATCCTCAATTTCTTGATGTTATCAGATCTGCTTGGAATGTTAATGTGCATGGATCCCCCCCTTACATCTTATGTCAAAAGCTCAAAGCCTGTAAAGCAGCACTAAAGGAGTGGAATACAAATACCTTTGGCAATATTACCACCAGAGTTCAATTTTGCAGAAAGAAACTAATGTCATTGCAACATGAGCTGTATCTTCAGCCAAATGATGAGAATATTATCTACAAAGAGACAGATGACGAAATAGTATGTGTTGTCTTTAAGTCAACAAAGCACAAAAGCCCAGGTCCAGATGGATTTCCAACTGAATTTTACCAAACTGCTTGGTCTATTATTGGAAATGATGTGATCAAGGCTTGCCAATATTTTTTCTCTTCAGGTCATATTCTTAGAGAGATGAATTGCACTTTTATTTCTTTAATTCCGAAGAATGCAGGTGCTGATTCACTAGAGAACTATCGACCCATATCATTATGCAACTTTATTTACAAGATCATCTCCAAAGTATTGGCAAATAGAATGCAAAAGGTAATACACAAGATCATTAGCCCAAATCAAGCTGCTTTCATCAAAGGGAGAAGTATACATCATAACATTTTACTTGCTAATGACTTGGTAAAAAATTTACACTAAAAAACAAGAGGGACAAAAATCTGTTTTAAAGCTGATTTACGGAAAGCCTTTGATTCAGTTAATAGGAAATTTATCTATAAGATGCTCCTCGATATGAACTTCCCACAGCAATGGGTTAATTGGATTCAATCTTGCTTAGAAACTTCAAAGTTTTTGATACTCTTTAATGGCTCACCTATTGGTTTTTTTGGGAGCACGAATGGCATTCGACAAGGTGATCCACTCTCTCCGTATCTCTTTACTATTGTGATGGAAGGACTTAGCTGTATGTTGGAACACACAGTCTTAAATGGCAGCATTAAGGTACCCATTGCTGGTTCTATTTATATATCACACACAACATTTGCAGATGATTTACTTATCTTTCTCCAAAATGATCCAACTTCAGTAAAGAACCTGGCTACTATTATGAATGACTTTGGTATGGTTTCTAGACTTCAGTTAAATCATGCGAAAAGTAAAGTATATATGAGCCCTTACGTTGCGAATAAGGTCTTTATTGCACAAACTTTGGGGGTTAGTGAGGGAAGCCTACTAGTTCCTTATTTGGGTCTCCTGCTCAAATCCACAGGCATTCACAAAACCCACTGTCAAACTATCCTGCAAAAAATAAAGAATAAAATTTCTTCTTGGAAAAATAGGCTTCTATCAAAAGCAGGACGACTCGAACTCATCCGTTCGGTATTGCACTCCTACTCTATATATTGGTGTAATGCATTTCTTCAGCCTGTTGGACTTCTCCAAGATATTGAACGGTTATTAATGAACTTCTTCTGGAATGGCACAAATGATAAGGCAATGCATATGGTAAATTGGGATAGCATTTGCAAACCGAAAGATGAAGGGGGCTAAACTTGAGAAATACTAGAGATTGGAATCAAGCATGCCTGGTACAGCAATTGTGGGATCTTTTGCAAAACAAATGTTCCTTATGGTCACAATGGGTTTCTACTAGGTATCTTTCAAAGGAATCAATCTGGGAAATTTCAACAAGAACATACCACTCTGCAGCATGGAAAGGAATTTTAAAGGCAAGGAATTGGCTAATCAAACACATTTTTTATGCAATCTCTTCTGGAACTAGTACTAATATATGGTACGATCCTTGGGTGAATGAGAACAGTATATTTCAATTATATGGCGACAGAATATGAAAAGATCTTGAGGCTCCCAAAGATTGGAAGGTTTCCGAGTTCATTGCTAATGGTACCTGGTGTCTCCCTAATCCTATTTCTCCCGAAATGTTATCACTTTGGCCTACTATCATAGCTATTCCAATCAGGAACAACTCTTCAGATATACTTATTTGGCCTCATGACAATGGCAAATTTAGCGCCACATTGTTAGGACTCTAGCTTGGAGAGTCTTAATTGAGAGGGACATTCATGTAAAACTGTTAGGACTCTAGCTAGGAGAGTCCTAATTGAGAGGGACATTCTGTTAGGACTCTAGCTGGGAGAGTCCTAATTGAGAGGGGCATTCATGTAGGAGGTGTTTTCTTAGAGAAGAATTAGGAGTTGTAAGGGAATAGGAGTCTTGACTAGGAGTCCTACTAGGAGTTGGTTAGAAGTAAGAGTCTTAAGTAGGAGTCCTATGTTAGGACTCTAGCTTGGAGAGTCCTAATTGAGAGGGACATTCATGTAAAACTGTTAGGACTCTAGCTAGGAGAGTCCTAATTGAGATGGACATTCTGTTAGGACTCTAACTAGGAGAGTCCTAATTGAGAGGGGCATTCATGTAGGAGGTGTTTTCTTATAGAAGAATTAGGAGTTGTAAGGGAATAGGAGTCTTAACTAGGAGTCCTATTAGGAGTTGGTTAGAAGTAAGAGTCTTAAGTAGGAGTCCTTTTAGGAGTTAGGATTTAGAAGCCCTATAAATAGCCATGTATTCCTTCTCTTTTCTTAAGCAATAGATGAATCTTTTCTGCAGCCTTTGAGCAGCAACTTGGAGGGAGGAACCCCTATAGAGTTCCAAGGAGGCCGATCCCCTAAAGATATGAACCCCAAGTTTAGAATCTGCAAGGGTTCTAACACCTAGTATCAGAGCAGCGTTCTTGGCATCTCGCTGCCCTTCCACTGCCATCCATTAGCCCTCCACAACCGCCCAAAGCAATTCCCACAATTGTTTAAAAGATCGTCGCCGAATTCCGCCATCATCTCCACCACCGCGGCTCATCCTTTTATCTCCCCGTGAATTGCAACAGGTTCTAGTTTCCTACCGTACTTCTGCTGCAATTTAGTTATCCTTATTCGAAAATAAAAAAAAAATTGTTCCTATATTGCTGCATAAACCTTTCGTCACAAAGTTTTCATCTCTACGACGAAAGATACATTGCAGAATTCCAGCCGCATAGTACCATCTGTTTGATCTTGCTACTGTGCTTTTTCTATCCAAATATTTATGAAATTTTTATGACATCTTTGACACTTCCTAACAGCAGATTTCCCTTTAGTTTTTTCAATAAATTCTCAATATAAACCATTGATCTTTTACGTCTAATCTGCTATACTTGAAAATCTGCACTGTAAAATTTCAGCCGCATAGCACTGCTTGTTTGATCTTGATACTATATTGTTTCTATCCAAATCTCTACGAAATTTTTATGACAGCTTTGACACTTCCTAACAGTGGTTTTACCTTTGGTTTCATCAAAAAATTCTCAATATAAACTACTGATCTTTTACGTCCAATCTGCTATACCTAAAAATCTGTGCTGCAGAAAATTTCAACCGCATATTGTTGCCTTAACCCATCTATTTGCAATCTTTTTTGAATGAAATTTCTTATACACTTCATAGATCATTTTGGCTTCCATCTAAGATTGATCTATTAAGAAATTCATCTCTAAAATCGATATTATGTTGCTGCAAATTTTCGTCGTAACCCGCTGAAATTTTTCTACGAGAATTCTGCAATCGCAACTTGCACCAATTTCCTTGCTGTTATACTGCCAAAATTTTCTTGATTAAATTAGATATCCTTGCTGTCATATAAACTGTGATTTTGCTATCAATTCCCTCCTCAATTCTCTCATGTTTTTGGTGGAAATTACGTCAAGAAACCGTTGTTTCTTCGACGACAATTCCAATCTTACAAGACAGCACATACTTGCTGCAAATTTTACTGATTTCTATCAAACCTTTGCTGCCATCTACCAAGGATCCAAAACTTTCATCCATAGCCCTATAACTCCACTAAACCACACCCTTAAACTGCACCCAAAATAGACACAAAACAATCCTAAACCGTAGCCTACATCCACCAATCCACCAACTCTTTCGACCATCACCTGTCTCAACCAATACATGCCTTTAACCCGACAACAAATGAGAGATCTTAATATCATAGATTTGGCGGCATATACTATGGCATCTGAGGAAGTGATCAATGCTAAATTTGAAGCCTTCGAGGTGCGAATGGAGGATAAGATTCGGACGCTCTTTACCGAACTCAGATTGGGCCGACCACTAAGCCCGAATAAATCATATCAAGGAGAGAGCTTTGCCCAATCGCACCAAGCCCGAAGATATGACTTCCAAGAGAGGGGAAGCTCTAGGACCAACCCCAACTATCCATGCATGAGAGTAGACTTCCCTAGATGGGAAGAAGGAGACCCAATTGGTTGGATCTCGCACGCGGAGCGATATTTTCAGTACCACAAAACCGCGGATGCATCTATGGTGAAAATTGCATCTATACATCTTGAAGGGGATGCTATACAATGGTTTGACTAGTTTGAACATACTTATAGAGTCCTTTCATGGTAACAATTCAAAGAAGGACTATTGATCCGCTTCAGACCAACCGATTACGAGAATATTGATGGACAACTAGCAAAGATCCGACAAACTTCCACCATTCAGGAGTACCAAACCAGGTTTGAAAGGTTATCTAATCAAACTCATGATTGGTCTCAAAAATAGCTATTGAGGACCTTCATTGAGGGCTTGAAGCCGGAGATCTGAGGAGAAGTTAAAGCGCGACAACCGTATACGCTTATGGCAGCTATCTCTTTCGCACGACATCAAGAGGAGCAATTGAACCATGAAGCTCGGAGGACTAGGGTCGCTCCTCAACCAGTAATATTGAAGCCCTCAGCCCCCCCTACTATTGACCAAGTCCCTACACCAAAGAGGTTAACAAGAGAAGAGCTTCGGGAGCGATATGCGAAGGGGTTATGTTGGCATTGTAACGAGCCGTGGAGCCGTGAGCATCGCTGTAGTAAAGGGAGACTTCTTATGATTGAAGCAATAGAAGAAGAGGTCATTGAACATCCAAAAGAGAGCCTTGAACATGAAGAAGAAGATGCAGAAGAAGAGCCACAACCGACTGAAGTTACGGTACATGCACTAGCCGGCTACTCAAACCCGCAAACGATGAAAGTTGGAGGCCTTCTCATGTTGATTCTCATATTTTGATGATGAAACTACTTGATATATGTTTATGATTTAATCTGCGTTTTGAGTGATGCAGGATGCTTCGATCAGGATGAGACAATTAAAGTAGGAACATCATGTTGTGCTGGAGGAGCATGTCAGAAGATTGGACGTCGGGCCGGTGGATCGGTCGACGTATCGACAGAAGGCTTCGGGTCGTGGACTCGGGCATCGTGCCAAGAAGAGCGGGTATTGTGCCAAGGATATCGGAGTTGCGGAGTCAACTGGCCGATTGGGCAATAGGCTGCAGGAAAGGATGATGCGCCGAAGAATCGGCCGAAGCGTCGAGGGACCAATGACATGCCGGACAACTTGGTTAATTGCTTAGGATTAATTGTCTCGATCAAAGTTTTATTTTGAGTGTGCAGGATTAACTACGATGAAAGTAAGACATGCAGTAGGAGTTGCACCGGAGTCACGACAATGATCACGTTGGGAGTTCGAGAGCTTGACGGAAGTTCGGACAATCGTCGGAGGTTCTGCAGGAACAAATCCGAGAAGTCCAGAAGCTTGCCAAAGGAGCTTGTCGGAACTTTCCAAGTGGATCATCGCAGTCCAGGAGTTTGCCAGAAGTCCGCAGGAGCATCACCGAGGGTTCATCGGATGATCGACGGAAGTTCGTCGGAAACTCGCCGGAAGAAGCGAGTGACGCACCGAAGCAAGCTGCAGAATATGTCTTAGGAAATAATCGTAGTTAGCACTTTGATTAAGTTAGAAATAGGAGGTGATCCCATTAGCTTAATCCTGGGGCAATTGGGCCCCTGAAGAACTCAAATTGGGCCGAATGGTTCAACCTATTCGGACCCAAGTTGTTGTGGGAGGTGCAACCGCCCAAGCAGGGAGGTAGCACCGCCCAGGCTATGTCTCCCAGCGAGACTGGGCGGTGCAACCGCCCCAGCCAAGAGGTGCAACCGCCTAGGGCTCAGTCTCCGAGCGAGACTGAGCGGTGCAACCTCCTCTGTCAGGAGGTAGCACCGCTAGAGCTCAAGTTTCGAGCTCTGCCAGGCGGTGCAACCTCTCCAGTCAGGCGGTGCAACTGCCTGAGCTCGGTCTTCGAGCTCTGGCAGAGCGGTGCAACCGCCCCTGACAGAGAGGTGCAACCGCCTAGGCTCAGTCCACGAGCTCTGCCAGGCGGTGCAACCTCTCCAATCAGGAGGTGCAACCGTCTGATCCCGGAATTCCGGGATTTGATCGTTTTGAGCTCCAAATTTGAACTGGGTTAGGGCCTATAAATACCCCACCCATTCAGCACTAAAAGCACAGAACACACACTCGAAATCTTGCTGTCTTTCTGTGTTTCTTAGAGCTCAAAACTACTAGTTCTCCTCTTTCTATTCTTCAAGTTTGAGTTGTAAAGAGAGGAGAGAAAACTTCTGTAAGTGTTGTCTCCTAAGCCCGTCAAAAGGAGTGAATATGTAAGAGGGTGGTTGGCCTTCGCCTATTGAAGGAAGGCCTATAGTTGAGGTCGGTAACCTCGTCGGTGGAGGAAGACAAAAGTGGAGTAGGTCAAGACTGACCGAACCACTCTAAATCTCTGGTTTGCGTTTATTTTGAGCACTGTATCATTACTGCAAACCTCCTACATAGCTTCTGCTCTCTATACTTTTACGAACAAGTTTCTAAGTTCGGATCCTTCCAAATCTGCATTCAGACGTAAATCGGTGTTTTCGTACGATCTTTACATTGCAGTTTACATTTATGTTTTGATTCTATTTATAACTGCAAACTGTCTTCTGCACTTTTACGAACGAGTTTCTTTGCAGTTTACGTTTACGTTTTGATTCCATTTATAACTGCAAACTGCGCTTAGACGTAATCTACGCTTAGACGCAAACTACGCTTAGACGTAAACTGCGCTTAGACGCAATCTGAGCTTAGACGCAAACTGCGCTTAGATGCAAACTGCGCTTAGACGCAATCTGCATTTAGACGCAAACTGCATTTAGACGCAAACTGCATAAACTGTGCTTAGATGCAAACTGTGTTTAGACGTAAACTGCACTTAATCATAAGTAATCTTAGAATCGGCTTTTGCATCAAAATAGTTTTTATCGAACAAACGCAGCTTTCGTTTTTAATTGCTGAAAGATTTCCGCTGCACTAATTCACCCCCCCCCCTCTTAGTGCTCTCGATCCTAACAATTGGTATCAGAGTGGGGTTTTTCTCATTTCGGATTTACACCCGAGAGAAATGACTCTTCATAGCTTTCAAGAGGGCTTTTCGGTCTTTCGTCTACCGTTGTTTAACGGATTGGACTACACTTATTGGAAAACTCGAATGAGAGTTTTCTTGATTTCTTTGAATTTGGATTTATGGAATATCGTTGAAAATGATTTTCAACTTCCCTCTAAACCGATGAACGAATGGTCGGATTTAGAGAAGAAGTATTTTTCTTTAAATGCAAAGGTTATGAATGCCTTATTTTGCGCTTTGGACAAAAATGAGTTCAATCGGGTTTCTTTTTACGAAATGGCTTTCGATATTTGGCGCACTCTTGAAATTACGCACGAGGGAACTAGTAGAGTCAAAGACTCGAAAGTTAATATTTTACTGCATGATTTCGAGCTTTTTCATATGAAACCAAGCGAAACCGTTGTTGACATGTACACCCGTTTAAAATCACTTGGTAAAAGCTTTTCGGATTTTGAACACGTTAACAAAGTTTTGCGCTCACTTTCTAAAACTTGGGATTCAAAAGTAACTGCTATTTAAGAATCGAAAAACTTGAACCAATTTCCACTTGAAGAACTAATTGGTTCATTGATCACATATGAAATGACGTGCAATGCACGTGAAGAACTTGAGAACCACCTTCCAAAGAACAGGAAGGATTTGGGACATAGAACATTTGAAGACCACTCGAGCATAAGCTCAAGTGATGGTGAACTTAAACTACAAATGAAACAAAAATTAAAAAGTAAAAAGAACGGAACTACTTGCTTTGAACGCAAGAAGAAGAACAAAAATTGGGATGAATCGAGCTTCTCCGAAGACGAGGAGAAAATCAACAAAGGCGAGGTGGCAAACTACGCCTTTACGCCTTTCGACGCTGAGGTAATCAAAATGCCTTTAATTTACTTCGAAATTACATGATGCTTAAAGCATTTTTCTTTTTTTATTTAATTTTCTTGAAAATCACATGTTTAATAATTTTATAATGAAAATACAAACAATTAGGAATCATGCTTATCATTCTAGTAATTTTGAAAATAATCATGAAAATTGCATGTTTATGATAAACAAAATGATTGTGATTAAAAATACCTTATGAAATCATGCTATATGTGGTTGAGAAGTAATAATGTGTATCATGTTGATTTCCATTGTTATTTCTCGATTTTGAGTATATGAAATCATGCTTAATTTGAAGTTATGATTAATGAGTATATATTTTTTATGTATGATGATTCTTGATTATCGATTTTCATGATAATAATAGTGGCTTTAAAAAATTGATGCATGTTTTCATAAATGAAAAGGCATGCTAACATGAAATCGATCACTTAAAATGAAACACTTTAAAAAGGGATAAAATATATTATCAATGAAATCATGAATCTATTTATGTTATAAATTTTGTGAGCCATAAAAATGATTTTGATGATTTAAATTTGAAATGAGTTTTATCAAAATCATGATCTTGATTTTTCTCTTGAATGATTGTGACTTGTATTCCTTGTATTCATGATATAATTTTTATGCAATTCTTTGTATTCATGAAATATTTATCTCATCACCCAATTATTTCTTTTCAATATTCCTCAAGTGATGATATGAATGCATGAGATATTCATGAATTTATGCAAATGAGAAGTTTCGATCATGCATGGTAGGATGCAATGTGACAAATTAATACCATGATGATTTGGAATGATGCATATGCTTTTTATTATGATAATGTATGTGTATCATGAATGCTTAAAAAAATTAAATAAATAAATGTTTATATCATGTTAGATGGTTTTACATATTATGCATGATAAGCTATACTGATGAGTGAAACAATGATTGAAATAATATGAATGATGATTTGGAATCATGCATATAATAATGAGTTTATATGTTTTGAAAATGTGCATGTTTTAATTTGAAAATATAATGATGCACAAATGAGATTGATACTAACCTTTGTCATGATTTAAAAATTGAAGTAAAGGGTTTTTCCCTTCTTTTTGACAATGACAAAAGGGGAGATAGCTAGCTTGCACAATTCAAGAAGAAAGCAAATTGCACTTCTCAAAAGGGAAGAAATTGCTATCTTGAACATCACCAAGAAGTGCTATCTTGCAAATCTCAAGACACACAAATGCAATCATGCAAAATTTGTAATTTTGCACATCATTAAAATTTATGATGCTTTGGTGATTATGCATGTTCTAAAATGTTATAAAATTCACTAGCTTGCATGATGTAGAACTTAGCTATATTGAACATCACCAAGGAATGCTATCTTGCCAATCTCAAGAAGCAAAAAGTTAACTTGCACATCTAGCAAAACTTATATTTCAAGAAGCAAGAGTTGCTTTCTTGTACATCTCAAAATTGCTAGCTTGCGGGCCTTAAAATGTAGAAATTTTTTGCTAGCTTGTATATGGTAAACTTGCTATCATACTACCATGATGATGAGCATGCCTTATCTTGATGATTATATTTGAAAAACTATGGCAAAAATATGTCCGAACGATTAAACGTGTTAAAATTATTTTTCGGACTTTTTTGATTGAATGATCAAATCACTTGATTGCCATAATGATTTTACACAATTACTTGCCATGATTACATGTTGGAAATTATGTGTTTAAATACAAAAATCTCCATGATAATAAGCATGTTTTACCTTCATGATTGTAATTGAATATCTCTAGCAAAACCCTGTCCAAATGTATGAAAGTGTCAAATTTCATTTTCAGATTTTCTTGATCCTAACAATTGAATTTTCTTGATACATTATCCTCTTCCGAACTTAACAAGCATATGTCATATCAAGTTTAATTCACATCATTGATTTTTGACATATGGAATCATCTAGCAAATGCACTTATCATGTGAAAAATATTTTTCGAGAAACATATTTGATGATTCCCTCTTATAAAAGGAAGATATTTTTACATACAAGGATTTGACTCACTTACATATCTTAATCCTTGCAAAAATGAAGTGTGCTTTAATATCTTATCGATTTGAACTTCATATATAGCTTTCCTCCTTCATGTAAAAAGATAACAAATAAAAAGGAAGAAGCAATAAAAGCTATCTCCATGTCATGTTTTCCTCGAGATGTTTACATAATTGGTATCCTATCACTCACTGTTGGAAAATGACATGAACCAACTTATGGCATCACACTTATATTTAAAATTTGCTTATATCGTTCTCCTTGTCGTTGATGACAAAGGGGGAGAAATATATAAATTGATACTATGAGTGCCATATTTGAAGAATATGAATAGATGTTATGAATGCCATATTATGATGAGATATCAAAAGCAGCATTCATATGAATAGGTGCTATGAATGTCATATCATGTTAAGATATCAAGAACTTGAATCGTAATTTTACATGTTGATATCTTACCATTTGATAATAGCAAACTTGCATGATGGTAACAATAGATATTATGTTTTTCATGCAATGAGTTAAACTTACATCACAAATACTTGATTGTGGTACTTCTCCTTTTTGTTGATGACAAAGGGGGAGAAGTATGTTGATGACATGACATGTTATGCATAAGTTTATGATGACATGTTGCTTGGATTTTTGAATCCAAGAGTTTCTATCAATATGGCATATTGATAGGGGGAGTTTGTTTAAACTCTGGGAGTTAAGGTTAACTCCGTTTATGGTGACATGTTGCTTAGATTTTTGAATCAAAGAGTTTCTATCAATATGGCATATTGATAGGGGGAGTTTGTTTAAACTCTGGGAGTTAAGGTTAACTCCGTTTATGATGACATGTTGCTTAGATTTCTGAATATAAGAGTTTCTATCAATATGGCATATTGATAGGGGGAGTTTGTTTAAACTCCGGGAGTTAAGTTTAACTCTGTCATCAAGTAGTTGTCATCATCAAAAAGGGGGAGATTGTTGAATCTCGTATTTTGATGATGAAACTACTTGATATATGTTTATGATTTAATCTGCGTTTTGATTGATGCAGGATGCTTCGATCAAGATGAGACAATTAAAGCAGGAACATCATGTTGTGCCGGAGGAACATGTCAGAAGATTGGACGTCGGGCCGGTGGATCGGTAGACGTATCGACAGAAGGCTTAGGGTCGTGGACTCGGGCATCGGGCCAAGAGAAGCGGGTATTGTGCCAAGGATATCGGAGTTGTGGAGTCAACTGGTCGATTGGGCAATAGGCTGCAGGAAAGGACGATGCGCCGAAGAATCGGACGAAGCGTCGAGGGACCAATGACATGCCGGACAACTTGGTTAATTGCTTAGGATTAATTGTCTCGATCAAAGTTTTGTTTTGAGTATGCAGGATTAACTACGATGAAAGTAAGACATGCAGTAGGAGTTGCGCCGGAGTCATGACAATGATCACGTTGGGAGTTCGAGAGCTCGACGGAAGTTCGGACAGTCGTCGGAGGTTCTGCGGGATCAAATCCGAGAAGTCCAGAAGCTTGCCAAAGGAGCTCGTCGGAACTTGCCAAGTGGATCATCGCAGTCCAGGAGTTTGCCGGAAGTCCGCAGGAGCATCACCGAGGGTTCATCGGATGATCGACGGAAGTTCGCCGGAAACTCGCCGGAAGAAGCGAGTGACGCACCAAAGCAAGCTGCAGAATATGTCTTAGGAAATAATCGTAGTTAGCACTTTGATTAAGTTAGAAATGGGAGGTGATCCCATTAGCTTAATCCTGGGGCAATTGGGCCCCTGAAGAACTCAAATTGGGTCGAATGGTTCAACCCATTCGGACCCAGGTTGCTATGGGAGGTGCAACCGCCCAGGCAGGGAGGTAGCACCGCCCAGGGCTCAGTCTCCGAGCGAGATTGGGTGGTGCAACCTCCTCTGTCAGGAGGTAGCATCGCCAGAGCTTAAGTTTCGAGCTCTGCCAGGCAGTGCAACCTCTCCAGTCAGGCGGTGCAATCGCCTGAGCTCGGTCTTCGCGCTCTGGCAGAGCGGTGCAACCGCCCTTGATAGAGAGGTGCAACCGCCTAGGCTCAGTCCTCGAGCTCTGCCAGGCGGTGCAACCTCTCTAGTCAGGAGGTGCAACCGCCTGATCCCGGAATTCCGGGATTTGATCGTTTTGAGCTCCAAATTTGAACTGGATTGGGACCTATAAATACCCCACCCATTCAGCACTGAAAGCACAGAACACACACTCGAAATCTTGCTGTCTTTCTGTGTTTCTTAAAGCTCAAAACTGCTAGTTCTCCTCTTTCTATTCTTCAAGTTTGAGTTGTAAAGAGAGGAGAGAAAACTTCTGTAAGGGTTGTCCCCTAAGCCCGTCAAAAGGAGTGAATCTGTAAGAGGGTGGTTGGCCTTCGCCTATTGAAGGAAGGCCTCTAGTTGACGTCGGTAATCTCGTCGGTGGAGGAAGCCAAAAGTGGAGTAGGTCAAGACTGACCGAACCACTCTAAATCTCTGGTTTGCGTTTATTTTGAGCACTTTATCATTACTGCAAACCTCCTACATAGCTACTGCTCTCTGTGCTTTTACAAACAAGTTTCTAAGTTCTGATTCTTCCGAATCTGCATTCAGACGTAAATCGGTGTTTTCGTACGATCTTTACATTGCAGTTTACATTTACGTTTTGATTCTATTTATAACTGCAAACTGTCTTCTGCGCTTTTACGAACGAGTTTCTTTGCAGGTTACGTTTACGTTTTGATTCCATTTATAACTGCAAACTGCGCTTAGACGCAATCTGCGCTTAGACGTAAACTGCGCTTAGACGCAATCTGAGCTTAGACGCAAACTGCACTTAGATGCAAACTGCGCTTAGACGCAATCTGCATTTAGACGCAAACTGCGTAAACTGCGCTTAGATGCAAATTGTGTTTAGACGTAAACTGCACTTAATCATAAGTAATCTTAGAATCGGCTTTTGCATCAAAATAGTTTTTATCGAACGAATGCAGCTTTCGTTTTTAATTGCTGAAAGATTTCCGCCGCACTAATTCACCCCCCCCCCCCTCTTAGTGCTCTTGATCCTAACATCTCAAACAACAACCGATCACTGTTCTCATCGACACGGGCAGTTCTAATAACTTTCTAAATAGTAAGGTTACTATCCAGATGGCCTTACCTATTGAGAATTGCAGCAGGTTTGATGTTAAGGTCATCGACGGACGGATTTTGAATTGTGATCGTAGGCGCCTGCAGGAGAAACTATTGCTGCAGGACCAAGAGATAATTGCAGATTTCTACCTTCTCCCTCTTGATGATCATGAGGCGATGCTCATAATTAAATGGTTGACGACATTAGGTGATATTTCTTGGAATTTTATGCAACTAATTATGAAATTTTACAGTAAGGAGAAACAAGTGATACTGAACGGGAAACGTGAGGGCGACATAACGACGATTTGCGCACAACAAATGAAGAAGGTTTTGCATAAAGCATGCAACGGCTTTTTGGTACAACTTGAGCAGCAAATTAAACGAGAGCCAATAGAATTTGAAGTTCCAAACCTATTTCCTTTGCTTGCTGAATTTTCAGATATATTTGACGAGCCACATAACCTACCTCTTACTCGTCGGAATGATCATTGTATAATGATTCTTTCAGGCAAACCTCCAGCAAATACTTGGCCATATCAGTATCTACATCTCCAGAAGGATAAAATAGAAAAGATTGTAAAAGAGATACTCGAAACAGGAGTTATTCGGCCAAGTTGCAACCTCTACTCTTCACCGGTGCTACTTGTACGCAAGAAGGACGGAACATGGCGAATATGTATTGATTATCGAGCTCTCAATGGCATAACCATCAAGAACAAATACCTTATTCCAATAGTAGATAAATTGCTAGATGAAATGGAGCACAAATCTTTGCAAAGCCGGACGTTCGATCCGGGTATTATCAAATACGAGTGTATGAAGAAGTCATACCGAAAACCGCCTTTCGAACACACAACGACCACTACGAATTTTTACTTTCTTCAACAAAAGGTGAAATATCTTGGGCATATCATATCAGAGGAAGGTGTGACGGTGGACCCCTTCAAAATTGAAGCAATGCAAAACTGGCCTATCCCGAGGAACATAAAATTGCTACATGGCTTTTTGGGTTTAACAGGCTACTACCGTAAGTTTGTGAAAAACTATGAAAAGATCAGTGCACCACTTACTTACTTACTGAAAAAAGATGTATTCCAATGGTCGGACAGAGCCTCCACTGCCTTCGACAAACTTAAGGCAGCCATTACGACGACGCCGGCGCTAACACTACCAGATTTCAACCAACCCTTCGTTATTGAGGCTGAAGCATCTGGAGTCAGAATTGGAGTCATTCTCAAGCAAGATGATCGACCACTCGTATACACTAGCAAGGCATTATCTCCCTCCCATCAAAATAAGTCAACATATGATAAGGAGATGCTCGCCATTGTGGGCGCATCAACGAGGTGGAGACCCTACTTGATTGGTCGACGATTTCAAATTAAAACCGACCATAAAAGCCTCAAGTACTTTTTGAAGCGAAAGATATTATCCCCTAAGCAGAAAAAATGGGTAACAAAACTTCTTGGATTTGATTATGAAATAACTTACAAAAGGTGGAAAGAGAATGTTGTTGCAGATGCGCTTTCGCAGCTACCTGAGCAAGCTGAATTTTCGGTCGTTTTACTTCCAACCAACTACTTCCTTGAGGTAATTAAGACGGAATGGCAGGAAGATTCGGAGACCAGTAAGATAAAAAAAAAAAATTAGATAAAGCACCAAGCTCGGTGGCTCATTACAATCGGGACTCAAAAGAATTATGCTATAAGGGACGCATTGTGCTTGTGACAAATTCTACTTGTATCTCCAAGAGCAGATTTTGGACAAAGTTATTCCATATGCAGAGTACTAAATTGAAAAGGAGTACGACATATCACCCACAAATCAATAGCCAGACGGAAGTTTTAAATAGGTGCTTGGAGACAACCCAAAGCCACCCACCAAATATGACAACCCAAAGAGAACTCCAGACCCAGCCAAGTGCCATTATTGATCGACGGATCGTGACTCGACGACGACGACCCACTAATGAAGTGCTAATACAGTGGACGAACCTACCAATAGAAGTTGCCACTTGGGAGAACTATGACGACTTGAAGATCAAATTCCCAGAATTCACTAATCATCAGCCTCGAGGACAAGGCTGATTTGAAGAGGGCGGGTCTGTTAGGACTCTAGCTTGGAGAGTCCTAATTGCGAGGGACATTCATGTAAAACTGTTAGGACTCTAGCTAGGAGAGTCCTAATTGAGAGGGACATTCTGTTAGGACTCTAGCTAGGAGAGTCCTAATTGATAGGGGTATTCATGTAGGAGGTGTTTTCTTAGAGAAGAATTAGGAGTTGTAAGGGAATAGGAGTCTTGAATAGGAGTCCTATTAGGAGTTGGTTAGAAGTAAGAGTCTTAAGTAGGAGTCCTATTAGGAGTTAGGGTTTAGAAGCCCTATAAATAGCTATGTATTCCTTCTCTTTTCTTAAGTAATAGATGAATCTTTTCTGCAGCCTTTGAGCAACAACTTGGAGGGAGGAACCCCTATAGAGTTCCAAGGAGGCCGATCCCCTAAAGAGATCAACCCCAAGTTTAGAATCTGCAAGGGTTCTAACATCCTATTAAGAGTTAGGGTTTAGAAGCCCTATAAATAGCCATGTATTTCTTCTCTTTACATATGCAATAGATGAATCTTTTCTGCAGCTTTTGAGCAACAACTTGGAGGGAGGAACCCCTATAGAGTTCCAAGGAGGCCGATCCCCTAAAGAGATCAATCCCAAGTTTAGAATCTGCAAGGGTTCTAACACCTGGTATCAGAGCAGCGTTCATGGCATCTCGCTACCCTTCTATTGCCATCCATCAGCCCTCCACAACCTCCCAAAGCAATTCCCACAATTGCTTAAAAGATAGTCGCCGAATTCCACCATCATCTCCACTACCGTAGATCATCCTTTGATCTCCCCGTGAATTGCAACAGGTTCTGGTTTCCTATCTTACTGCTGCTGCAATTTAGTTATCCTTATTCGAAAAAAAAAAAAAAAACTGTTCCTATATTGCTGCATAAACCTTTCGTCACACAGTTTTCATCTCTACGACGAAAGATACATTGCAGAATTCCAGCCGCATAGCACCATCTGTTTGATCTTACTACTGTGCATTTTCTATCCAAATATTTATGAAATTTTTATGACATCTTTGACACTTGCTAACAGCAGATTTCCCTTTGGTTTTTTCAAAAAATTCTCAATACAAACCATTGATCTTTTACGTCTAATCTGCATTGTAAAATTTCAGCCGCATAGCACTGTTTGTTTGATCTTGATACTATATTGTTTCTATCCAAATCTCTATGAAATTTTTATGATAGCTTTGACACTTCCTAACAGTATATTTCACTTTGGTTTCATCAAAAAATTCTCAATATAAGCCACTGATCTTTTACGTCCAATCTGCTATACTTAAAAATCTGTGCTACAGAAAATTTCAGCGGCATATAGTTGCCTTAACCCATCTATTTGCAATCTTTTTTGAATGAAATTTCTTATACACTTCATAGATCATCTTGGCTTCCATGGAAGATTGATATATTAAGGAATTCATCTCTAAAAATAATTTTGTGTTGCTGTAAATTTTCATCGTAACCCGCTGAAATTTTTCGACGATAATTCTGCTATAGCAACAACTTGCACCAATTTTCTTGCTGTTAAACTGCTGAAATTCTCTTGATTAAATTAGACATCCTTGCTGTCATATAATCTGTGATTTTGCTATCAATTCCCTCCTCAATTCTCTTAAGTTTTTGGTAGAAATTACATCGAGAAACCATTGTTTCTTCGACGACAATTCTACTCTTACAAGACAGCACATACTTGCTGCAACTTCCACTGATTTCTATCAAACCTTTGCTGCCATCTACCACAGATCCAAAACTTTCATCCACAGCCCTAAAACTCCACTAAACTACACCCTCAAACTGCACCCAAAACTGCCACAAAATAAGCCTAAATCGTAGCCTACATCCACCGATCCACCAACCCTTTCGACCATCACTTCTCTCAACCTATACATGCCTTTAACCTAACAACAAAAGAGAGATCTTAACATCATAGATTTGGAGGCATATACTATGGCATCTAAGGAGGCAATCAATGCTAAATTCGAAGCCTTGGAGGCACTAATGGAGGATAAGATTCGGACGCTCTTTACCGAACTCAGATTGGGCCGACCACTAAGCCCGAAGATATCATATCAAGGAGAGAGCATTGCCCAATCACACCAAGCCCAAAGATATGAATTCCAAGAGAGGGGAAACTCTATGACCAACCCCAACTATCCATGCATGAGAGTGGACTTCCCTAGATGGGAAGAAGGAGACCCAATTGGTTGGATCTCGCGCGCGGAGCAATATTTTCGGTACCATAAAATCGCGGATGCATCTATGGTGAAAATTGCAGCTATACATCTTGAAGGGGATGCTATACAGTGGTTTGACTGGTTTGAACATACTTTTGGAGTCCTTTCATGGCGACAATTCAAAGAAGGACTACTGATCCGCTTCAGACCAACCGATTACGAGAATATTGACGGACAACTAGCAAAGATCCGACAAACCTCTACTATTCACGAGTACCAAACCAGGTTTCAAATGTTATCTAATCAAACTCATGATTGGTCTCAAAAACAACTATTGAGAACCTTCATTGAGGGCTTGAAGCCGGAGATCTGAGGAGAAGTTAAAGCGCGATAACCGTATACGCTTATGGCAGCCATCTCTTTCGCACGACATCAAGAGGAGCAATTGAACCATGAAGCTCGGAGGACTACTTTCGACCAAGTCCCTACACCAAAGAGGTTAACAAGAGAAGAGCTTCGGGAGCGATATGCGAAGGGGTTATGTTGGCATTGTGATGAGCCGTGGAGCCGTGAGCATCGCTGTACTAAAGGGGGACTTCTTATGATTGAACCGATAGAAGAAGAGGTCATTGAACATCCAAAAGAGAGCCTTAAACATGAAGAAGGAGATGCAGAAGAAGAGCCACAACCGACCAAACTTACGGTACATACACTAGTTGGCTACTCAATCCCACAAACGATGAAAGTTGGAGGCCTTCTCAAACAACAACCGATCACTGTTCTCATCGACACGGGCAGCACTAATAACTTCCTAAATAGTAAGGTTGTTGTCTATATGAACTTACCTATTGAGAATTGCAGCAGGTTTGTCGTTAAGGTCGCCAACGGACGGATTTTGAAGTGTGATCATAGGTGCCCGCAGGTGAAACTGTTGTTGCAGGAACAAGAGATAATTGCATATTTCTTCCTCCTCCCTCTTGATGCTCATGACGCCATACTCAGAATTAAATGGTTGATGACATTAGGTGATATTTCTTGGAATTTTATACGACTAATTATAAAATTTTACAGTAAGGAGAAACAGGTGATACTGCACGGGAAACATAAGGGCGACGTAAAGACGAGTTGCACACTACAAATGGAGAAGGTTTTGCATAAAGCATGCAGCGGCTTTTTGGTACAACTTGAGCAACAAACTAAGGGAGAGCCAACAAAATTTGAAGATCCAAATCTACTTCCTTTACTTGCTGAATGTTCAGATATATTTGACGAACCGCGTAACCTACCTCTTACCCGTCGGCATGTGTTAGGACTCTAGCTTGGAGAGTCCTAATTGAGAGGGACATTCATGTAAAACTGTTAGGACTCTAGCTAAGAGAGTCCTAATTGAGAGGGGCATTCATGTAGGAGGTTTTTTCTTAGAGAAGAATTAGGAGTTGTAAGGGAATAGGAGTCTTGAGTAGGAGTCCTATTAGGAGTTGGTTAGAAGTAAGAGTCTTAAGTAGGAGTCCTATTAGGAGTTAGGGTTTAGAAGCCCTATAAATAGCCATGTATTCCTTCTTTTTTCATAAGCAATAGATGAATCTTTTCTGCAGCCTTTGAGCAGCAAATTGGAGGGAGGAACCCCTATAGAGTTCCAAGGAGGCCGATCCCCTAAAGAGATCAACCCCAAGTTTAGAATCTGCAAGGGTTCTAACACGGGGAGGAACCCCTATAGAGTTCCAAGGAGGTCGATCCCCTAAAGAGATCAACCCCAAGTTTAGAATCTGCAAGGGTTCTATCACCTGGTATCAGAGCAGTGTTCTTGGTGTCTCGCTGCCCTTCCACAGCCATCCATCAACCCTCCACAACCATCCAAAGCAATTCTCACAATTGCTTAAAAGATCGTCACCGAATTCCGCCATCATCTCCACCACCGCGGATCATCCTTTGATCTCCCCGTGAATTGCAACAGGTTCTGGTTTCCTACCTTACTGCTGCTGCAATTTAGTTATCCTTATTCGAAAGTAAAAAAAAAAAAACAAAAAAAATCTTTCTTATATTGCTGCATAAACTTTTCGTCACAAAGTTTTCATCTCTACGACGAAAGATACATTGCAGAATTCCAGCCGCATAGCACCATCTGTTTGATCTTGCTACCGTGCTTTTTCTATCCAAATTTCTTTGAAATTTTTATGACATCTTTGACACTTCCTAACAGTAGATTTCCCTTTGGTTTCATCAAAAAAGTCTCAGTATAAACTACTGATCTTTTATGTCTAATCTGCTGCACTTGAATTGCAGAATTCAAGCCGCATAGCACCATCTGTTTGATCTTGCTACTGTGCTTTTTCTATCCAAATTTCTACGAAATTTTTATGACATCTTTGACACTTCCTAACAGTAGATTTCCCTTTGTTTTCATCGAAAAATTCTCAATATAAACTACTGATCTTTTATGTCCAATCTGCTGCACTTGAAAATCTATGCTGCAGAAAATTTCAGCTGCATATCGTTGCCTTAACCCATCTATTTGCAAAATTTTATGAATGAAATTTCTTATAGACTTCATATATCATCTTGGCTTCTATCTAAGACTGATCTATTAATAAATTCATCTCTAAAAATGATTTTATGTTGCTGCAAATTTTCATCGTAACCCGCTGAAATTTTTTGACGATAATTCTGCAATTGCAACTTGCACCAATTTCCTTGCTGCTATACTGCCGAAATTTTCTTGATTAAATTAGATATCCTTACTGTCATATAAACTGTGATTTTTCTATAATTTCCTCCTCAATTCTCTCAAGTTTTTGGTGGAAATTACGTCGAGAAACCATTGTTTCTTCGACGACAATTCTACTCTTACAAGACAGCACATACTTGCTGCAACTTCCACGGATTTCTGTCAAACCTTTGCTACCATCTACCACAGATCCAAAACTTTCAACCATAGCCCTAAAACTCTACAAAACCACACCCTCAAACTGCACCCAAAACTGCCACAAAACAAGCCTAAATCGTAGCCTACATCCACCAATCCACCAACCCTTTTGACCATCACTTCTCTCAACCTATACATGCCTTTAACCTAACAACAAAAGAGAGATCTTAACATCATAGATTTGGAGGCATATATTATGGCATCTAAGGAGGTAATCAATACTAAATTCGAAGCCTTGGAGGCGCGAATGGAGGATAAGATTCGGATGCTCTTTACCGAACTCAGATTGGGCCGACCACTAAGACCGAAGAAATCATATCAAGGAGAGAGCTTTGCCCAATCACACCAAGCCCGAAGAGATGACTTCCAAGGGAGGGTAGGCTCTATGACCAACCCCAACTATCCATGTATGAGAGTGGACTTCCCTAGATGGGAAGAAGGAGACCCGATTGGTTAGATCTCGCGCGCGGAGCGATATTTTCGGTACCACAAAACCGCGGATGTATCTATGGTGAAAATTGCAGCTATACATCTTGAAGGGGATGCTATACAGTGGTTTGACTGGCTTGAACATACTTATGGAGTCCTTTCATGGCGACAATTCAAAGAAGGACTGCTGATTCGCTTTAGACCAACCGATTACAAGAATATTGACGAACAACTAGCAAAGATCCAACAAACCTCCACCATTCAGGAGTACCAAACCAGGTTTGAAAGGTTATCTAATCAAACTCATGATTGGTCTCAAAAATAGCTATTGTGGACCTTCATTGAGGGCTTGAAGCCGGAGATCCGAGGAGAAGTTAAAGCGCGACAACCGTATACGCTTATGGCAGCCATCTCTTTCGCTCGACATCAAGAGGAGCAATTGAACCATGAAGCTCGGAGGACTAGGGTCTCTCCTCAACCAGTAATATTGAAGCCCTTAGCCCCCCCTACTGTCAACCAAGTCCCTACACTAAAGAGGTTAACAAGAGAAGAGCTTCGGGAGCGATATGCGAACGGGTTGGCATTGTGACGAGCCGTGGAGCCGTGAGCATCGCTGTAGTAAAGGGGGACTTCTTATAATTGAACCAATAGAAGAAGAGGTCATTGAACATCCAAAAGAGAGCCTTGAACATGAAGAAGAATATACAGAAGAAGAGCCACAATCGATCGAAGTTACGGTACATACACTAGCTAGCTACTCAAACCCGCAAACGATGAAAATTGGAGGCCTTCTCAAACAACAACCAATCACTATTCTCATCGACATGGGCTGTACTACTAACTTCCTAAATAGTAAGCTTGCTGTTCGGATATCATTACCTATCGAGAATCACTGCAGGTTTGATGTTAAGGTCACCGACGGACGGATTTTGAATTGTGATCATAGGCGCTTGCAGGAGAAACTATTGCTGCAGGACCAAGAGATAATTGCAGATTTCTTCCTTCTCCCTCTTAACAATCATGAGGCCATGCTCAGAATTAAATGGTTGACGACATTAGGTGATATTTCTTGGAATTTTATGAAACTAATTATGAAATTTTACAGTAAGGAGAAACAGGTGACATTGCACGGGAAACGTGGGGGCGACATAACAACGATTTGCACACAACAAATGGAGAATGTTTTGCATAAAGCATGCAGCAGCTTTTTGGTACATCTTGAGCAGCAAACTAAGGGAGAGCCAACAGAATTTGAAGATCCAAATCTACTTCCTTTGCTTGCAAAATTTTCAAATATATTTGACGAACCACGCAACCTACCTCTTACCCGTCGGCATGATCATTTTATAATGATTCTTCCAGGCAAATCTTCAGCAAATGCTCAGCCATATCAGTATCCACATCTCCAGAAGGATGAAATAGAAAGGATTATAAAAGAGATGCTCGAAACAGGAGTTATTCGGCCAAGTTGCAACCTCTACTCTTCGCCGGTGCTACTTGTACGCAAGAAGGACGGAACAAGGCGAATATGTATTGATTACCGAGCTCTCAATGGCATAATCATCAAGGACAAATACTTTATTCCAATAGTAGATGAATTACTAGATGAAAGGGAGCACAAATCTTTACAAAGCTGGACCTTTGATCCGGGTATCATCAAATACGAGCATGCGAAGAAGACATACGGAAAACCACCTTTTGAACACACAACAACCACGAATTTTTGCTTTATTCAACAAAAGGTAGAATATCTTGGGCATATCATATCAGAGGAAGGTGTGGCAGTGGACCCCTTCAAAATTGGAGCAATGCAAAACTGGCTAACCCCGAGAAAAATAAAATTGCTATATGGCTTTCTGGGTTTAACAGGCTACTACCGCAAGTTCGTGAAAAACTATGGAAAGATCAGTGCACCACTTACTTCCTTACTAGAAAAAGATGTCTTCCAATGGTTGGACAGAGCCTCCGTTGCCTTCGACAAACTTAAGGCAGCCATGACGACGACGTCGATGCTAACACTACCAGATTTCAATCGACCCTTCATTATTGAGGCCGACACATCTGGAGTCAGAATTGGAGCCATTCTCATGCAAGATGGTCAACCACTCACATACACTAGCAAGGCATTATCTCCCTCCCATCAAAATAAGTCAACATATGATAAGGAGATGCTTGCCATTGTGCGCGCAGCAACGAGGTGGAGACCCTACTTGATTGGTCGACGATTTCAAATTAAAACCGACCATAAAAGCCTCGAGTACTTTATGGAGCGAAAGATATCATCCCCTGAGCAGCAAAAATGGGTAACAAAACTTCTTAGATTTGATTATGAAATAACTTACAAAAAGGGGAAAGAGAATGTTCTTGCAGATGCGCTTTCGTAGCTACCCGAGCAAGCTGAAGTTTCGGCCATTTCACTTCCGACCAACAACTTTCTTAAGGATATTAAGATGGAATGGCAGGAAGATTCAGAGACTAGTAAGATTATAAAAAAAAATTGGAGGAAGCACCAACCTCCGTGGCTCATTACAATTGGGACTCAAAAGAATTACACTATAAGGGATGCATTATGCTTATGATAAATTCTACTTGCATCTTCACGAGCAGATTTTGGACAAAGTTATTCCATATGCAGGGTACTAAATTGAAAAGGAGTACGACATATCACCCACAGACCAACAGCCAGACAGAAGTTTTAAATAGGTGCTTGGAGACAGCCCAAAGCCATCCACCAAATATGACTACCCAAAGAGAACTCCAGACCCAGCCAAGTGCCATTATTGATCGACGGATCGTGACTCGACGGCGACGACCCACTAATGAAGTGCTAATACAGTGGGCGAACCTACCAATAGAAGATGCCACTTGGGAGAACTATGACGACATGAAGATCAAATTTCCAGAATTCATGAATCATCAGCCTCGAGGACAAGGCTGATTTAAAGAGGGCGGGTCTGTTAGGACTCTAGCTTGGAGAGTCCTAATTGAGAGGGACATTCATGTAAAACTGTTAGGACTCTAGCTAAGAGAGTCCTAATTGAGAGGGACATTCTATTAGAACTCTAGCTATGAGAGTCCTAATTGAGAGGGGCATTCATGTAGGAGGTTTTTTCTTAGAGAAGAATTAGGAGTTGTAAGGGAATAGGAGCCTTGAGTAGGAGTCCTATTAGGAGTTGGTTAGAAGTAAGAGTCTTAAGTAGGAGTCCTATTAGGAGTTAGGGTTTAGAAGCCCTATAAATAGCCATATATTCCTTCTCTTTTTATAAGCAATAGATAAATCTTTTCTGCAGCCTTTGAGCAGCAACTTGGAGGGAGGAACCCCTATAGAGTTCCAAGGAGGCCGATCCCCTAAAGAGATCAACCCCAAGTTTAGAATCTGCAAGGGTTCTATCAGCATGATCATTGTATAATGATTCTTCTAGGCAAATCTCCAATAAATGCTCAGCCATATCAATATCCACATCTCCAGATGGATGAAATAGAAGGGATTGTAAAAGAGTTGCTCAAAACAAGAGTTATTCGGCCAAGTTGCAGCCCCTACTCTTCACTGGTGCTCCTCATACGAAAGAAGGATGGAATATGGCGATTATGTGTTGATTACCGAGCTCTCAATGGCATAACCATCAAGGATAAATACCCTATTCCAGTAGTAGATGAGTTGCTAAGGGAGCACAAATCTTCACAAAGCTGGACCTTCGATCCGGGTATCATCAAATACGAGTATGCGAAGAAGACATACCGAAAACCACCTTTTGAACACACAACAACCACTATGAATTTTCGCTTTCTTCATAAGAAGGTGGAATATCTTGGGCATATCATATCAGAGGAAGGTGTTGCAGTAGACCCCTTCAAAATTGGAGCAATACAAAATTGGCTGATCCCGTGGAACATAAAATTGCTACATGGCTTTCTGGGTTTAACAGGCTACTACTACAAGCTCGTGAAAAACTATGGAGAGATCAGTGCACCACTTACTTCCTTACTAAAAAAAGATGTCTTCCAATGGTCGGACAAAGCCTTTGCTGCCTTCGACAAACTTAAGGCAGCCATTACGACGACGCCGGCGCTAACACTACCAGATTTCAACCGACCCTTCATTATTGAGGCCGACACATCTGGAGTCGGAATTGGAGCCATTCTCATGCAAGATGGTCGACCACTCATATACACTAGGAAGGCATTATCTCCCTCCCATCAAAATAAGTCAACATAAGATAAGGAGATGCTCGCCATTGTGCGCGTAGCAACGAGGTGGAGACCCTACTTGATTAGCCGACGATTTCAAATTAAAACCGACCATAAAAGCCTCAAGTACTTTTTGGAGTGAAAAATATCATCCCCTGAGCAACAAAAAAGGGTAATAAAATTTCTTGAATTAGATTATGAAATAACTTACAAAAAGGGGAAAGAGAATGTTCTTGTAGATGCGCTTTTGTAGCTACCCGAGCAAGTTGAAGTTTCGATCGTTTCACTTCCGACCAGCGACTTTCTTAAGGATATTAAGATGGAATGACAGGGAGATTCAGAGACTAGTAAAATTATAAAAAAATTGGAGGAAGCACCAAGCCCCATGGCTCATTACAATTGGGACTCAAAAGAATTACACTATAAGGGACGCATTGTGCTTACGATAAATTCTACTTGCATCTTCACGAGCAGATTTTGGACAAAGTTATTCCATATGCAGGGTACTAAATTGAAAAAGAGTATGACATATCACCCACAAAACAACTGTAATATCCCCCACTTTTAAAAATGTATTAATAAGGATTTATATGTAAATTGGGGGACCTATATGTAAATATAGATTATACAAGGACTAAACTGCTAAGTTGCAAAAAGAAAAAAAAAAGAAAAGGAAAAACCGAAAATTCGGTATTATCCCACCGCCTCCCACGCACTCTGTTTCTTTCCAGAAACAGAGAGAGCGGTGGGGCGTGAGGAGAAGAAGGAGAGTGGTTGAAGAAAAGAAGAAGAAGAGGGAAAAGAAGAGAGGAGGAAGAAGAGAGGAAGAAGAGGGAGAAGAGAAGAAGATGAAGAAGAGGAGGTGGCTGCAGCGAGGGCTGCAGCGAGAAGCTGTGGGGCGTGGGGAGAAGAAGAGAGGAAGAAGAGGGAGAAGAGAAGAAGAAGAAGAAGAAGCAGAAGAAGAAGAAGAAGAAGAAGAAGAAGAAGAGAGGATGATAGCTGCGGCAAGGCTGCAGCGAGGAGGTGTGTGGGGTTGGGGAGGAAAAGGGAAGAGGAGAAGAAAAGAAGGAGAAGAAGAGGGAAAAGAGAGGGAAGAGGGAGAGGAGCGAGAGGTGGCAGCAGCTAGGGCTGCAGCACCTCTGTTTCCTGCAGGTGGAAACAGAGGAGAGGTGGGGCGTTCGAAGAGGAGAAGAAGAAGAAGAAGGAAGAGAAGAGGAAGAGGAAGCAGGAGAAGAGGTTGTGATACATCTGTTTCCTGCAGAGGAAACAGAGGAGAGGGTGTGTGTGACGTCGGGGAGAAGAAGGGGAGGAAGGAGAAGAAGAGAAGAAGAAGAAAGGAAGGAGAGGAAGAAGAGAAGGGAAAGGAGGAGCTGCGGCTGCGGCGGTGGCAGCTGCAGCTGGAAGAGAAGGAGAGGAAGAGATGGTGAGGAAGAAGAGAAGAAGTAGAAGCGGGTGAAGAGGCGGCACCTCTGTTTCCTGCAGGAGGAAACAGAGGAAAGGAGGTGCTGTTCATCGGGGAGAAGAAGGGGGCTGCAGCTGAAGCGATGGCAGCTGCAGCTGGAAGAGAAGAAGAAGAGGAAGATGAGCAGGGGAGGAGGGAGAGGTTGCGGCCGTGGCTGTGGCGCGACTGCAGCAGTTGCAGCGGGGAGAGAAGAAGAAGAAAGGAAGGAGAAGGAAGAGGAGAAGGGAAAGAAGTAGCTGCGGCTGCGGTTGTGGCAGCTGCAGTTGTGGCAGGGAAAGAGGAAGAGAAAAAGGAAAGGAAGAAGAAGAGAAAGGGAAGGAGAGGAAGAAGAGAGGAAGAGGAGAAGGGGTGGCAGCTGCGGCAGTGGCAGCTGCAGCTGGAAGAGGAGGAGGAAATAGAGCAGGGGAGGAAGAAGAGGCTGCGAGTGTGGTGGCTGCGGCCGTGGCTGCGACTCCGGCTGCGGCTGCGACGTTGGCTGCGGTAGCTGCGGCAGCGGTGGTGGCTGCAGTAGCTGCAGTAGCTGCTTTTGGGAAAGAGAAAGAGTAGGAATGAGAGAAGGGAAGAAGGAAATAGTGCAGTGGAAGGGGGCTGCGGTTGTGACCGCAGTTGCGATTGTGGCAGCAGCAGCGGCGGCGGCTGTGGCAGCTGCGTTTGGGAAAGAAAAAGAAGGAATGAGAGTAAGAGAGAGCAGGTGACTGTGCCTCGATGTTCGACAAGTGATGTAGTTACGAAGAAAGGAAGAAAACGGGAGCACAAAACGAAACAGAGAGAGGACACGGAGGAAAAGTAGAAAGATTGGACTGGCACCTTCCTTGGATATTCAGATCAAAATATTTGAAAGGCAAGTTCCCTGATCGTTTCTCCTATAATTGCTCTGATATGTCTTATTGCAAGTTCCCTGATCGTTTCTCCTATAATTGCTCTGATATGTCTTATTGCAAGTTCCCTGATCGTTTCTCCTATAATTGCTCTAATATGTCTCATTGCAAGTTCCCTGATCGTTTCTCCTATAATTGCTCTGATATGTCTTATTGCAAGTTCCCTGATCGTTTCTCCTATAATTGCTCTGATATGTCTTATTGCAAGTTCCCTGATCGTTCCTCCTATAATTGCTCTAATCTTTCCTATTGCAAGTATCTTGATCGTTCCTCACTGCCATTTTATCTCTACATTTGCTTTGAATATGAGGAACTTTGAATTGTTCTAGCCTTGCATTTGATATATCTCCTGTTTAGACGTAACGATTCGAATCTGTGCAACTTCTGATATTATGACCTTTTGATACCGAGCTGCCTATAAGTCTTTTTTGGAAACTCTGATTTGTTCAAAACTGATTTCATTGGAAACTAGACTCGTAGACCTTTCTTTGATATATGGATTGAAAGATTTGGAATCCAAACACCTGTCCAGTTGTCTGTTGAATCTGACATTATGAATTCTGCCAACAGAGATTTTGTTCTACGACACTTGCTTACCAAATTATTTGTAACTCTCTCTGTTGGACAGTTCAATTCATATGAAGCCTGTCTTATCTGAAAGTATTATCCAATGATTATTTCTGAGTAAATTGGAGCACGTTTGATAGTTTGAATCATTTGTTCAATGTGCCTTCTGTATTCTGCCAGAAATCGAGCTTTGGTCGATTTCTCATATTCTGGTTTCATTCCTTTGGAAATTGATATCCTTTAGCTTTCTTATTCAATTGAGCTTTATATTACTGCTTTGAATTCTTGTATGTTCTTGTCCTTAAAGTTATTGCATTCTTGAAAACTGTTGTGTAACGTTTATGCTATATCGTATTGACTCATATAGGCACATGTATATCCTATTGTTCCGCATTTGCTTTCGATATGTGCCTATTCCAGTTTCATTCCTTTGGACATTGAATTCATCAAATCTTCTTATTGAATTGAGTTATATGTGATTGCCTGGATTCCATATGTGCCCTTGCTTTCAATTCCTTTCAAATCTGAATATGCTTGTGAAATATTATTGCTTACTTCGGATTGACTCGTAAAGGCACATGTACGCTTCGTTGTTCCGCGTGTGCTTCCGACATATGCTACTTGTTGTTGAAACTGCCCTTTTGTACTCTGGTGTGTGGGATTGTCTGTACCTTTGCCAGAAATGGTAAAGGGTATGCGCTATTTGCCCGCTATGTGGGGTCCCGCTATGAGGGATATTCTGTTTGCGCTTGTTGCCCGCTACGTGGGTATGTGATTAGAGCCTGCGATGCTCTGCCGGCCCCCTTTGACTTCACCTAGACGTGGGTGGATGGAGCTCCCAGACGTGGGAGACTTTTGTCAGGTGGTCATTCAGAAATGGATGAATCACATTCTGACTGAGATCCCACTACACCCTCTATGTGTTTGATATGACATCCAGAGTTTTGGTGAGTTTGTTTCTGTTCATACTCTGGATAAGATTGATATGATTGCAACGTCAAGGATGACGTTTGAGCTCTTGTACGATATGTGTACCGATATGCTCTGAAAGGCTTCATTCCCTGATGATTTTGTTTCGAAATGTTCCATATGCCGTTGATATGCTTCGGAACATTTTATATGCCATTGATAAGCTTGATATGTTTCCTTTGCTTCTGATATGCTCCAATTACGCTGTGCTCCATTTGCTATGAACTGATATGTTCTTATATGTCCTAGTTGCCATTGATATGCTCCAATTACTCTGTGCTCCATTTGCTATGAACTGATATGTTCTGAAATGTCCTATCTACCATTGATATGCTCCAAATTACTCTGTGCTTCATTTGCTATGAGCTGATTTGTTCTGAAATGTCCTATCTGCCATTGATATGTTCCAATTACTCTATGCCCCATTCGTTATGGATCAAATATGTTATGAATGACATGATACGTATGATTTGGTATCTATTGAGATGGTATCCTTGAGAATTCTGGTATTCTGCCTTGCATTATGATACCTTACTCGTTTCAAACCGTTCCTTTTGTTCTGAATATGCTTTGTCACTTGCTGAGCCGTTTTTGGCTCACTCCGTTGTTATATAAACCTTTCAGGTTAGCTTGTCACTCTTCGAGATGTTTGATTTGGGCTGAGGCAGTGGATAGCTATTCAGAATTATGGGCAAGTCTTGTTGGTTGTTATGCTATTGTTGGATAAGCATATTTTGTATGTAATGAATTGTTCTGATGATCGAAATGGATATACTGTGTAAAAGTGTTAGAAGATCTCTCTTATTTGGAATTTCGGAATGTTAAGTCTAATTTATGACGATATGAACTTGTGGTGAATAGTTGGAGTTCTGATTGTATAATTTATTTAGCTTGTGGATTTATAAATGTTGTTCATGTTTGTCAAGTTGGCTTGGGTTGCCATAAATGTGAATTATCGAGTGATGTGATATATGATTATAAACTGCACAGGTTTTATGGATGTGAATATGAATAGAATGTTTTCAGTGTCCTCAAACGTTAGTTTGGATCCTGGATTGGTCTGTGACGAAAATTTTAAAAATCATGGATATTTTGAGGGGCGTGACAGAGGTGGTATCAGAGCATTGTTTGAGGATTACTGAAATATTTGATATGTTGACGTGCAAAATATATTGAGGTCTAATGAACTATAGTGATTGGTGGAAATTTTCTTTGCTGCATTTTAGGAATCTGGGATGATGAGGACATTGGTCCTCCTATATCATTTGTTTCTGATTAATTAAGGGGAATGAAAGGATTGATTGGGGATATTGAATCAGAGTGGCGCAGCAAAAGCATGATGAACCTAATTTCATTGGTGGTAGAAAAATGGATGATGCAAATGGAGAAGATATTTGATATACAAAATTGTTCTGATACTCGAAAGATTTCTTTTGCCACGTTATATTGGAAGTAAAGACTTATTATTGACGGCAACAATGAAAAGAATTTTTGAAGATCAATAGCAAGAATGACAAGAACAAGTTTACCAATAAAAATATGATTGGAAATGAATCAGTAAGTAACAACAAGAGAGTCAAGACATTTGGATTTGAAATGGGAAGTCACCACAAAAGACTCAATCAGGTGTGAATTGCAAGTTAAATTATGAAACAAGTTTATGTTTGTGCGTGACTAGAGCCTATTTTGCTTATGGAAAGTTTGATCATAAAATAAAAGTTTGCCCTTTGAACAAGAAGAAAGAGTCACTACCTCCTAAATCATCAGCCCATGTCAGAGTGTATGCTATCACTGAATATGATTCTAAGACTTCTGAATTAGTGGTCGAAGGTATTATGTATGTTTATGAAAGAATGCAAATATTTGTTTGAATATGGGTTCTATCTACGATTTGATTCGTAACATATTGCCTATCACTTGGGTATTCAACCTAGACCACTGTATTATGTGATATATGTAAGTACAATCATTGGAGATTCTTTGATAACGAACTTGAATCTGGTCCTCTTGTCTGATTTTTGTTGGAGAACTTGAACTTTTGCTGATTTAGTTCTCCTAGAGATTTGGAGTTATGATATTATACTTGGTATGCATTGGCTATCTTCTTATCATACCAGTATGGATTGGTATATAACAAATGATCACTTTTTGCATATTTGATCAGCCGATCTTTTATTTTGAGAGTATTGGACATTATTTATCTCCTTGCCTAAGGTATCCCAGGATGACTTGCCTGGATTACCTCCAAATGTGATTTTGCTTTTGATTTGGTCCTTGGGACAATCCCTATATCTAAGCCTCTCTGCAGAATGATATCATTTGAGTAAGTGGAATTAGAAAAACAACTACAAGGATTATTAAATGAGGATTTTATTTGGCTTAATATTTTATCATGGGGTGCTCTGGTGTTAGTTAAAAAGATGGATGGAACATGGAGGCTTTGTATTGATTATGGATAGTTGAATCAGGTGATCATCAAAAACGAGTATTTTCTGAAGTAACGATTTGCTTGATTAATTACAGGTGCGCAAGTATTTTTGAAAGATTGATTGAAGGTCGGGTTTACCGAGAATCAAGAAGGAGAATATTTCGGTCACTTTTGGAAGATTGTGTAATTGTATTGAATTGATGAAATTATTTAAGAGTAGGAGGAGGAAATAAAGAAATCATAATCCTCATCTTTTCATCGATTGAGTTATGACCAATTTAGAGGACTAAATTTTCTTTTAAGGGGGGGAAAGTGTAATATCCCCCACTTTTAAAAATGTATTAATAAGGATTTATATGTAAATTGGGGGACCTATATGTAAATATAGAAATTACAAGGACTAAACTGCTAAGTTACAAAAAGAAAAAAAAAAAGAAAAGGAAAAACCGAAAATTCGGTATTATCCCACCGCCTCCCACGCACTCTGTTTCTTTCCAGAAACAGAGAGAGCGGTGGGGCGTGAGGAGAAGAAGGAGAGTGGTTGAAGAAAAGAAGAAGAAGAGGGAAAACAAGAGAGGAGGAAGAAGAGAGGAAGAAGAGGGAGAAGAGAAGAAGATGAAGAAGAGGAGGTGGCTGCAGCGAGGGCTGCAGCGAGAAGCTGTGGGGCGTGGGGAGAAGAAGAGAGGAAGAAGAGGGAGAAGAGAAGAAGAAGAAGAAGAAGCAGAAGAAGAAGAAGAAGAAGAAGAGAGGATGATAGCTGCGGCAAGGCTGCAGCGAGGAGGTGTGTGGGGTTGGGGAGGAAAAGGGAAGAGGAGAAGAAAAGAAGGAGAAGAAGAGGGAAAAGAGAGGGAAGAGGAAGAGGAGCGAGAGGTGGCAGCAGCTAGGGCTGCAGCACCTCTGTTTCCTGCAGGTGGAAACAGAGGAGAGGTGGGGCGTTCGAAGAGGAGAAGAAGAAGAAGAATGAAGAGAAGAGGAAGAGGAAGCAGGAGAAGAGGTTGTGATACCTCTGTTTCCTGCAGAGGAAACAGAGGAGAGGGTGTGTGTGACGTCGGGGAGAAGAAGGGGAGGAAGGAGAAGAAGAGAAGAAGAAGAAAGGAAGGAGAGGAAGAAGAGAAGGGAAAGGAGGAGCTGCGGCTGCGGCGGTGGCAGCTGCAGCTGGAAGAGAAGGAGAGGAAGAGATGGTGAGGAAGAAGAGAAGAAGTAGAAGCGGGTGAAGAGGCGGCACCTCTGTTTCCTGCAGGAGGAAACAGAGGAAAGGAGGTGCTGTTCGTCGGGGAGAAGAAGGGGGCTGCAGCTGCGGCGATGGCAGCTGCAGCAGGAAGAGAAGAAGAAGAGGAAGATGAGCAGGGGAGGAGGGAGAGGTTGCGGCCGTGGCTGCGGCCGCGACTGCAGCAGTTGCAGCGGGGAGAGAAGAAGAAGAAAGGAAGGAGAAGGAAGAGGAGAAGGGAAAGAAGTAGCTGCGGCTGCGGTTGTGGCAGCTGCAGCTGTGGCAGGGAAAGAGGAAGAGAAAAAGGAAAGGAAGAAGAAGAGAAAGGGAAGGAGAGGAAGAAGAGAGGAAGAGGAGAAGGGGCTGCGGCTGCGGCGATGGCAGCTGCAGTTGTGGCTGGGAAAGAAGAGAAGGAAAGGAAGAAGAAGAGAAAGGGAAGGAGAGGAAGAAGAGAGGAAGAGGAGAAGGGGTGGCAGCTGCGGCAGTGGCAGCTGTAGCTGGAAGAGGAGGAGGAAATAGAGCAGGGGAGGAAGAAGAGGCTGCGAGTGTGGTGGCTGCGGCCGTGGCTGCGACTCCGGCTGCGGCTGCGACGTTGGCTGCGGTAGCTGCGGCAGCGGTGGTGGCTGCAGTAGCTGCAGTAGCTGCTTTTGGGAAAGAGAAAGAGTAGGAACGAGAGAAGGGAAGAAGGAAATAGTGCAGTGGAAGGGGGCTGCGGTTGTGACCGCAGTTGCGATTGTGGCAGCGGCAGCGGCGGCGGCTGTGGCAGCTGCGTTTGGGAAAGAAAAAGAAGGAATGAGAGTAAGAGAGAGCAGGTGACTGTGCCTCGATGTTCGACACGTGATGTAGTTACGAAGAAAGGAAGAAAACGGGAGCACAAAACGAAACAGAGAGAGGACACGGAGGAAAAGTAGAAAGATTGGACTGGCACCTTCCTTGGATATTCAGATCAAAATATTTGAAACGCAAGTTCCCTGATCGTTTCTCCTATAATTGCTCTGATATGTCTTATTGCAAGTTCCCTGATCGTTTCTCCTATAATTGCTCTGATATGTCTTATTGCAAGTTCCCTGATCGTTTCTCCTATAATTGCTCTAATATGTCTCATTGCAAGTTCCCTGATCGTTTCTCCTATAATTGCTCTGATATGTCTTATTGCAAGTTCCCTGATCGTTTCTCCTATAATTGCTCTGATATGTCTTATTGCAAGTTCCCTGATCGTTTCTCCTATAATTGCTCTGATATGTCTTATTGCAAGTTCCCTGATCGTTCCTCCTATAATTGCTCTAATCTTTCCTATTGCAAGTATCTTGATCGTTCCTCACTGCCATTTTATCTCTACATTTTCTTTGAATATGAGGAACTTTGAATTGTTCTAGCCTTGCAGTTGATATATCTCGTGTTTAGACGTAACGATTCGAATCTGTGCAACTTCTGATATTCTGACCTTTTGATACCGAGCTGCCTATAAGTCTTTGTTGGAAACTCTGATTTATTCAAAACTGATTTCATTGGAAACTAGACTCGTAGACCTTTCTTTGATATATGGATTGAAAGATTTGGAATCCAAACACCTGTCCAGTTGTCTGTTGAATCTGACATTATGAATTCTGCCAATAGAGATTTTGTTCTACGACACTTGCTTACCAAATTATTTGTAACTCTCTCTGTTGGACAGTTCAATTCATATGAAGCCTGCCTTATCTGAAAGTATTATCCAATGATTATTTCTGAGTAAATTGGAGCACGTTTGATAGTTTGAATCATTTGTTCAATGTGCCTTCTGTATTCTGCCAGAAATCGAGCTTTGGTCGATTTCTCATATTCTGGTTTCATTCCTTTGGAAATTGATATCCTTTAGCTTTCTTATTCAATTGAGCTTTATATTACTGCTTTGAATTCTTGTATGTTCTTGTCCTTAAAGTTATTGCATTCTTAAAAACTGTTGTGTAACGTTTATGCTATATCGTATTGACTCATATAGGCACATGTATATCCTATTGTTCCGCATTTGCTTTCGATATGTGCCTATTCCAGTTTCATTCCTTTGGACATTGAATTCATCAAATCTTCTTATTGAATTGAGTTATATGTGATTGCTTGGATTCCATATGTGCCCTTGCTTTCAATTCCTTTCAAATCTGAATATGCTTGTGAAATATTATTGCTTACTTCGGATTGACTCGTAAAGGCACATGTACGCTTCGTTGTTCCGCGTGTGCTTCCGACATATGCTACTTGTTGTTGAAACTGCCCTTTTGTACTCTGGTGTGTGGGATTGTCTGGACCTTTGCCAGAAATGGTAAAGGGTATGCGCTATTTGCCCGCTATGTGGGGTCCCGCTATGAGGGATATTCTATTTGCGCTTGTTGCCCGCTACGTGGGTATGTGATTAGAGCCTGCGATGCTCTGCCGGCCCCCTTTGACTTCACCTAGACATGGGTGGATGGAGCTCCCAGACGTGGGAGACTTTTGTCAGGTAGTCATTCAGAAATGGATGAATCACATTCTGACTGAGATCCCACTACACCCTCTATGTGTTTGATATGACATCTAGAGTTTTGGTGAGTTTGTTTCTGTTCATACTCTGGATAAGATCGATATGATTGCAACGTCAAGGACGACGTTTGAGCTCTTGTACGATATGTGTACCGATATGCTCTGAAAGGCTTCATTCCCTGATGATTTTGTTTCGAAATGTTCCATATGCCGTTGATATGCTTCGGAACATTTTATATGCCATTGATAAGCTTGATATGTTTCCTTTGCTTCTGATATCCTCCAATTACGCTGTGCTCCATTTGCTCTGAACTGATATGTTCTTATATGTCCTATTTGCCATTGATATGCTCCAATTACTCTGTGCTCCATTTGCTATGAATTGATATGTTCTGAAATGTCCTATCTACCATTGATATGCTCCAAATTACTCTGTGCTCCATTTGCTATGAGCTGATTTGTTCTGAAATGTCCTATCTGCCATTGATATGTTCCAATTACTCTATGCTCCATTCGTTATGGATCAAATATGTTACGAATGACATGATACGTATGATTTGGTATCTATTGTGATGGTATCCTTGAGAATTCTGGTATTCTGCCTTGCATTATGATACCTTACTCGTTTCAAACCGTTCCTTTTGTTCTGAATATGCTTTGTCACTTGCTGAGCCGTTTTTGGCTCACTCCGTTGTTATATAAACCTTTCAGGTCAGCTTGTCACTCTTCGAGATGTTTGATTTGGGCTGAGGCAGTGGATAGCTATTCAGAATTATGGGCAAGTCTTGTTGGTTGTTATGCTATTGTTGTATAAGCATATTTTGTATGTAATGAATTGTTCTGATGATCGAAATGGATATACTGTGTAAAAGTGTTAGAAGATCTCTCTTATTTGGAATTTCGGAATGTTAAGTCTAATTTATGACGATATGAACTTGTGGTGAATAGTTGGAGTTCTGATTGTATAATTTATTTAGCTTGTGGATTTATAAATGTTATTCATGTTTGTCAAGTTGGCTTGGGTTGCCATAAATTTGAATTATCGAGTGATGTGATATATGATTATAAACTGCACAGGTTTTATGGATGTGAATATGAATAGAATGTTTTCAGTGTCCTCAAACGTTAGTTTGGATCCTAGATTGGTCTGTGATGAAAATTTTAAAAATCATGGATATTTTGAGGGGCGTGACACCAACGGCCAGACAAAAGTTTTAAATAGGTGCTTGGAGACAACCCAAAGCCACCCACCAAATATGACTACCCAAAGAGAACTCCAGACGCAGCCAAGTGCCATTATTGATCGACGGATCGTGACTCGACGACGATGACCCACTAATGAAGTGCTAATACAGTGGGCGATCCTACCAATAGAAGATGCCACTTGGCAGAACTATGACGACTTGAAGATCAAATTCCCAGAATTCACGAATCATCAGCCTTGAGGACAAGGCTGATTTGAAGAGGGCGGGTCTATTAGGACTCTAGCTAGGAGAGTCCTAATTGAGAGGGACATTCTGTTAGGACTCTAGCTAGGAGAGTCCTAATTGAGAGGGGCATTCATGTAGGAGGTGTTTTCTTAGAGAAGAATTAGGAGTTGTAAGGGAATAGGAGTCTTGACTAGGAGTCCTACTAGGAGTTGGTTAGAAGTAAGAGTCTTAAGTAGGAGTCCTATTAGGAGTTAGGATTTAGAAGCCCTATAAATAGCCATGTATTCCTTCTCTTTTCATAAGCAATAGATGAATCTTTTCTGCAGCCTTTGAGCAGCAACTTGGAGGGAGGAACCCCTATAGAGTTCCAAGGAGGCCGATCCCCTAAAGAGATCAACCCCAAGTTTAGAATCTGCAAGGGTTCTAACACACATCTGCATGGAATCAAATTAGGCAAAGAAATAACAATTGGGTCCCAAGTAGTTGGACATAAGATCGACCGGGATCACAAAGACATTCCTTATGTACATGGCAGGCCCTTCTCAATAAACTACCTATAATAGACAATATGAAAAAAGAGGTATCTATCATGTTAACTGATGCTCCCTTTGTATGCAACAAGAAGAAACTGTTGACCACCTCTATTTTGCTTGTGATTATACAAAATGGATATGGAAGGAGATTCTCTAGCGATTTGAACTCAATAGACAGCCACAACGAAACTTGCACCAAGAACTAGGCGACCTCATGCAATGTTTCTCAAGAAAAGGGCCTCTCACACAACTGGTAAAGGTTACTTTCAGATGCGCTATTTGGTGGATGTGGAAAGAGAGATGTAATAGAATTTTTGAATGTCAACACACAAACAATGCTCAGCTCTTGAAAGAGATTATTAGAGACTCAAGATCCTGTATGGAGCATAATCTCAAAACCGAGCAATTTAACCGAAGAAAAAAAGATATTTTTGTCAAACTTAATTTTGCTATTAGCTAAAAATCTTGGGAATGATGCCAAATAATGTACCCAAAGGTAGTTTTGATATGACTGGATAAATATTTTCTATGTTGACTATAATTGGGAGTTATAGTTTACAGCATGTGTAGTAATAACTATCGCATTCGCACTTTATGAGTTACTTGTCTTTGTCTATGACTTGTATAGATAAAGCTATTTGTAGAAACTTTACACATAATCAATTTACTTTTACTTACAAAAAAAAAAAAATGGCTAATCAAACACATTTCTTATGCAATCTCTTCTGGAACTAGTACTAATATGTGGTACAATCCTTGGGTGAATGGGAAGAGTATATTTCAATTATATGGCGACAGAATACGAAAAGATCTTAGGGCTCCCAAAGATTGGAAGGTTTCCGAGTTCATTGCTAACGGTACCTGGTGTCTCCCTAATCCTATTTCTCCCGAAATGTTATCACTTTGGCCAATTATTATAGCTATTCCAATCAGGAACAACTCTTCAGATATACTTATTTGGACTCATGACAATGGCAAATTTAGTGCCACATCCGCATGGAATCAAATTAGGCAAAGAAATAACAAGTGGGTCCCAAGCAGTTGGACATGGGATCGACCGGGATCACAAAGACATTCCTTATGTACATGGCAGGCCCTTCTCAATAAACTACCTACAATAGACAATAAGAAAAGAAGAGGTATCTATCATGTTAACCAATGCTCTCTTTGTATGCAACAAGAAGAAACTGTTGACCACCTCTATTTTGCTTGTGATTATACAAAATGGATATTGAAGGAGATTCTCCAGTGATTTAAACTCAATAGACTGCCGCAACCAAACTTGCACCAAGAACTAGGCGACCTCATGCAATATTTCTCAAGAAGGCCTCTCACACAACTGGCAAAGGTTACTTTCAGATGCGCTATTTGGTGGATGTGGAAGGTGAGATGTAACAGAATCTTTGAATGTCAACACACAAACAATGCTCAGCTCTTGAAAGAGATTATTAGAGACTCAAGATCCTTTATGGAGTAAGATCTCAAAATGGAGCACTTTACCCAAAGAGAAAAAGATATTTTTATCAAATTTAATTTTGCTATTAGCTCAAGATCTTAGGAATGATGCCAAATTATGTACCCACAGGTAGTTTTGATATATCTGGATAAATATTTTCTACGTTGACTATAATTAGGAGTTATAGTCTACAACATGTGTAGTCATAACTATCGCATTCGCACTCTATGAGTTACTTGGCTTTGTCTATGACTTGTATAGATAAAGCAATTTGTAGAAACTTTACACATAATCAATTTACTTTTTCTTACCAAAAAAAAAATTGATAGCCTATTGAGTTCAAATCTCTTCAAAATCTCCCTCTATTCCCAATTAGTGCAGTCACAAGCAAAATTGAGATAGTGAACACATTCTTCCTATTGCATATAAAGAGAGCATCGGTTGACAAGATAAATATTTGTTCTCTTCATTTTATCTATTGTAGGTAGTTTGGTAAGAAGGGCCTGCCATGAGCATAAGGAATGTCTCGGTGAGCTTGGTCTATCCCATGTCCAACTGTTTGGGATCCACTTGTTGTTCCTTTGTCTGATTTGCTTTCATATAGATGTAGTACTAAATTTACCATTATAATGAAGCCAAATAAGCATATTTAAAGAGTTGTTCATAATTGGATTTGCTATAATAGTCATCTAAAGTGATAACATTTCAGGGAAGTAGGATTTGGAAGACACCAGGTGCCATTAACAATGAATTCAGAAACCTTCCAATCTTTAGCAGCTCTTAGATATTTTTATAATTTATCACTATATAATTGGAATATAATTTTCCTATTCAGCTAGGGATCATACCATATATTAGTACTGTTCCCAAAAGAGATTGCATAGGAAATATTATCAATTAGCCTATTTCTTGCCTTCAAAATTTTTTCCTACTGAAGCTTCCCAAATTGACTCCTTGGATAGGTACTTAGCAGAAACTCATTATAACCATAAGGAATATTTGTTTTACAAAATAAACCACAATTACTTTTGTAAACAAACTTTATTCCAATCTCTACTATTTTTCAGATTCAATCCTGTCAGAACCCTTGTAGATTCTAAACTTGGGGTTGATCACTTTAGAGGATCGACCTCCTTGGAACTCTATAGGGGTTCCTCCCTCCAAGTTGCTGCTCAAAGGCTGCAGAAAAGATTCATCTATTGCTTATGAAAAGAGGAGAAATACATGACTATTTATAGGGCTTCTAAACCCTAACTCCTAATAGGACTCTTACTCAAGACTCCTACTTCTAACCAACTCCTAATAGGACTCCTACTGAAGACTTCTATTCCTTTACAACTCCTTATTCTTCTCTAGGTAGGTTTTACATGAATGTCCCTCTCAATTAGGACTCTCCTATCTAGAGTCCTAACAAACCCGCCCTCTTCAAATCAGCCTTGTCTTCGAGGCTAACGATTCATGAATTTTGGGAATTTGATCTTCAAGTCATCATAGTTCTCCCAAGTGGCATCTTTTATTGGTAGGTTCGCCCACTATATTAGCACTTCATTAGTGGGTCATCGTCGTCGAGTCATGATCCGTCGATCAATAATGACACTTGGCTGGGTCTGGAGTTCTCCTTGGGTAGTCTAATTTGGTGGGTGGGTTTGGGCTGTCTCCAAGCACCTATTTACAAATTTTGTCTGACCGTTGATTTGTGGGTGATATGCTGTACTCCTTTTCAATTTAGTACCCTGCATATGGAATAACTTTTTCCAAAATCTTCTCATGAAGATGCAAGTAGAATTTATCATAAGCATAATGCGTCCCTTATAGTGTAATTCTTTTGAGTCCCAATTGTAATGAGCCACGGAGCTTGGTGCTTCCTCCAATTTTTTTATAATCTTACTAGTCTCTGAATCTTCCTGCCATTCCATCTGAATATCATCAAGGAAGTCGCTGGTCGGAAGTGAAATGGCCGAACTTCAACTTGCTCGGGTAGCCGCGAAAGCGCATCTGCAAGAACATTCTCTTTCCCCTTTTTGTAAGTTATTTCATATTCAAATCCAAGAAGTTTTCTTACCCATTTTTGCTGCTCAGGGGAAGATATCTTTCACTCCAAAAAGTACTTGAGGCTTTTATGGTCAGTTTTAATTTGAAATCGTCGACCAATCAAGTAGGGTCTCCACCTCGTTGCTGCGCGCACAATGGCAAGCATATCCTTATCATATGTTGACTTATTTTGATGGGAGAGAGATAATGTCGTGCTAGTGTATGCGAGTGGTCGACCATCCTGCATGAGAATGGCTCCAATTCCGACTCCAAATGTGTCGGCCTCAATAATGAAGGGTTGGTTGAAATCTTGTAGTGTTAGCACCGGCGTAGTCGTCATAACTACCTTAAGTTTGTCGAAGGCAGCGGAGGCTATGTCCAACCATTGGAAGACATCTTTTTCCAGTAAGAAAGTAAGTGGTGCATTGATCTTTCCATAGTTTTTCACGAACTTACGGTAGTAGCTTGTTCAACCCAGAAAGCCATGTAGCAATTTTATGTTTCTTGGGGTCGGCCAATTTTGCATTGCTCCAATTTTGAAGGGGTCCGCTGCCACACCTTCCTCTGATATGATATGCCCAAGATATTCCACCTTTTGTTGAAGAAAGCAAAAATTTGTAGTGGTTGTTGTGTGTTCAAAAGGTGGTTTTCGGTATGGCTTTTTCGCACACTCGTATTTGATGATACCCGGATCAAAAGTACAGCTTTGTAAAGATTTGTGCTCCCTTTTATCTAGCAATTCATCTGCTATTGGAATAAGGTATTTGTCCTTGATGGTTTTGCCATTGAGAACTCGATAATCAATGCATATTCGCCATGTTCCGTCCTTCTTGCGTATAAGTAGCACCAGTGAAGAGTAGAGGTTGCAACTTGGCCGAATAACTCCTGTTTAAAGCATCTCTTTTACAATCCTTTCTATTTTATCCTTCTAGAGATGTAGATACTGATATGGCCGAGTATATGCTGGAGGTTTACCTGAAAGAATCGTTATATAATAATCATGCCGACGGGTAAGAGATAGGTTGTGCGGTTCGTCAAATATATCTGAAAATTCAGCAAGCAAAGGAAGTAGGTTTGGATCTTCAAATTCTATTGGCTCTCCCTTAGTTTGCAGCTCAAGTTGTACCAAAAGGCCGCTGCATGCTTTATGCAAAACCTTCTTCATTTGTTGTGTGCAAATCATCGTTACGTCGCCCCCACGTTTCCCATTCAGTATCACCTGTTTCTTCTTACTGTAAAATTTCATAATTAGTTGCATAAAATTCCATGAAATATCACCTAATATTATCAACCATTTAATTTTGAGCATGGCCTCATGATCATCAAGAGGGAGAAGGAAGAAATATGTAATTATCTCTTGGTAAGGCCTCATGATCAGCAACAGTTTCACTTGCGGGCGCCTACGATCATATTTCAAAATCCATCCATCGGCGACCTTAACGTAAAACCTGCTGTAATTCTCGATAGGTAAAGCCATCAGGACAGCAACCTTACTGTTTAGAAAGTTATTAGTACTGTCCGTGTCGATGAGAACAGTGATCGGTTGTTGTTTGAGAAGGCCTCCAACTTTCATCACTTGTGGGTTTGAGTAGCCGGCTAGTGCATGTACCGCAACTTCGATCAGTTATAGCTCTTCTTCTGCATCTTCTTCTTCAAATTCAAGGGTCTCTTCTGAATGTTCAATGACCTCTTCTTCTATTTGTTCAATCATAAGAAATCTCCCTTTACAACAGCGATGCTCACGACTCCACGGCTCATCACAATACCAACATAACCCCTTCGCATATCGCTCCCGAAGCTCTTCTCCTATTAACCTCTTTGGTGTAGGTGTTAGGATCGGAGCGGCACTAAGAGGGGGGGTGAATTAGTGCAGCGGATTAAAACTTCGGTTTTGATAAATCTTTCGTACGATGAAAAGCAATATCAATGGAAACTGATTTTAGTAGCTTGATAACTTAGAAACGTATGGAAGCATAGTAACTAAGTAGAGAAGTTTGCAGTATGTAAATGGCAAGAGTAGGATGCAAACCAGATAACGCAGCAGTTTTTAAAGTGGTTCGGTCAAAATGACCTACATCCACTTGCGAAGCCTTCTTCGAAGAGGTTTCCAACTTCCACTAGCAAATTTCTTGTAGGGGAAGGACTAATACCCCTCTTACAACCTTTACAAGTGGTTCACACTCTTACAATTCTTTTCAAAAAGATGAGAGGAGGTGAACACTTAAGCAATATGAAAAACAAGGCTTGCAAAGACTATTCTAAGGCTCTTAACTCAAACTATTGCTTTTCAAAAGGTTGTGTTCTCAACTGAGATTTGAGGGGTATTTATAGGCCTCAAGAGGATTCAAATTTGGTCTCCAAAATTTGAATTCTCTTTGGTTCCCGATGCTGGCGGTGCCACCGCCCAGCCAAGCAGTGCCACCGCCTGGCTCTCGGGTGCTAGGCGGTGCCACCGACAAATCTGGAGGTGCCACCGCCTATACTATTTCAGCTCACTGGTTGGGCTCCAAAATTAGCCCAAACCAGTCCAAACTAGAGCCCAATTGGCCCCTACTTTGTTTATAGGATTAACACCTAATCCTAACCCTAAGTAACATGCTAACTACGAATTTAAAGACATTTTCTAAGCTATTACAAAGTCCGTAAGTCAAGACTTCTTCCGGCGAGCTTCCGGCGAACTTCCGACGGTTTTCCGATAAACTCTCAGAAACCATTCTATGGACTCCCGGCAAGCTCCTAGACTTCACGATTTGATCTTGATGAGTTCCAACGAGCTTCTTCGGCAAGCTCCGATCTTTCTCGGCGAGCTTCGCGAACATCCAATGAACCTTCCGGCGAGCTTCCGAAAAACCCTTCGGCAAGCTCCCTACTCATTCTCGGCTAGTTCCGGCAGCATTCCCGACGAACTTTTGGACTTCCGTCGAACTCTCGAACTCGCAATGAATCCTTCGTGCTTGACTCCGACACTTTGTTTTGCTTTATGTCTTCGTCGTTATCATAGTTAATCCTGCACACACAAGCTAAAACTCTACTCCGATCTAGATAATTATTACAACGCGAATTGACATTCTGTTCCCGGCACGTCATTGGTTTGCGCTTCGTCCGATTCTTCGGTGCATCGTCCTCTCTTGCGGCTTGTTGCTCAATCGACGGTTGACCTCCGCAACCCCGATATCCTTGGCGTAATTTCGCTATCCTTGGCCCGATGCCCGACATCCGAAGCCTTCTGTCGTCCAATATCTTGATGTGATCTCCTCCGGCGCAACGTCAATTCCTCCTGCGTTAACTGTCTAATCCTGATCGAGTAGACCTACATCACTCAAAATGCAGTTTAAATTATAAACACATATCAAGTGGTTTCATCATCAAAATACGAGATTCAACAATCTCCACCTTTTTTATGATGACAACCACTTGATGATGGAGTTAACCTTAACTCCCGGAGTTTAAACAAACTCCCCCTATCAATATGCCATATTGATAGAACCTTGAACTAAAACTGAATTCAAGTCATTGCAATATTCATCATGAATACTTGCAACACATCATCATGAACATATGCATAAACTTATGCATCACATGTCATGTCATCAACATACTTCTCCCCCTTTTTTTTTGGTAAGTAAAAGTAAATTGATTATGTATAAAGTTTCTACAAATAGCTTTATCTATACAAGTCATAGACAAAGCCAAGCAACTCATAGAGTGCGAATGCGATAGTTATGACTACACATGCTATACACTATAACTCCTAATTATAGTCAACATAGAAAATGTTTATCCAGATATATCAAAACTACCTGTGGGTACATAATTTGGTATCATTAACAAGATCTTTAGCTAATAGCAAAATTAAATTTGATAAAAATATCTTTTTCTCTTTGGGTAAAGTGCTCCGTTTTGAGATCTTGCTCCATATAGGATCTTGAGTCTCTAATAATCTCTTTCAAGAGCTGAGCATTGTTTGTGTGTTAACATTCAAAGATTCTGTTATATCTCTCCTTCCACATCCACCAAATAGCGCATCTGAAAGTAACCTTTGCCAGTTGTGTGAGAGGCCCTTTTCTTGAGAAACATTGCATGAGGTTGCCTAGTTTTTGGTGCAAGTTTGGTTGTGCTAGTCTATTGAGTTCAAATCGCTGGAGAATCTCCTTCCATATTCATTTTGTATAATTACAAGCAAAATAGAGGTGGTCAATAGTTTCTTTTTGTTGCATACAAAGGGAGCATCGGTTAACATGATATATACATCTTCTTTTAATATTGTCTATTGTAGGTAGTTTATTGAGAAGGGCCTGCCACGTACATAAGGAATGTCTTTGTGATCCCGGTCGATCCACTTGTTATTTCTTTGCCTAATTTGATTCCATGCGGATGTGGCACTAAATTTGCCATTGTCATGAGGCCAAATAAGTTTATCTGAAGAGTTGTTCCTGATTGGAATAACTATAATAGTCGGCCAAAGTGATAACATTTCAAGAGAAATAGGATTAGGGAGACACCAGGTACCGTTAACAATGAACTCGGAAAACTTCCAATCTTTGGGAGCCCCAAGATCATTTCGTATTCTGTCGCCATATAATTGAAATATACTCTTCCCATTAACCCAAGGATCGTACCACATATTAGTACTAGTTCCAGAAGAGGTTGCATAAGAAATGTGTTTGATTAGCCAATTCCTTGTCTTTAAAATTCCTTTCCAAGCTGCAGAGTGGTATGTTCTTGTTGAATTTTTCTAGATTGATTCCTTTGAAAGATACCTAGCAGAAACCCAATGTGACCATAAGGAACATTTGTTTTGCAAAAGATCCCACAATTGCTGTACCAGACATGCTTGATTCCAATCTCTAGTATTTCTTTAGTTTAGCCCCCCTTCATCTTTCGGTTTGCAAATGCTATCCCAATTTACCATATGCATTGCCTTATCATTTGTGCCATTCCAGAAGAAATTCATTAATAACCGTTCAATATCTTGGAGAAGTCCAGCAGGTAGAAGAAATGCATTACACCAATATATAGAGTAGGAGTGCAATACCGAACGGATGAGTTCGAGTCGTCTTGCTTTTGATATAAACCTATTTTTCCAAGAAGAAATTCTATTATTTATTTTTTGTAAGATAGGCTGACAGTGGGTTTTGTGAATGCTTGTGGATATGAGCGAGAGACCTAAATAAGGAACTGGGAAGCTTCCCTCAGTAACCCCCAAAGTTTGTGCAATAAAGACCTTATCCTCAACATAAGGGCTCATATATACTTTACTTTTCGCATGATTTAATTGAAGTCCAGAAACCATACCAAAGTCATTCATAATAGTAGCCAGGTTCTTTACTGAAGTTGGTTCATTTTGGAGAAAGATAAGTAAATCATCTGCAAATGTTATATGTGATATATGAATAGAACCAGCAATGGGTACCTTAATATTGCCATTTAAGACTATGTGTTCCAACATACAGCTAAGTCCTTCCATCGCAATAATAAAGAGATACGGAGAGAGTGGATCACCTTGTCGGATGCCATTCGTGCTCCCAAAAAAACCAATAGGTGAGCCATTAAAGAGTATCGAAAACTTTGGAGTTTCCAGGCAAGATTGAATCCAATTAACCCATTGCTGTGGGAAGTTCATATCGAGGAGCATCTTATAGATAAATTTCCTATTAACTGAATCAAAGGCTTTCCGTAAATCAGCTTTAAAACAGATTTTTGTCCCTCTTGCTTTTGAATGCAAATCTTTGATCAAGTCATTAGCAAGCAAAATGTTATGATGTTTACTTCTCCCTTTGATGAAAGCAGCTTGATTTGGGCTAATGATCGTGTATATTACCTTTTGCATTCTATTTGCCAATACTTTGGAGATGATCTTGTAAATAAAGTTGCATAATGATATGGGTCGATAGTTCTCTAGTGAATCAGCCCCTGCATTCTTCGGAATTAAAGAAATAAAAGTGCAATTCATCTCTCTAAGAATATGACCTGAAGAGAAAAAATGTTGGCAAGCCTTGATAACATCATTTCCAATAATAGACCAAGCAGCTTGGTAAAATTCAGCTGGAAATCCATTTGGACCTGGGCTTTTGTGCTTTGGTGACTTAAAGACAACACATACTATTTCGTCATCTGTAATTGGGGCATTGAGGATTGAAATAGCTTCCGAATCAAGTTTTCTAGTCGGCTCCACATGAATGTTATTAGGTTTCCCAGCTTGATTGAGTAAGGAATAAAAAAAATTACTCTGTGTGTGCTTTAACCTCATCTAAATTCTCAATAAGATTATCATCTTTGTCTCTGCATTTGCTAATACGGTTAACAGCCCTTCGAGTAGCAATTGAAGCATAGAAAAATTTAGTATTGGTTCCCCTAGTGTAAGCCAATGTTGTCGAGACTTCTACTTTGCAAAACTTTCCTCCTGTTTTAAGGCTTGCATGAAGTTATTTCTGGCTTCTGTCTCTTTGTAGATAATATTCTCATCATTTGGCTGAAGTTGCAGCTCATGTTGGAATGACATTAGTTCCTTTCTACAAAATTGAACTCTGGTGGTAATATTGGCAAAGGTATTTGTATTCCACTCCTTTAGTGCTGCTTTACAGGCTTTGAGCTTTTGACATAAGATGTAAGGGGGGGATCCATGCACATTAACATTCCAAGCAGATCTGATAACATCAAGAAATTGAGGATGAGTACTCCACATGTTAAAGAATCTAAACGGTTTCTTGCCTCTTGGTGTCGCTTTGTCTGCGTGTATATACATTAAAGAATGGTTAGAAAACAAAGTAGCTTATCAGCAAACCCCAAAACCAACTACAAAGGTCTATCGACCACGTCAAGCGCCTCAGCAACAATGTGATTCTTCTATAATGGCAGTAGCACCGATGGTGGCGAAAACTATTGAGCATTCCGACTCGCAAAGAAAGCACCACGGATAGAAGGACAAATCCAAAACTTTATCTCTTCCTATAATGTCGGAGCCTTCCACAACAGAGGTTTCCCATGATACTAGTGGACAGGAGAAACATAAGTCAGGAACTTCATCTCTTCCAATATCATCGGATCCGTCCACAATACCTCAACGAACTCAGGCCCAAATAAATCTCGCCAGCAAGGATATTCTTCCTCAACAAACTCAGGCCACAACAAACATCGCCAACAAGGATATTCTGTCTCAACAAACTCATGCCCCAATAAACCTCTCTAGCCAGGCTGCTCCAACAAGTACTATCCAGGATATTGTGCTGCAACAATCTTATCATGCTTCAACAAACCCTGCCAATCAAGACCACATGATTCAAGGTACTTTAAAGTTTAAAAATCTGCAAGCTGTAGATGAAGTGAATAAATATAGGAATAAAGCCATAAAAGGTAAGGATATTGTGCGGGAGGAAAATACAAAACCGAAGGATAAGAAAAAGGATGGTACAGTCCATCCAAAGTCGTAGGATGAATACCTTACCACATTTTCATTTGTTTATTACTGATGAAGATAACATGCTGGAATGTTCGCGGACTTAATAAGCCGGAGAAATGTCGGGAGCTCAACAGAATAATCAAGTCTGCCGCATGTGATATTGTTATTTTAGTGGAAACGAAAATTAAACAATCGCGCGTTCAAGCTCAAAAGAATTTAATATGGCCGGACGCAGAACTGTTTACCAATGACTCAAATGAAACTTTTGGTAGAATATGGGTCTTATAGCATCCTAACTCTATTAATTCTTGGTTTATTTCTGCTACTGATCAATTCATTCATCTTAAGGTAGAGGACAAAAAGAATGGCTGTCAATTCAATTTCACTGGTATATATGCTTCAAACAGTATGAATGAAAGAAATACTCTTTGGTCTGACCTGACTAATATTGTAAATGGCTGTCTCAATGTACCTTGGATTGTTCTTGGAGACTTTAATACTGTTCGGTACACAAATGAAAAAGAGGGAGGTAGACAACCTTCAGAAAGCCAGCTTCAAAGTTTTAATGATTACATTGACACTGCAGCATTGTTTGATATGAAATCTGTGGGTAATTGGCTCTCTTGGAGTAATCAAGGTGCTGCTAACAGAAAAATAAATGGCTCGACTTGATAGGTGTTTGATTAATCATGAATGGTTAACAGTTTACCCAGATTCACTTCTTGAGTATGGTGCTCCTTTGTTTTCTGACCATTCTTTAATGGGTTCAATTCATTGCATGAAAAACATAATATTAAATTTTTATCATCATGCAATCAAGCAATTTTACAACATTTTAGAAATTGCAAGCTTGCAATTTAGAGATGTTCAAGAAAGCAAATCTTGCTTCTTGAAATATGCAAGTTTTATAAGCTAGCAAATTCAAATATATGCAAGTTGGCATATTTGCTTTTCTTGAGATAGGCACGATAGCACATTTTTGTATTTTCTTGATGTTTTAAGCTAGCAATTCTCGGTGATGTTCAAGATAGCAATTTCTTCTCTTTTGTGAAGTGCAATTTTTGCTTTCTTCTTGAATTGTGCAAGCTAGCTATCTCCCCCTTAGTCATTGTCAAAAGGAAGGGAAGACCCTTTATGTCAATTTCTAAATCATGACAAAGGTGAGTAATCATTCTTATTTAAGAATTCCATAATTGAGATAAACCTTGAATTCAAATTAAGGCAATATTAATCATGATTCACATCATATGTAATACATCACATAAAAAGCATAAGTATTGCATGCATCACTTTAGCAACAAATCGTAGCATTTCATCACATGACAAGATATCAGCAAGTAAAATTACAATGTAAGTTCTTGATATCTTAACATAGCATATGGCAATCATAGCATTTCAATTATCAATTTACCATATATTTCGATGCAAGCTTCTTTTGATATCTTAACATAATTCAAATTCAAATATGGCACTTATAGCATTAATTCATATATTTATCATTCAAATATGGCACTCATAGTATCAATTCATATATTTCTCCCCCTTTGTCATTACCGAAAAGATGGGAGAAATCAATGGCCAAAAGATTTTAATCATTATACAAGCCAACTTACAAAATCATGTCATGATATCAAGAAAATTCAAGAACGGCATGATTCATTCAATAAATCCTTTTAATGGAGCAAAAGAATTATACAACCAATATATCAATATCATAGATCAAGTCATGATTCGTGATTCATCATAAAGCAAATTAATTTTCAGTCATCTCATAAGGCTTTTAAAGAATTTTTGAAACATAGGAGAATGATTAATTTAAGCATGCAATGTTTCAATCAAATTCAAGTCATGAATACCAATACTTTCATATTGTGAGTATCAATTCATGAATACCAAAGTATATTATTTGTGATTCCAATTTTGCAAGATCAAGATTATGATTTAAATAAGATTTATTCAAATCAAATCGGTAACTTGAAACTCATAATCAAGTCATCAAAATCAATTTCGAGATTCACAAAATATCATGAAATCATTAATCTTGATCAGATGGGAAAAGCATTTTTTAAGTGATTCTTTTTCATCTAAGCATGCCTTAGTCTTTATATGCCAAATCAATATAAGCATGAAAGTTCAAGACGTAAAGGCAAAATCTTATAAGACCATTTATAAAATATTCATCATGTTTATTTTCATGAGATTCACAAGATTGGTAAAATAAATTCATTAATCTCAATAGGATAGAAAATTATTTCCATTTCATACAATTGATTTCATGTGAGGGTATTCAAGTCTTTTTGTGAAAATAAGTTTCATCATTTAAAATTGAAATATAAGTTTCGTCATGAAGCCGTTAAGACCAAACACATCATGATATCACGTCTATCATCAAAAGACTATCAAGAAATTCATACATAGATGTACATGCACTATGTCATCTTAATATGTCATGAGAATGTCATCTTAATTCATCATAAAAACGATTAGACCAAAAGCATATTAATCTAAAATGAGAGGTTCAAATCAACATTTACTTCAAAAACTCATGCATGACGTATACATATGTATGGATTAATCCTAAGCATTATCACATATCATATTATCATCCCTTATATTGCATCATTCAACATTTCAAAACATAACATACATGAAACCTTTGCAATATACTTTTCATGATCAAATTTTTTAATTTTTCAAAGATGCTACAAAGAAAACATGATATAATTTTTGAAAAATAATTTTTTTATTTCCTATTCCTACTATCTAAATTAAGCACTCATGAAGGGCTTTAAGTAATTTTAAAATAATTCAAGAGAGTTGAGTTACTCACCTTGTAGTCGAAGGCCGTCAAAGCCCAATTCGCCGTTTCGCCTTTGGAAGTTTTTGATTCATCCTTGGTTGCCTTCCTCTTCTTTGGCCTCTTCCTCCATTCAAGTTTATTGTTTATTTTAGATTTTTGTTTAATAAAATTATTAAGATTTAGTGTTCGAAGTTCAAGTTCAACATTGTCCTCATCACTTGAGTCATCGCTCAAGTGGTATTCATTTGTCCGGAGTTCCAAATCCTTCCTGTTCTTTGGAAGGTGATTTTGTTCATCATGTTCATCATGTGTATTGTGAACCATTTCATATGTCATCAATGAACCAATTAGTTCTTCAAGTAGAAAAATATTTAAATCTTTTGTTTCTTGTATTGCGGTTATTTTACGATCCCACCTTTTTGGAAGGGATCTTAAGATCTTGCTCACGAGATCAAAATTCAAAAAATATTTACTAAGAACACTTAGATTATTGATGACATCCGTGAAACGGGTGTACATGTCGCCTATAGTCTCGCTTGGTTGCATTCGAAAAAGCTTAAAATCATGCAATAAAATGTTAACTTTCGAGTCTTTGACTCTACTAGTTCCCTCGTGCGTGATTTCAAGTGTTCGCCAAATATCAAAAGCCGTTTCGCACGTTGAAATCCGATTGAACTCAGTTTTGTCCAAAGCGCAAAATAAGGCATTCATAGCCTTTGCGTTTAAAGAATAATACTTCTTCTCCAAATCCGACCATTCGTTCATCGGTTTAAAGGGAAGTTGAAAACTGTTTTCAATGATATTCCATAAATCCAAATTCATAGAAATCAAGAAAACTCTCATTCGAGTTTTCCAATAAGTGTAGTCCAATCCGTTAAACAATGGTGGACGAAAAACCGATAAGCCCTCTTGAAAGCCATAAAGAGCCATTTCTCTCAGGTGTAAATCCGAAATGAAAAATACCGTGCTCTGATACCAATTGTTAGGATCGGAGCGGCACTAAGAGGGGGGGGTGAATTAGTGCAGCGGATTAAAACTTCGGTTTTGATAAATCTTTCGTACGATGAAAAGCAATATCAATGGAAATCGATTTTAGAAGCTTGATAACTTAGAAACGTATGGAAGCGTAGTAACTAAGTAGAGAAGTTTGCAGTATGTAAATGGCAAGAGTAGGATGCAAACCAGATAACGCAGCAGTTTTTAAAGTGGTTCGGTCAAAATTACCTACATCCACTTGCGAAGCCTTCTTCGAAGAGGCTTCCAACTTCCACTAGCAAATTTCTTTTAGGGGAAGGACTAATACCCCTCTTACAACCTTTACAAGTGGTTCACACTCTTACAATTCTTTTCAACAAGATGGGAGGAGGTGAACACTTAAGCAATATGAAAAACAAGGCTTGCAAAGACTATTCTAAGGCTCTTAACTCAAACTATTTCTTTTCAAAATGTTGTGTTCCCAACTGAGATTTGAGGGGTGTTTATAGGCCTCAAGAGGATTCAAATTTGGGCTCCAAAATTTGAATTCTCTTTGGTTCCCGATGCTGGCAGTGCCACCGCCCAGCTAAACAGTGCCACCGCTTGGTTCTCGGGTGCTAGGCGGTGCCACCGCCTACACTATTTCAGCTCATAGGTTGGGCTCCAAAATTGGCCCAAACCAATCCAAACTAGAGCCCAATTGGCCCCTACTTGGTTTATAGGATTAACACATAATCCTAACCCTAAGTAACGTGCTAACTATGAATTTAAAGATATTTTCTAAGCTATTACGAAGTCCATAAGTCAAGACTTCTTCCGGTGAACTTCCGACGAACTTCCGTGGTTTTCCGATAAACTCTCGGAAACCATTCTGCGGACTCCCGGCAAGCTCCTAGACTTCACGATTTAATCTTGACGAGTTCCAACGAGCTTCTTCAGCAAGCGCCGATCTTTCTCGGCAAGCTCCGTGAACTTCCAACGAACCTTTCGGCAAGCTCCCTACACAATCTCGGCTAGTTCCGGCAGCGTTCCCGATGAACTTTCGGACTTCCGTCGAACTCTCGAACTCGCAATGAATCCTTCGTGCTTGACTCCGACACTTTGTTTTGCTTTATGTCTTCGTCATTATCGTAGTTAATCATGCACACACAAGCTAAAACTCTAATCCGATCTAGATAATTATTACAACGTGAATTGACTTTCTGTTGCCCGGCACGTCATTGGTTGGCGCTTCGTCCGATTCTTCGGTGCATCGTCCTCTCTTGCGGCTTGTTGCCCAATCGGCGGTTGACCTCCACAACCCCGATATCCTTAGCACAATTTCGCTCTCCTTCGCCCGATGCCCGACATCCGAAGCCTTCTACCGTCCAATATCTTGATGTGATCTCCGGCGCAACGTCAATTCCTCCTGCGTTAACTGTCTAATCCTGATCGAGTAGACCTGCATCACTCAAAATGCAGTTTAAATTATAAACACATATCAAGTGGTTTCATCATCAAAATACGAGATTCAACAATAGGGACTTGGTCAACAGTAGGGGGCTTCAATATTACTGGTTGAGGAGTGACCCTAGTCCTCCGAGCTTCATGGTTCAATTGCTCCTCTTGATGTCATGCGAAAGAGATGGCTGCCATAAGCGTATACCGTTGTCATTGTCTAACTTCTCCTCGGATCTCTAGCTTGAAGCCCTCAATGAAGGTCCTCAATAACTGTTTTTTAGACCAATCATGAGTTTGATTAGATAACCTTTAAAACCTGGTTTGGTACTCCTAAATGGTGGAGGTTTGTCGGATCTTTGCTAGTTGTCCGTCAATATTCTCGTAATCGATTTGTCTGAAGCGTATCAGTAGTCCTTCTTTGAATTGTTACCATGAAAGGACTCCATAAGTATATTCAAACTAGTCAAACCACTGTATAGCATCCCCTTCAAGATGTATAGCTGCAATTTTCACCATTGATGCATTTGCGGTTTTGTGGTACCGAAAATATCGCTCCACGCGCGAGATCCAACCAATCGGGTCTCCTTCTTCCCATCTAGGGAAGTCCACTCTCATGCATGGATAGTTGTGGTCAGTCATAGAGCTTCCCCTCTCATGGAAGTTATATGTTTGGGCTTGGTGCGATTGGGCAAACCTCTCTCCGTGATATGATTTTTTCGGGCTTAGTGGTCGGCCCAATCTGAGTTCGGTAAAGAACATCCGAATCTTGTCCTCTATTCGTGCCTCCAAGGCTTCGAATTTAGCATTGATTGCCTCCTTAGATGCCATAGTATATGCCTCCAAATCTATGATGTTAAGATCTCTCTTTTGTTGTCAGGTTAAAGGCATGTATACTTGAGAGAAGTGATGGTCGAAAGGATTGGTGGATCGGTGGATGTAGGCTACGATTTAGGCTTGTTTTGTGGCTGTTTTGGGTGCAGTTTGAGGGTATGGTTTGGTGGAGTTTTAGGGCTATGGATGAAAGTTTTGGATCTGTGGTAGATGATAGCAAAGGTTTGATAGAAATAAGTGGAAGTTGCAGCAAGTATGTGCTGCCTTGTAAAAGTAGAATTGTCGTCGAAGAAACAACGGTTTCTTGACGTAATTTCCACCAAAAACTTGGGAGAATTGAGGAGGGAATTGATACAAAAATCAAGTTTATATGACAACAAGGATATCTAATTTAATCAAGAAAATTTCAATAGTATAACAGCAAGGAAATTGGTGCAAGTTGCGTTTGCAGAATTCTCGTCGAGAAATTTCAACGGGTTACGATGAAAATTTGCAGCAACACAAAATCATTTTTAGAGATGAATTTCTTAATAGAAAAATATTAGATAGAAGCCAAGATGATCTATGAACTGTATAAGAAATTTCATTCAAAAAAAGATTGCAAATAGATGGGTTAAGGCAACAATATGCGGCTGAAATTTGCTGCAGCACCGATTTTTAAGTATGGGAGATTGGACGTGATAGATCAGTGGTTTATATTGAGAAATTTTTAATGAAACTAAAGAGAATTCCACTGTTTGGAAGTGTCAAAGCTATCATAAAAATTTCGTAGAGATTTGGATAAAAACAACATAGTATCAAGATCAAACAAACAGTGCTATGCGGCTGAAATTTTACAGTGTAGATTTTCAAGTATAGCAGATTAGATGTAAAATATCAATGGTTTATATTCAGAATTTTTTTGACAAAACCAAAGGAAATCTGCTATTAGGAAATGTCAAAGATGTCATAAAAATTTCGTAGAGATTTGGATAGAAAAAAAACAATAGCAAGATCAAACAGACAGTGCTATACGGTTGGAATTCTGCAATGTATCTTTCGTCGTAGAGATGAAAACTTTATGATGAAAAGTTTATGCAGCAATATAGGAATAATTTTTTTGGGATTTTCAAATAAGGATAACTAAATTGCAGCAGCAGTAAGGTAGAAAACCAGAACCTGTTGCAATTCACAGAGAGATCAAAGGATGATCCGTGGTGGTGGAGATAACGGCGGAATTTGGCAACGATCTCTTAAGCAATTGTGGGAATTGCTTTGGGCGGTTGTAGAGGGTTGATGGATAGCTATGGACTGGCAGCAAGACGCCAAGAATACTGCTCTGATACCAGGTGTTAGAACCCTTGTAAATTCTAAACTTTGGGTTGATCTCTTTAGGGGATCGGCCTCCTTGGAAATCTATAGGGGTTCCTCCCTCCAAGTTGCTGCTCAAAGGCTGCAGAAAAGATTCATCTATTGCTTGTAAAAAGAGGAGGAATACATTGCTATTTATAGGGCTTCTAAACTCTAACTCCTAATAGGACTCCTACTCAAGACTCATACTTCTAACCAACTCCTAATAGGACTCATACTCAAGACTCCTATTCCTTTACAACTCCTTATTCTTCTCTAAGAAACAACCTCCTAACCCTAGCCGGCCTCTTCACCTCTTTAATAGGGGTCTGCTTAGGTAGGTTTTACCTGAATATCCCTCTCAATTATGACTCTCCTAGCTAGAGTCCTAACAAATCCCTCTTCATCTTTCGGTTTATAAATATTGTTCAAATTTACCATATGCATTGCCTTACCATCCATGGCATTCTAGAAGAGGTTCATAAGTAGTCTTTCATTATCCTCTTGAAGCCCAACAAGTAGAAGAAATATATTAAACCAATAAATAGAGTAGGAGTACAACACAGATAGGATAAGTGTAAGTTATCCTACATTAGAAAGAAGTCTATTTTACCAAGAGGAAATTATATTCTTTAATTTTTATAGGATAGGTGTTAGGATCAAGAGTGGCACTAAGAGGGGTGAATTAGTATAGCGAAAAACTTTTCTGATTTCAAAAGTCTTTGTTTGGATTAAAATTGATTCCGACAAAAATTGTTTCGATACAATCTGTTACGGAGAGAAATTGAATTTGAAAGCTTTTGTCTAAGTGCAAGAAGAAGATTAAGGAGTTTGTAGTAATGTAAATTGCACAAATGACAAGCACACCAAAATGTAGAGTGGTCCGATCGATGTGACCTACATCCACTTTCGGATTCCTCCTCCGTCGAGGCCATCGGCGTCCACTAAAGGCTTTCCTTCAATAGGTGAAGACCAAACACCTCTTTACAGTGTTTTCTCCTTCTCCCGGGTTTAGGAGATAACCCTTACTAGCCTCACTTCTTTTTCTTGGATATTTACAAAGCTAAGAGAGGGAGGGGAGGACTCTTTCTAACTTTTACAACACTTAACACCCTAGATATTCAAGAGTTTTATAAACACTTTCGTACCGTTTCATGAAGAAAAGGGTGAGTTTTTATAGGCCCCAATGGCTTCAAAATTAGAGCTAAAAAGTGTCACATCCTTGGATTTTAGGGTACTGGTAGTACCACCGCCATTACTGGGTAGTACTATTGCCGTTGGTCTGACAATGAGCGGGGCGGTACCACCGCCTGACAAGGGTGGTACCACTGCTAGCAGCATTCACAATTGATGGAACCACCTCCCAAACAACCCGAGACATTGTCTTCTAGGCGGTGGCACCGCCGGCCAAGATTTTAGTTGTTGAATGGGCTATTCAATTCGGCCTAATTCAGCCCTATTTTTAGTTGGCCCCTAATTAAGATAGTGAGATTACCTCCCAATCCTAACTTAATTTACGATTTAACTATGATAATTAAGACATAATGACTATAATTAGGAGTTATAGTCTACAGCATGTGTAGTCATAACTATCGCATTCGTACTCTATGAGTTACTTGGCTTTGTCTATGACTTTGTATAGATAAAGCTATTTGTAGAAACTTTACACATAATCAATTTACTTTTACTTATAAAAAAAAAAAGATAATTAAGATATAATCATAGCACTTCTTATTCCGTTGCGTCAATTGCTCTTCCGGCAAGCTTCCGGCGAACATCCGATCAACTCTCGGCAATGTTCCGGCGGACTCCCGGCAAACTCTTGGACTTTATGACGATCTTCTTAGCGAGTTCCAATGAGCTTCTTTGGCAAGCTCCTGGACTTCTCGATTGGTTTCGGCAGAACTTCCGACGAACTGTCACGGACTTAGCTGGTTTTGCCTAAGTCGTGTGGCACCCTTGCGTATCCGTCCGTAAAGGTCAGCCACCCTAAAGCCTCCCACGGTCCCTTAGGACCCACAAAAGAGAGAACGAGTTAGAGAAAATGACTCATTCGGGATCCATCCACAAGCAAACATTTCCAGAAACACTTCATAGACAATGCAAATTACAAACAGACTTTCCAAGTTCTGAATAGTTACACATCAAAGGGTCAAAATGGTCCACTACAAATCGAAAATCTCTCACAAGTGTCCATATGACACAACCTTTATTTACAAGCCTAAAGCGGCCACCAACCCAACTAAAATGGGACTATTAAGCCTTCGGCTGTCCTTCTACATGCTGTACAAAGCATGAACATACCAAAAGACACGGACATACATAAGCATTACACCAAACATCCTGTTTCGAAGTTTGTCCGTGACATTCTCCCCCACTTATTCCTTCAACGTCCTCATCGAAGCCTTTGTGAACACTGCAACTGCTCGCCTTTGCTGAGTCTTCAATCTTCTGCTCGAGCTACAATGCATCTCTTAGCTCCCAACTGCACTCCACTTCAACTCAACAATGACTCTAACTTTGGTGTGGGGTTGGCTGAGTTGTGTTGATCCTTGTTGATTCCTGCGGATCCTCTAGATGAAGGAAAAGACCATCCTTACTATGCGCCAATCTCTCAAATGTCTCATGCTGCTTGAACTGGGTGGATGCTTGTTGGAGCTTTAACGAGCATCATCTCGCAAACTTCTAAAGTTTTGGGTCCTTCCTCTACAAAATTTGCCCATTGACTCTTCTTTCGCTTAGTTGTTGTTGAATCTCGTATTTTGATGATGAAACCAATTGATAATTATGTTTATGTTTAACTGTATTTTGAGTGATGCAGGTCTAGTCGATCAGGATTAGACAATTCAGGCAAGAGGAATTGACGTTGTGCCGGAGGAGATCACGTTAGGATATTGGATGGCAGAAGGCTTCGGACGTCGGGCATCGGGCCAAGAGCGGAATTGCGCCAAGGATATCGGCGTTGCGGAGGTCAACCGCTGATTGGGCAACAAGCCGTAAGAGAGGACGATGCGCCGAAGAATCGGACGAAGCGCCAACCAATGACGTGCCGGGCAATAGAATGTCAATTCGCTTTATAATAATTGTCTAGATCGGAGTAGAGTTTTTGCTTGTGTGTGCAGGATTAACTACGATAACGACGAAGACATAAAGCAAAACAAAGTGTCGGAGTTAAGCACGAAGGATTCATTGCAAGTTCGAGAGCTCGACGGAAGTCCGAAGGTTCGTCGGGAATGCTGTCGGAACTAGCCAAGAATGAGTAGGGAGCTTGCCGAAGGGTTTTTCGGAAGCTCGCCGGAAGGTTCGTTGGAAGTTCGCAGAGCTCACCGAGAAAGATCGGAGCTTGCCGAAGAAGCTCATCGGAACTCGCCAAGATCAAATCGTGAAGTCTAGGAGCTTGCCGGGAGTCCGCAGAATGGTTTCCGAGAGTTTATCGGAAGACCATCGGAAGTTCGCCGGAAGAAGTCTTGACTTACGAACTTTGTAATAGCTTAGAAAATGTCTTTAAATTCGTAGTTAGTACGTTAATTAGGGTTAGAATTAGGTGTTAATCCTATAACCCAAGTAGGGGCCAATTGGGCCCGAGTTTGGACTGGTTTGGGCCATGTTTGGAGCCCAACCAGTGAGCTGATTTGGCCTAGGCAGTGGCACCGCCTAGCACCCGAGAGCTGGGCGGTGACACCTCCTAGGCTGGGCGGTTGCACCGCCCAGCACCCGAGCGCTGGGCGGTGGCACCGCCAGCATCGGGAACATAAGAGAATCCTCTTGAGGCCTATAAATACCCCTCAAGTCTCAGCTGAGAATACAACTTTTTGAGCAGCAAGTGATTAAGAGAAAAGTCTTAGAAGAGTCTTTGCCTTTTTTGTTTTCAATTTGCTAGTGTTCACCTCCTTCTTTCTTGCTGAAAATCTGTAAGAGAGTGAACCGCTTGTAAAAGTTGTAAGAGGGGTATTTACCCTTCCCTTTCAAGAGATTTGCTAGTGGAAGGTGGGAGCCTCATCGAAGAGGGGCCTCGTAAGTAGATGTAGGTCATTTGACTGAACCACTGTAAAATCGGCGTAATCTCTGGTTTGCATTTACTTATTGTCATTTATATTACTGCAAACCATTTGCACTTTAATGCTATACTGCTTTGTCTCTGTCTTACTTATCTCTTCAAGTTAAAATGCAATCGAAACGGTTTTAAACGAAAACGTTGCTTTTATCGTACGAAGTTTACGAAAAGTGTTTAAATCGTGAAAAGTTTATCGCACTTCACCACTGCACTAATTCACCCCCCCTCTTAGTGCCGCTCCGATCCTAATAGTTGTCACTTCCAAGTAGGTTCGCATCACTTCCACTTTCGATTGGCATTTCGTTGGGAAATGAAGCGGACAATCTACTCTCAGTAGCACTAATCACCGTTGGTGAGGATTTGACAACTATTGTCTTCCATTATCTTCGAAAGGTCTTTGAACTTGTGCAGAGCTCCTCTGCTGGATAGATAAGAGAATTGGGGTACTCGATTTTGCCCATTCTCTTAAAGGTTGAGAAGGCAAAGGTTACTTGACTTCGCCCGCCTCCTCGAGGTTGTACTCCATGTATCGAGCTAGTTACTGGCCTTCGCCTGCTTTTTGCTCACACTTCTGAAGCACTTGAAATGTTTGCACTCCTTGTGTTGAGTTAGCCACTATGATTCACCTTCTTAATGCCATCGCACTTCTGGAATGCAAGAAGTTTTCACCCCAACTTGGAGTAATTCTCTTATAGATTTGGTCGCCTCTGGGATTGTACTATTTTCTCCATCAACCATGCCGCCTACTCCCCTAAGTAGAAAATGTACAACACCGCGTACTGCCTACTTCGTTCCTTAGTCATGCACTCTTGTATGACCCAAAGTCCTTCACTTTCGGCTATCTTGATTAGAAGCTCATTGACACCGGCCTTACGAGGTTCCTTGGCCTCTGCCCTTCAGCCTTGTCTCGGTACTTGGAGTTTGCCTCTGCATGCTCCACCTCCTCGGCCCCTTTCACGACTAAGCACTCTCCCTCCATGAGAGCAAGGGATCAATGACTTTCACGGAAGTCCCGCCTCTAAGGTACCATAGCGCTGCCATGCCCATGGCCCTACTATCTGACGCCTCACATCTGTATCCCTTTTCTTCACGATCAGTAGATATGTCTCTATGGCACTCCTCCAAGTTCTCCTCCATTCTAACTAATGCTTGAATTTGCGTAGCTAAGTCTCTCTGGACTCGTCGTCGCTTCCTCGCCCCTTTTAACCCTTTGCTTCAACACCTTTGTGTTCTCCAAGCAGCTGCTCCCTTTGGTCGATGGAAAGACATACTGCAACTCCCATGCATGGCCTCTGCCATCACATTGTAGAATTTGCACCGATTCTAGTCTCCTTAGCTTCCTTGGTAGCAACGTTCGCTTACTCGACCTTGTCCTCTGACTTGCCGGGCTCCCTTAAGCGAATATGAGCTTTTGAGCAGTCCAACTCTCCAGTTGCTTAGATCATACCTCTACATAATCAAGTCCCTCCCATGGGACTCACTGGTACTTGCATTCAAACTTTTCCCTTAGTGGAACACAGCCCCCATATGCTGATGACCAAGGCTTTTATCCGATGCAAAATTCGATGCATGCAAGGAAGACCCGCCTTTGCGGTACCATGGCCTTCACTCCTTGAATCCATAACCCTTCTTGCCGTCATATTATTCACCGAAGGGGAGCTTCCAGTAGCTCCCGATCATACCCCCGTATGATCTAGTCCCTCATGGGACAATGTCGTGTGTATCGCATTGCCACGAACTATTCCACCACGATCCGTTGCACCATGTCGCCTCTTGGTGACATATCTATTGTATTCTGATCCTCGTGGGATGAACTCGAATTGTGATCCCTCCATGTGTGGCCTCTGCCAATACATCGTAGGGTCTCTTCCATCTTCGATTTTGTTTGCTCCTTTGGCAATCGACCTTCATCTACCCACTCTTGGGTCACACCTAAATGAAGCACCACTCTAGGACAGTCCGTCGCCTAGTAACTCCCGAAGTCCCCCGACTTCGCTGCAATTAGTGCACTATTGTCTAGATTCTGGGCCTCTACCCCTACCAGCACAATCTCCGCTACACACCAATTCCTTCATGGCAACTTGAACGGTAACACTAGGTTTCTGCTAGGTATCTTTCAAAGGAATCAATCTGGGAAATTTCAATAAGAACATACCACTCTGCAGCTTGGAAAGGAATTTTAAAGGCAAGGAATTGGCTAATCAAACACATTTCTTAAGCAATCTCTTCTAGAACTAGTACTAAAATGTGGTACGATCCTTGGGTGAATGGGAAAAGTATATTTCAATTATATAGTGACAGAATATAAAAAGATCTTTGGGCTCCCAAAGATTGAAAGGTTTCCGAGTTCATTGCTAACGGTACCTGGTGTCTCCCTAATCCTATTTCTCCCGAAATGTTATCACTTTGGCCGACTATTATAGCTATTCCAATTAGGAATAACTGTTCAGATATACTTATTTGGCCTTATGACAATGACAAATTTAGTGCCACATCCGCATGGAATCAAATTAGGCAAAGAAATAACAAGTGGGTCCCAAGCAGTTGGACATGGGATCGACCGGGATCACAAAGACATTCCTTATGTACATGGCAGGCCCTTCTCAATAAACTACCTACAATAGACAATATGAAAAGAAGAGGTATCTATCATGTTAACCGATGCTCCCTTTGTACGCAATAAGAAGAAACTGTTGACCACCTCTATTTTGCTTGTGATTATACAAAATGGATATGGAAGGAGATTCTCCAGCGATTTGAACTCAATAGACTGCTGCAACTAAACTTGCACCAAGAACTAGGCGACCTCATGTAATGTTTCTCAAGAAAATGACCTCTCACACAACTGGCAAATGTTACTTTCAGATGCGCTATTTGGTGGATGTGGAAGGAGAGATGTAACAGAATCTTTGATTGTCAACACATAAACAATGCTCAGCTCTTGAAAGAGATTATTAGAGACTCAAGATCCTGTATGGAGCAAGATCTCAAAACGGAGCACTTTACCCAAAGAGAAAAAGATATTTTTATCAAATTTAATTTTGCTATTAGCTAAAGATCTTGGGAATGATGCCAAATTATGTACCCACAGGTAGTTTTGATATATCTGGATAAACATTTTCTATGTTGACTATAATTAGGAGTTATAGTCTATAGCATGTGTAGTCATAACTATCACATTCGCAATCTATGAGTTACTTGGCTTTGTCTATGACTTGTATAGATAAAGCTATTTGTAAAAACTTTACACATAATCAATTTACTTTTACTTACCAAAAAAAACACTGTGGCATATTCTTCAAGAGTACTCACCTCTGCATCCTCTTGCCCTATGCCAAGGCCTTCTAAACCCAACTTCGCCTCCGCAAATTGAGTCACCTTATTTCCTCCATCAAATGCTTTTCCGAGATAAGGTGCATGTGCCCAGATGCTCCCTTTGTCTTTGGCACCATGCAAGATGAGTCTACTCTGCTAGAATGAAGGACCCATGGAACAATATGATCCTACTCTTGCCTCTGCAAGAGTTCATGTCCTTGACTTCTGTCCAAGGAAAGCACTATGCCTCTGCTCCATGTTCCATCTTCTATGCTGGCTCCCTTCATGCGGCTTGGGTACTTCGCCAAGTTACACCCAAGTTGCTCCGCTCCTTGTTTTTACATTGAGTTGATGGTGGCCCTTGTGCCCACCATTCCATGGGTCATCCCTCCTTGAGTCCGATCTCCATATCGACTCCAAGTGTGCCTTCATTTGTGTTACTTTGGGTCGCTCCCCCACTTGATCTCGCAATGCATCCACCAATGCATTCTCTCGAGCGAGATCATGCGACGACTCCTCGTCGCTTGCTCGGTCCATTAAGCTTCGTGGAGTTGTTGTTTGTTGAGGTACTCCTCCTCAATATATGTGGTATGTCCTATATGATTCTCTCTCTAGAGAGCCAGGACTTATCCCTCCTAGATAACTATCCCGTTGGAGCAACATCTCTCTTCGTTTCGGAGACCACCATCCCCTTGAACTACTCCGATTAGCTGAACAAACTGCGCAATGTTCTGCCTCCTACAAATGCATTTGCTAGATTGCGACTCCACGTCAATACAGCCCCCACTGCACCACTCAAGGCCTAGCAATATGCTCAACTTGCTGCACACTTCAGCCTCCTATGGACGTATCCCTCACATGCCGAAAAAAATGTTTCAATGCTCTATAGCGCTGAGTTTCGGTCACCTTGGGATGACCGCGAACATTCCATCGTCCGCATACAAGCCCATGTATGAGTACCAAATTCTTTGAGTTAGCAATTCCCCTCACCTCTATGAGCTTTGCACAATTCTTTCGGTCGCTAAGCAACTCATTCCACCTTGCATGGTCTCATCCTTTACCAAGCGTCTCGCTTGCCTTGAGCACCATCAAGTATAGTTGTCAACGTTGAGCCGTAGCTCAAACTCAGCCATCCCAACCTATGTGCGCTCCTCATTCTTCCAAGCTTGCTTGTTCTCATGGTGCCTCTGTTAGGATCGGAGCGGCACTAAGAGGAGGGGGGGGGGTGTGAATTAGTGTAGCGGATTAAAACGTCGGTTTTGATAAATCTTTCGTACGATAAAAATCGAACTCGGAAGTGCTTAACTTGAAGGCATATTCGTAAAGTTGTGCAGCAAAGGTAATGAGGAAATAAAGCAAGTAAGAAGGTTTGCAGTAATGTAAATAGCAGTAATGAAATGCAAACTAGAGATTACGCTGATTTTAAAGTGGTTCGGTCAAATGACCTACATCCACTTGCGAGGCCCCTCCTCGATAAGGCTCCCACCTTCCACTAGCAAATCTCTTAAAGGGGAAGGATAAATACCCCTCTTATAACTTTTTACAAGCAGTTCACTCTCTTACATATTTTCAGCAAGAAAGAAGGAGGGGAACACTAGCAAATTGAAAAAAAGACTAGCTAAGACTTTTCTAAGACCTTTCTCTCAATCAATTGCTTCTCAAAACGTTGTAATCTCAGCTGTGATTTGAGGGGTATTTATAGGCCTCAAGAGGATTCAAATTTGGGCTCTAAAATTTGAATTCTCTTTGGTTCTCGATGCTGGCGGTGCCACCGCCTGTTAGTGTCTGACACTGACAGTGGACTGGCGGTGCCACCACCCAACCAAGCGGTGCCACCACCCAGCTCTCGGGTGCTGGGCGGTGCCACCGCCAGACTCTCTGGTTCACTGGTTGGGCTTTAAATTTAGCCCAAACCAAGTCTAATTTTGGGCCCAGTTGGCCCCTAACCAGGATATAGGATTATCTCTTAATCCTAATCCTAATTACATGTGAACAACATAACAAAAAACATCCTAAGTAAGTTTTCAACTATGAACGTCGAGTCTTCTTCCAGCGAGCTTTCCGACGAACTTCTTCCGACGGACTCCCAACAAGCTCCCAATCTTGTGATGACTTTAACGAGTAGCCGAGCCTTCTCGGTGACCTCCGTGAACCTCCGACGATCTCTTCGGTGAACTTCCGAAAATTTTGACAGGTTCCCGATTTCTTCTCGGTTGGTTCCGGCAGCATCTCCGACGATTCTTCGGTCTCTTAAACGTCCATCGAACTTAACTCCGATATTCTTGCTTTGTGTTTTCTGGTTATCGTAGTTAATCCTGCACACTTAACTCAATAATATGGATTAGATCAATTAACCCGTCAATTGATTTTATCATCAAAATCCAAGATTCAACAATCTCCCCCTTTTTTATGATGATAATCAATTGATGACGGAGTTAAACATAACTCCCCCTATCTATATGCCATATTATGAGAAGATGAAAACACTTGAATTCCATCCATTGAATTCAAGCATAAACCGATAAGTTCTAACCGTAGAACTTATCGTTATTCTCATTAACTAGTAGTAAATACGAAACTTCGATGAAAATCATTTTCAAGTCGAATGATAAGAGACAATTTTTACTACGATAGGAGATAAATATTTTCAACATGAATTTCATGATTTAAATGTAAGGCATGCTCTCAATATGATCAATCAGTCATTCGATTATTCTCAAAGATTTTGCAAGGCATATAAGACATTCATATCACACAAGCTTTTGTAATTCATATTAGTCATGTTATCGATGCGCAGAAGACATTTTCATTAAGTCATGCTATCGAAATGGTATAAGTCATCACTTAGTCATCACTTCTCCCCCTTTGTCATCAACAAAAAGGGAATGAGACTTGAGGCACATAATTTGTGATTATGACATCAGGAATTCAGCATTGATCATATAAAAATTCATCATTCAAAATTAAGTGTGCTAAAATATCTACGCAGAGTTCAACTTAAAGGAAAATTCAGCATTCATCCATTTTATTAAATCTCTTCTTTCTATAAATAACAAAAATTGTAGGTGTACAAAGAAGAGATTGTGATTAAAAAATTTCAAGTAGTAACTCCAATAAGTCAAGATCATAAATCGAATACAGACTCATTCAAATTCAAATCGTCAACTTGAAACTCATAATCAAGCCATCAAAATTAATTTCGAGATTCACAAACTGTCATAAAATCATTCTTGATCAGATGGGAGCGGTGTTTGACTCAAGATAGGATAAGGTAATTTAACGTTTCATTTAGAATCGAAAGAGAAGGATCAAATTCACCGACGAACGGAGAGAGGATGAAAAAGTTTACGGAAAATCCATTCAAACAAGTTTATTTTTAGGGACAATTTAACATAGCTAATTCCTTTATAATGAATTCAAATTGGTCTTCATTCAAAGCTTTTGTAAATATATTTGCTAATTGATGCTTTGTGTCAATGAATTCTAGAACAACATTATTGTTAAGGACATGATCGCGTATGAAATGATGCCTAACGTCGATGTGCTTTGTTCTAGAGTGCTGAATTGGATTTTTGGTAAGGCATATGGCACTAGTCTTCTAATGTATGGGAACATTTTTGAAGTGAATTTCATAGTTTTCTAATGTATTTTTCATCCAAACAACTTGTGCACAGCATGCACTTGCAGCAATGTATTCGGCTTCTGCCGTAGATAGTGTAACTGAATTTTATTTCTTGGAAGTCCAAGAAACAAGTGCATGTCCTAAAAATTGGCATGTTACGGATGTACTTTTTCTATCTATCCTACATCCGCCAAAATCGACATCTGCATAAGCTATTAAATCAAATTTTTCATATTTTGGATACCACAATCCTAAATTTGGAGTTCCTTTAAGATACCTAAATATTCTTTTAACACTCTTAAGATGAGATAATTTAGGATTAGATTGAAACCTAGCGTAAAGTCCTACACTAAACATAATATCCGGTCTAGTCGCGGTGAGGTAGAGTAGACTACCTATCATTCCCCTATATGTTTTTTGATCGAAATTTTCACTATTTTCATCCATATCTAACTTAGTCGAAGTACTCATAGGGGTGCATATTGCTTTTGAATTATCCATGTTAAATCGTTTTAGCAATTCTAATGTATATTTAGATTGGTTAAGAAATATGTCATCACTAAGTTGTTTGATTTGTAATCCTAAAAAGAAAGTTAATTCACCCATTAAACTCATTTCAAATTCATGACTCATACATTTGGCAAATGATTCACATAGTGATTCATCTGAGGAGCCAAAAATAATATCGTTAACATAAATTTGCATAATAAGAAAATTATTTTCAAAATGTTTAATAAACAATGTAGTATGAACCTTGCCTTTGGTAAAATTATTTAAAATAAGAAAGTAACTAAGCATTTCATACCAAGCTCTAGGAGCTTGTTTCAAGCCATAGAGAGCCTTAGTCAATTTGAATACATGATTAGGAAGAAGAGAATTTTCAAATCCGGGAGGTTGTTCGACATGTACTTCTTCAGAAATAAAACCATTCAAGAAAGCACTTTTGACATTCATTTGAAACAGTTTAAAATTATTACTACTAGCATAGGTAAGGAGCATCCTTATGGCTTCTAATCGAGCCACAAGAGCGAAGGTTTCTTCGTAATCGATACCTTCTTCTTGGTTGAAACCTTTGGCCATTAATCTAGCCTTGTTTCTAACCACGATACCATTTTCATCTTGCTTGTTTCTAAAGGCCCATTTAGTACCAATGACTAAATGGTCACTAGGTCTAGGAACAAGCTTCCATACCTTATTCCTCTCAAATTGATTCAATTCCTGTTGCTGCAATAACCCAAAAATCATCTTTTATGGCATCGTCAATGCATTTAGGTTCGATTTGAGAAAGGAAGGCGGCATTAGCACAAAAATTCTTGAAAGAGGAACGAGTTTGAACCCCTTTTGATATATCTCCTATAATTAGCTCCTTTGGATGAGCATCTATATACTTCCATTCCTTGGGTAAGGAAATTTTGGAAGAAGGTGCATCCAAGTTGCTATTTTGAGGAGGGAGTTTATTTAAATTCAAATTATCAAAACCAAAATCATCATCAAAATCATTTTTCTTTAAATTAGAAATTTAATTAAAAACTACATGAACAGACTCTTCTATTACTAAGGTTCTTTTGTTAAAAACCCTAAAAGCCTTAGAAACGGAGGAGTAACCAAGAAAGATGTCTTCATCGGATTTAGCATCAAATTTTCCTAAGGCATCCCTTTCATTCAAAATAAAGCATTTAAAACTGAAAACTTTAAAATAGGAAATATTTGGTTTTTTGTTATTCTATAATTCATAGGGAGTTTTTGATAGGGATGGTCTTATTAGGACCCTATTCATGATGTAGCAAGCCGTATTTACGGCTTCGGCCCAAAAATACTTGGGTAGACTATGTTCATTTAACATCGTTCTTACCATTTCTTGTAGGTTTCTATTTTTTCTTTCAACTACCCCATTTTGTTGGGGATTCCTCGGAGTGGAGAAGTTGTGATTGTATCCATTAACTTCATAAAAATTTTGAAAGTCACGGTTTTGAAATTCGCCATCGTGATCACTCCGAATTGATGAAATCATGAAACCTTTTTCGTTTTGAGTGAGTTTACAAAATTTAGAGAAACACTTGAACCTTTTGTGAGCTAAGAAATAGGTCCAAGTGTATCTAGTATAGTCATCCATAATTACAAACGCATATTTGCTTCCTCCTAGACTTGTCGTGTCAATTGGTCCAAATAAGTCCAAATGAATCAATTGCAATGGTCTAGTGGTGCTAATTTGAGTTTTTGGTTTAAAACTAGTTTTTATTTGTTTACCTAGTTGACATGCATCGCATACTTTGTCCTTAATAAACTTTATATTTGGAATTTCTCGCACTAATTCTCTAGATGAGATCTTAGATATAGGTTTCATGCTTGCATGGCCTAGTCTCCTATGCCAAAGCCAAGCATCATCATTTAAAGCGGAGAAGCACATTTCATTACTTAGTTCATTAAGGTTGATGGTGTAGACATTATTTTGTTTTAATGCAATCATAGTTATGTTATGGTTTGGTTTTTCAATAATACACACATTTGATTCAAATCTAACGATATAACCTTTATCGCATAATTGACTAACACTCAAGAGATTATGTTTCAATCCATCAACTAGTAAGACATCATCAATAGAAAATTTTAATTTATTACCTATGGTTCCCTTGCCAATGATTTTGCCTTGGTTGCTATCTCCGAAGGTGACATACCCTTCTTCTTTGTTAGTGAGCATAGAGAAATGAGATGGATCTCCAGTCATATGTCTTGAGCATCCACTATCTAGATACCATCTCTTGCTCCTAGCTTGTGATGGTGTATATTTCTACAAGAAGGGATTATTTTTAGGTACCCATTTTCTTTTGGGTGCCTTAAAAACTGATTTAACTTGTTCACCATATTGTATAGAATTGATCATGATTCCTTTAGGAACCCAAATTAGTTTGTTGGGACTAATTTTCTTGAATGGACATTTATAAGTTTTATGTCCATATTTGCAACAAAAGTTGCAATTGCTTTGTTGCCGAATATGTAAAACTGGGCCTTTAATGAAGGTGGTTGGATTTTGGTGAGAACTTCTCACAAATCTGATTCCACTCCTTTTAGGAACGTGACCCTTATTTGTAAGGATAATGTTCAAAGATTTGCTACCAACCTCTAATTTCTTCAAGGTGTCCTTAATTAGCATGTTCTCCTTTTGGAGAGATTCTAGATCATGGCATTTTATACATGGAGCTAAACTATCATGATATTCAGTTTTTAATTTATCGATATCACAAGTGAGACTATCATGCTCCTTTTTTAGCAATTTGTATTTTCTACTAATTGTCTTACATTCATCAAATAACTCATGGAAAGCATTTAATAATTCATGATAAGGTAAATCTGCATCAATTAAATCCATTACCTCTTCTCCGATGGCCATTAGGGCGTAATGAGCAACTTGCTCGGTGTTGGACTCCTCTTCTTCGGACGCGCTTGAATCATCCCACGTTGCCTTGAGCGCCTTCTTCTTTGATGTTCTCTTTTTGGCTTGAGGACAATCGTTCTTGTAGTGTCCCAGTTTTTTGCACTCATAGCAAATTACTTGGTCCTTCTTGTGTTCAAATTTATTTTTTGTATTATTTTTAAATTTGTTCTTTCTTAAATATTTTTTAAATTTTTGAGTCAAAAGTGCAATGTCATTGTCACTGTCCTCATCACTTGATGTTCCTTTCATGTGGTATTCTTGTGATGTGATTGTCATATCCTTCCTGTTCTTTGGAAGGGGGTTCTCGAGCTCGTCATGAGCTTGACATGTCATTTCGTAGGTCATTAGAGACCCAATGAGTTCTTCAAGAGGGAATGTTTTAAGTTCTTTGGCCTCTTGAATGGCCGTAACTTTTGGATCCCAACTTTTAGGGAGGGATCTTAAGATTTTAGTTACTGGTTCAAAATTAGTAAAACCTTTACCAAGAGCTTTGAGTCCATTAATGACATCAGTGAACCAGGTGTACATGTCTCCGATGGACTCACTCGGTTTCATTCGGAAAAGTTCGTAAGAGTGCACAAGGATGTTGATTTTGGACTCTTTCACTCGGCTAGTGCCTTCATTAGTGACCTCAAGAGTTCTCCAAATATCAAAAGCCGAATCACAAATTGAAACACGATTAAATTCATTTTTGTCTAGTGCACAAAACAAAGCATTCATAGCCTTTGCGTTTAAAGCAAAAACCTTCTTCTCCGATTCATTCCATTCGCTCATCGGAAGAGAAGATTTTTCAAATCCGTTTTCAACAATAGTCCAAAGCTCGAAATCCATGGAAATGAGGAAGATCCTCATACGAGTCTTCTAATAAGTGTAATCCGACCCAATAAACATGGGTGGACGTGTGATGGAATGACTCTCATGAATGCCGGAGTAAGCCATCTCTCTTGGGTATCAAACCAAATATGAGAGTGTGTTAGGACTCTAGTTTGGAGAGTCCTAATTGAGAGGGACATTCATGTAAAACTGTTAGGACTCTAGCTAGGAGAGTCCTAATTGAGAGGGGCATTTATGTAGGAGGTGTTTTCTTAGAGAAGAATTAGGAGTTGTAAGGGAATAGGAGTCTTGACTAGGAGTCCTACTATGAGTTGGTTAGAAGTAAGAGTCTTAAGTAGGAGTCCTATTAGGAGTTAGGGTTTAGAAGCCCTATAAATAGCCATGTATTCCTTCTTTTTTCATAAGCAATAGATGAATCTTTTCTGCAGCCTTTGAGCAGCAACTTGGAGGGAGGAACCCCTATAGAGTTCCAAGGAGGCCGATCCCCTAAAGAGATCAACCCCAAGTTTAGAATCTGCAAGGGTTCTAACACCTGGTATCCGAGCAGCATTCTTGGCATCTCGCTGCCCTTCCATTGCCATCCATCATCCCTCCACAACCTCCTAAAGCAATTCCCACAATTGCTTAAAAGATCGTCGCCGAATTCCGTCATCATCTCCACCACCATGGATCATCCTTTGATCTCCCCGTGAATTACAACAGGTTCTGGTTTTCTACCTTACTGCTGCTGCAATTTAGTTATCCTTATTCAAAAATCCAAAAAAAAAATGGTTCCTATATTGCTGCATAAACCTTTCGTCACAAATTTTTCATCTCTATGACGAAAGATACATTGCAGAATTCCAACCGCATAGCACCATCTGTTTGATCTTGCTACTGTGCTTTATCTATCCAAATTTCTATGAAATTTTTATGACATCTTTGACAATTCCTAAGAGCAGATTTCCCTTTGGTTTTTTCAAAAAATTCTCAATATAAACCATTGATCTTTTACGTCTAATCTGCTATACTTGAAAATCTGCACTGTAAAATTTCAGCTGCATAGCACTGATTGTTTTATCTTGATACTATATTGCTCCTATCCAAATCTCTACAAAATTTTTATGATAACTTTGACACTTCCTAACAGTGGATTTTCCTTTAGTTTCATCAAAAAATTCTCAATATAAACCACTGATCTTTTACGTCCAATATGCTATACTTAAAAGTCTGTGCTGTAGAAAATTTCAGCGGCATATTATTGCCTTAACCCATCTATTTGCAATCTTTTTTGAATGAAATTTCTTATACACTTCATAGATCATCTTAGCTTCCATCTAAGATTTATATATTAAGGAATTCATCTCTAAAAATAATTTTGTGTTGCTGCAAATTTTCATCGTAACCCGCTGAAATTTTTCGACGACAATTCTGCTATCGCAACTTGCACCAATTTTCTTGCTGTTATACTGCTGAAATTCTCTTGATTAAATTAGACATCCTTGCTGTCATATAATCTGGGATTTTGCTATCAATTCCCTCCTCAATTCTCTTAAGTTTTTAGTAGAAATTACATTGAGAAACCATTGTTTCTTCGACGACAATTCTACTCTTACAAGACAGCACATACTAGCTGCAACTTCCACTGATTTCTATCAAACCTTTGCTGCCATCTACCACAGATCCAAAACTTTCATCCATAGCCCTAAAACTCGACTAAACCACACCCTCAAACTGCACCCAAAACTGCCACAAAACAAGCCTAAATCATAGCCTACATCCACCGACCCACCAACCCTTTCGACCATCAATTCTCTCAACCTATACATGCCTTTAACCTAACAACAAAATAGAGATCTTAACATCATAGATTTGGAGGCATATACTATGGCATCTAAGGAGGCAATCAATACTAAATTCGAAGCCTTGGAGGCACGAATGGAGGATAAGATTCGGACGCTCTTTACCGAACTCAGATTGGGCCGACCACTAAGCCCGAAGAAATCATATCAAGGAGAGAACTTTGCCCAATCACACCAAGCCCAAAGATATGACTTCCAAGAGAGGGGAAGCTCTATGACCAACCCCAACTATCCATGCATGAGAGTGGACTTCCCTAGATGGGAAGAAGGAGACCCGATTGGTTGGAACTCGCGCGCGGAGCGATATTTTCGGTACCATAAAATCGCGGATGCATCTATGGTGAAAATTATAGCTATATATCTTGAAGGGGATGCTATACAGTGGTTTGACTGGTTTGAACATACTTATGGAGTCCTTTCATGGTGACAATTCAAAGAAGGACTGTTGATCCGCTTCAGACCAACTGATTACGAGAATATTGACGGACAACTAGCAAAAATCCAACAAACCTCTACCATTCAAGAGTACCAAACCATGTTTGAAAGGTTATCTAATCAAACTCATGATTGGTCTCAAAAACAGCTATTGAGAACCTTCATTGAGGGCTTGAAGCCGGAGATTCGAGGAGAAGTTAAAGCGCGACAACCGTATACGCTTATGGCAGCCATCTCTTTCGCACGACATCAAGAGGAGCAATTGAACCATGAAGCTCGGAGGACTAGGGTCGCTCCTCAACTAGTAATATTGAAGCCCTTAGCCCCCCCTACTTTCAACCAAGTCCCTACACCAAAGAGGTTAACAAGAGAAGAGCTTCGGGAGCGATATACGAAGGGGTTATGTTAGCATTGTGATGAGCCGTGGAGCCGTGAGCATCGCTGTAGTAAAGGGGGACTTCTTATGATTGAACTGATAGAAGAAGAGGTCATTGAACATCCAGAAGAGAGCCTTGAACATGAAGAAGAAGACGTAGAAGAAGAACCACAACCGACCAAAGTTACGGTACATACACTAGTTGGCTACTCAATCCCATAAACGATGAAAGTTGGAGGCCTTCTCAAACAACAACCGATCACTGTTCTCATCGACACGGACAGCACTAATAACTTCCTAAACAGTAAGGTTGCTGTCTATATGAACTTACCTATTGAGAATTGTGGCAGGTTTGTCGTTAAGGTCGCCAACGGACGGATTTTGAAGTGTGATCATAGGTGCCCGCAGGTGAAACTATTGTTGCAGGACCAAGAGATAATTGCATATTTCTTCCTCCTCCCTCTTGATGATCATGAGGCCATACTCAGAATTAAAGGTTGATGACATTAGGTGATATTTCTTGGAATTTTATGCAACTAATTATAAAATTTTATAGTAAGGAGAAACAGGTGAAACTAAACGGGAAACGTGAGGGCGACGTAACGACGATTTGCACACAACAAATGGAGAAGGTTTTGCATAAAGCATGCAATGGCTTTTTGGTACAACTTGAGCAAAAAACTAAGGGAGAGCCAACAAAATTTGAAGATCCAAATCTACTTCCTTTGCTTGCTGAAATTTCAGATATATTTCACGAACCGCGCAACCTACCTCTTACCCGTCGGCATGATCATTGTATAATGATTCTTCCAGACAAATCTCCAGCAAATGCTCAGCCATATCAATATCCACATCTCCAGAAGGATGAAATAGAAAGGATTGTAAAAGAGATGCTCAAAACAGGAGTTATTCGGCCAAGTTGCAGCCCCTACTCTTCACCGGTGCTCCTAATACGAAAGAAGGATGGAATATGGCGATTATGTGTTGATTACCGAGCTCTCAATGGCATAACCATCAAGGATAAATACCTTATTCCAGTAGTAGATGAGTTGCTAAGGGAGCACAAATCTTCACAAAGCTGGACCTTCGTTCCGGGTATCATCAAATACGAGTATGCGAAGAAGACATACCGAAAACCACCTTTTGAACACACAACAACTACTATGAATTTTTGCTTTCTTCATAAGAAGGTGGAATATCTTGAGCATATCATATCAGAGGAAGGTGTGGTAGTAGACCCCTTCAAAATTGGAGCAATACAAAACTAGTTGACCCCGTGGAACATAAAATTGCTACATGACTTTCTGGGTTTAACAGGCTACTACTACAAGTTCGTGAAAAACTATGGAGAGATCAGTGCACCACTTACTTCCTTACTGAAAAAAGATGTCTTCCAATGGTCGGACAGAGCCTCCGCTGCCTTTGACAAACTTAAGGCAGCCATGACGACGACGCCGGTGCTAACACTACCAGATTTCAACCGACCTTTCATTATTGAGGCCAACGCATCTAGAGTCGGAATTGGTGTCATTCTCATGCAAGATGGTCGACCACTCATATACACTAGCAAGGCATTATCTCCCTCCCATCAAAATAAGTTAACATATGATAAGGAGATGCTCGCCATTGTGCGCGCAGCAACGAGGTGGAGACCCTACTTGATTGGCCGATGATTTCAAATTAAAACCGACCATAAAAGCCTCAAGTATTTTTTGGAGCGAAAAATATCATCCCCTGAGCAGCAAAAAAGGGTAATAAAACTTCTTAGATTTGATTATGAAATAACTTACAAAAAGGGGAAAGAGAATGTTCTTGTAGATGCGCTTTCGCAACTACCCGAGCAAGTTGAAGTTTCGGCTGTTTCACTTCCGACCAGCGACTTTCATAAGGATATTAAGATGGAATGACAGGAAGATTCAGAGACTAGTAAGATTATAAAAAAATTGGAGGAAGCACCAAGCCCCATGGCTCATTACAATTGGGACTCAAAATAATTACACTATAAGGGATGCATTGTGCTTACGATAAATTCTACTTGCATCTTCACGAGCAGATTTTGGACAAAGTTATTCCATATGCAGGGTACTAAATTGAAAAGGAGTATGGCATATCACCCATAAACCGACGGCCAAACGAACGTTTTAAATAGGTGCTTGGAGACAACCCAAAGCCGCCCACCAAATATGACTACCCAAAGAGAACTCCAGACCCAACCAAGTGCCATTATTGATCGACGGATCATGACTCGATGACGATGACCCACTAATGAAGTGCTAATACAATGGGCGAACCTACCAATAGAAGATGCCACTTGGGAGAACTATGATGACTTGAAGATCAAATTCCCAGAATTCACGAATCATTAGCCTCGAGGATAGGGCTGATTTGAAGAGGGCGGGTCTGTTAGGACTCTAGCTTGGAGAGTCCTAATTGAGAGAGACATTAATGTAAAACTGTTAGGACTCTAGCTAGAAGAGTCATAATTGAGGGGAAATTCTGTTAGGACTCTAGCTAGGAGAGTCCTAATTGAGAGGGGCATTCATGTAGGAGGTGTTTTCTTAGAGAATAATTAGGAGTTGTAAGGGAATAGGAGTCTTGACTAGGAGTCCTACTAGGAGTTGGTTAGAAGTAAGAGTCTTAAGTAGGAGTCCTATTAGGAGTTAGGGTTTAGAAGCCCTATAAATAGCCATGTATTCCTTCTCTTTTCATAAGCAATAGATGAATCTTTTCTGTAGCCTTTGAGCAGCAACTTGGAGGGAGGAATCCCTATAGAGTTCCAAGGAGGCCGATCCCCTAAAGAGATCAACCCCAAGTTTAGAATCTACAAGGGTTCTAACAGAGTGAGCCTTGCTCTGATACCAATTGTTAGGATCGGAGCGGCACTAAGAGGGGGGGGTGAATTAGTGCAGCGGATTAAAACGTCGGTTTTGATAAACCTTTCGTACGATAAAAATCAAACTCAGAAGTGCTTAACTTGAAGGCGTATTCGCAAAGTTATGCAGCAAAGGTAATAAGGAAATAAAGCAAGTAAGAAGGTTTGCAGTAATGTAAATTGTAGTAATGAAATGCAAACTAGAGATTATGTCGATTTTAAAGTGGTTCGGTCAAATGATCTACATCCACTTGCGAGGCCCCTCTTCGATGAGGCTCCCACCTTCCACTAGCAAATCTCTTGAAGGGGAAGGGTAAATACCCCTCTTACAACTTTTTACAAGCGGTTCACTCTCTTACAGATTTTCAGCAAGAAAGAAGGAGGTGAACACTAGCAAATTGAAAACAAGACTAGCTAAGACTTTTCTAAGACCTTTCTCTCAATCAATTGCTTCTCAAAAAGTTGTAATCTGAGTTGAGATTTGAGGGGTATTTATAGGCCTCAAGAGGATTCAAATTTGGGCTCCAAAATTTGAATTCTCTTTGGTTCCCGATGCTGGCGGTGCCACCGCCTGTCAGTGGTGGTGCCACCGCCTGTCAGTGTCAAACACTGACAGTGGACTGGCGGTGCCACCGCCCAGCCAAGCGATGCCACCGCCCAGCTCTCGAGTGCTGGGCGATGCAACTGCCCAATCTAGCGGTGCCACCGCCAGACTCTCTGGTTCACTGGTTGGGCTTTAAATTTAGCCCAAACAAAGTCTAATTTTGGGCCCAGTTGGCCCCTAACCAGGATATAGGATTATCTCTTAATCCTAATCCTAATTACATATGAACTACATAACAAAAAATATCTTAAGCAAGTTTTCAACCGCGAACGTCGAGTCTTGTTCCGGTGAGCTTTCTGACGAACTTCTTCCGACGGACTCCCAGCAAGCTCCCGATCTTGTGATGACTTTAACGAGTAGCCGAACCTTCTCGGTGACCTCCATGAACCTCCTACAATCTCTTCGGTGAACTTACGAAAATTCCGACTGGTTCCCGATTTCTTCTCGGTTGGTTCCGAAAGCATCTCCGACGATTCTTCGGTCTCTTAAACGTCCATCGAACTTGACTCCGGTATTCTTGCTTTGTGTTTTCTGGTTATCGTAGTTAATCCTGCACACTTAACTCAATAATATGGATTAGATCAATTAACCCATCAATTGATTTTATCATCAAAATCCGAGATTCAACGGCCTCTTGCGCGAAGGGTTGGCCATTTCTTTGAATGCCAATCTCAGATGCTCGCTCCTCTGAGTGACTCCTTTTCCCTACATCTCCATGCCCGTTTTCCCCCAAACGGTCGTACATGTGCTGATTGCCCTCAACGCAGCCCCGCTAGGTCCCCTACGTTTGCATGCTAAGTGTTTCTATTAATGCTTGTCCCTCTTTGATACCATCTGTCATGGACTTAGTTGGTTTTGCATAAGTCGTGACAGATGGTATCAAAGCAAGACAAGCATTCATAGAAACACTTAAAATGCAAACGTGGGGGACCTAGCGGGGCTGCGTTGAGGGCAGTCAACACATGCGCGACCGTTTGGAGGAATACGAGCATGAAGATGTAGGGAAAAGGAGTCGCTCAGAGGAGCAAGCATCTAAGATTGGCATTCAGAGGAATGGCCAACCCTTCGTGCAAGAGGCACCATGAGAACAGGCAAGCTTGGAAGAATGAGGAGCGCATAAAGGTTGGGATGGTTGAGTTTGAGCTACGGCTCAACGTTGACAACTATACTTTGTGGTGCTCAAGGCAAGCGAGGCGCTTGGTAAAGGATGAGACCATGCAAGGTGGAATGAGTTGCTCAACGACCGAAAGAGTTGTGCAAAGCTCACAGAAGTGAGGGGAATTGCTAACTCAAGAAATTTGGTACTCATACATGGGCTTGTATGCGGACGATGGAATGTTTGCGGCCATCCCAAGGCGACCGAAACTCGGCGCCATGGAGCATTGAAACTTTCTCTTCGGCATGTGAGGGATACGTTTGTAGGAGGCTGAAGTGTGCACCAAGTTCAGCATGTTGCTAGGCCTTGAGTGGTGCAGCGGGGGCTGTATTGACGTGGAGTCGCAATCTAGCAAGTGCGAAGAGTGACTTAGGCAACGCAAGATAAGTTCACGTCTTTGCCGCAAGGGTACCTCATGACTTAGGTAACGTGAGCTAAGTTTGCATTTTGGCTGCAAGGGTGCCTCATGCTTTAGGCAATTCCAGCTAAGGCCGTGACAGAACGTCCGGACTTCTGACGAATTCTTGAACTCCTTACGAGATCTTGAAATTGACTCTGGCAAAACACCTGCTTTATGTCTTACTGCTATCGTAGTTAATCCCGCACACTTTTTTTAACATATATATTAGATTAAATATTTTATATTTGACATCATTATCAAAATCCGAGATTCAACTATCTCTCTCTTTTTTATGATGACAATCAATTGATGACGGAGTTAATCTTAAACCCCCCTATCTATATGTTATACTTGAGAAAAGACATTCTTGAATTCAAGGCCTTTGAATTCAAGAAACAAATTGATAAGGTAAGTTCATTAAACTTATCAACATGCACATCATGATTCCTATCATGATCTAACATTCTCAAAATATGATTCCAAGTTTTATCAAAATGATGTGAAGGCTTGACATCTATTTTCAAGTATGATATTTCAAATATGAAAGATGACAAAGATAGCAAATCATCATTTTATGGCAAGATATCAATTGTAAAATTGCAAGTTAAGCTCTAGATATCTTATCATAATGAAAGAAATTTATCAAGCAAACATTTCAAGTATATATGATAAAATACATTGCATACATTTGTCATCAATTTATCATATTTTGGTATTATTTCTCCCCCTTTATCATCAACAAAAAGGAGAACAATTCAACAATGGAAGTATGTTAAAAAAAATAATTCAAGCAAGTTTCACACTCAAAAGTTCTTATCATTAAATGTTATCAACATTTAAAGCGATCAATTCCATCAACTTCTCCCCCTTTGTCATCACAATTTTGCATGAAGAAGAGAAAAGAATGTAAAGAAGGAATCCATTAAGAACTAAATTTGTGAAATGATTTGAATCAAGTCAAAAATGATAAATAAGTTTTCATTAAAACATGCTTTCATTTTGACAAAGAGAAGGGATTCATGAAAAGAATCGAGATATCCATATGAAATCAAATCCCCAATGTTGCAAATAATTATCACAAATGAAAATTCATCTTTCAAAGATTAAGATATCCATTGGACTTTATAAGAGTGAAATCCGTGAGAGATGCATTTGTCAATGACTTCCATGTATCAAACATCAAGATATTTAAATGCACAATCACTTTATGTATGATAAATGAAAAGGTGGTAAGGTATTTATCCTACGATTTGGATGGACTGTACCATCCTTTTTCTTATCCTTCTGATGAAGATAACATGCTGGAATGTTCGCGGACTTAATAAGCCGGAGAAATGTCGGGAGCTCAACAGAATAATCAAGTCTGCCGCATGTGATATTGTTATTCTAGTGGAAACGAAAATTAAACAATCGCGCGTTCAAGCTCAAAGACCCATTTAGTACCAATGACTAAATGGTCACTAGGTCTAGGAACAAGCTTTCATACCTCATTCCTCTCAAATTGGTTCAATTCCTCTTGCATTGCAATGACCCAAAAATCATCTTTTAAGGCCTCATCAATGCATTTAGGTTCGATTTGAGAAAGGAAGGCGGCATTAGCACAAAGATTCTTGAAAGAAGAACGAGTTTGAACCCCTTTTGATGTATCTCCTATAATTAGCTCCTTTGGATGAGCATCTATATACTTCCATTCCTTCAGTAAGGAAATTTTGGAAGAAGATGCATCCAAGTTGCTATTTTAAGGATGGGGTTCATTTAAATTCAAATTATCAAAACCAAGATCATCATCAAAATCATTTTTCTTTAATCAGAAATTTCATTAAAAACTACATGAATAGACTCTTCTATAACTAAGGTTCTCTTGTTAAAAACACCAAAAGCCCTAGAAACAGAAGAGTAACCAAGAAAGATGCCTTCATCAGATTTAGTATCAAATTTTCCTAAGGCATCCTTTTCATTCAAAATAAAGCATTTGCAACCGAAAGCTTTAAAATAAGAAACATTTGGTTTTTTGTTATTCCATAATTCATAGGGAGTTTTTGATAAAGACGGCCTTATTAGAACCCTATTCATGATGTAGCAAGCCGTATTCACGGCTTCGGCCCAAAAATACTTGGGTAAACTATGTTCATTTAACATAGTTCTTGTCATTTCTTGTAGATTTCTATTTTTTCTTTCAACTACTCCATTTTGTTGAGGATTTCTTGGAGTAGAGAAGTTGTGATTGTATCCATTAACTTCACAAAGATTTTGGAAATCATGGTTTTGAAATTCGCCACCATGATCACTCCGAATTGATGAAATCATGAAGCCTTTTTCGTTTTGAGTGAGTTTACAAAATTTAGAGAAACACTTGAAACAATCACTTTTGTGAACTAAGAAATAGGTCCAAGTGTACCTAGTATAGTCATCCATAATTACAAAAGCATATTTGCTTCCTCCTAGACTTGTCATATCAATTGGTCCAAATAAGTCCAAATGGATCAATTGTAATGGTCTAGTGATGCTAATTTGATTTTTTGGTTTGAAACTAGTTTTTATTTGTTTACCTAGTTGATATGCATCGCATACTTTGTCCTTAATAAACTTCATATTTGGAATCCCTCGTACTAATTCTCTAAATGAGATCTTAGATATTAGTTTCATGCTTGCATGACCTAATCTCCTATGCCAAAGCCAAGCATCATCATTTAGAGCAGAGAAGCACATTTCATTACTTAGTTCATCAAGATTGATGGTGTAGACATTATTTTGTTTTAATGCAATCATAGTCATATTATTGTTTGGTTTTTCAATAATACACATATTTGATTCAAATATAACGATATAACCTTTATCGCATAATTGATTAATACTCAAGAGATTATGTTTCAATCCATCAACTAGTAATACATCATCAATAGAAAAACTTAATTTGTTACCTATGGTTCCCTTGCCAATGATTTTGCTTTTGTTGTTGTCTCCAAAGGTGACGTACCATTCTTCTTTACTAGTGAGCATAGAGAAATGAGATGGATCTCCATTCATGTCTTGAGCATCCACTATCGAGATACCATCTCTTGCTCCTAGCTTGTGGGTTTGTCTATAAAAGAGGATGATTTTTAGGTACCCATTTGATTTTGGGTGCCTCAAAAATTGATCCACTAATTTTGTTATTCATTATTGAATTATTTACAGTTCCTTTAGGAACCCATATTAATTTATGTGGACTAATTTTCCTGAACGGACATTTATAGGCAATATGTCCGGATTTGCAACAAAAGTTGCATTTCATATAAGATGAAACATGCAATGTAGGTCCTTTTATAAAAGTGGTAGGATTTTGATGAGATCCTTTTACAAATCCAATTCCACTTCTATTTGCGACATGACCCTTGTTTGCAAGGATCATGTCTAATCCTTTGCTACCGACCTTCAACTTGTTTAAGGTTTCTTTAAGTAGCAAATTTTTATTTTTTATTGCTTCTAAATGCTCACACTTAGAGCATGGAGGATTTTGAAGACTATCAAACTTATTTTGTAGTAAGACATGCTCTTTCTTTAAGATATTTAACTTCTTACTAATAGTTCTACATTTATCAAATAATTCATGAAAAGCGATAGTGAGTTCTTCAAAAGGTAAATCTTCATTAATTAAATCACATACCTCTTCTCCTAAAGCCATTAGCGCGAAGTTTGCCTCCTCTTTGTTGCTAGCTTCTTCACTTTATGAATCACTTGAATCGTCCCAAGTTGCTTTTAGAGCTTTCTTCTTCTTTGGTTGCTGCTTCTTGGCTTGGGGGCATTCATTTTTGAAATGCCCCGGCTTCTTGCATTCAAAGCATATCACTTGGTCCTTTTTATATTCAAGTCTGTTTTTGGTGTTATTTGTAAATTTGTTCTTTCTTAAAAAATTTTTAAATTTTTGAGTCAAAAGTGCAATGTCATTTTCACTATCCTCATCACTTGATGTTCCTTTCAAGTGATCTTCTTGTGATGTGAGTGTCATATCCTTCCTGTTCTTTGGAAGGGGGTTCTCGAGCTCGTCATGATCTTGACACATCATTTCGTAGGTCATTAGAGACCCAATAAGTTATTCAAGAGGGAATGTTTTAAGGTCCTTGGCCTCTTGAATGGCCGTAACTTTTGCATCCCAACTTTTAGGAAGGGATCTTAAGATTTTATTTACCAGTTCAAAGTTAGAAAAATCTTTACCAAGAGCTTTGAGTCCATTGATGACATCCGTGAAACGGGTGTACATGTCTCCGATGGACTCACTTGGTTTCAATCAGAAAGGTTCATAAGAGTGCACAAGGATGTTGATTTTAGACTCTTTCACTCGGCTAGTGCCTTCATGAGTGACCTCAAGAGTTCTCCAAATATCAAACGCCGAATCACAAATTGAAACACGATTAAACTCATTTTTGTCTAGTGCACAAAACAAGGCATTCATAGCCCTTGCGTTTAAAGCAAAAACCTTCTTCTTCTCCTATTCATTCCATTCGCTCATCGGAAGAGAAGATTTTTGAAATCCATTTTCGACAATAGTCCAAAGATTTTTGAAGATCCTCATACGAGTCTTCCAATAAGTGTAATCCGACCCATTAAACATAGGTGGACGTGTGATAGAATGACCCTCATGCATGCCGGAGTAAGCCATCTCTCTTGGGTATTAAACCAAATATGAGAGTGAGCCTTGCTCTGATACTAATTGTTAGGATCGGAGCGGTACTAAGAGGGGGGTGGGTGAATTAGTGCAGCGGATTAAAACTTGTAAGTTCGAAAATGATTCCGTAAAATGCAACGAGATTTCGCTTTGATAGTAACTTGAGTAAAGTAAAAACCGAAAACTTGCTGCTGTGTAGATAACGATTGCAGAAAGGTAAGTATTTACACATTCAATGAACACGCCAATTTAAAGTGGTTCGGTCAAATGACCTACATCCACTTGTGAAGCCTTCTTCGATGAGGCTCCCAACTTCCACTAGCAAATTGTTATGACCCTTTTTCTAAGCTTTTGTATAATGTTTATTGAGTCTGTTTAGTCCAGTTGTTTATTGAGTCAATTTGGTCCAGTTGTTTATTGAGTCGATTTGGTTCAGTTAGAGTCAAGTAGAGGTTTATTTAATATTTATTTATTATTATAGTTCAAGTCCTAATGGACTTTGGGTGGAACTCTATAAATAGGGATGTAACTGCTTCTTTTCAGTAATCTATGAAAAATATTATTCTGTCTTTGGACAACCCTAGGAGGCCGATCCCCTCGAAGCGATCAAGGAGGGCCGATCCCCTCGAAGCGATCAAGGAGGGCCGATCCCCTCGAAGCGATCAAGGAGGCCGATCCCCTCGAAGTGATCATTATCATCCCCATTTCTCCCCTATCTTCGACGATAAGACTTTAGGATCTTATCATTTGGTATCAGAGCCTACGATAAGACTTTAGGGTCTTATCATTTGGTATCAAAGCCTACGATAAGACTTTAGGGTCTTATCATTTGGTATTAGAGCCTACGATAAGACCTTTAGGGTCTTATCATTTGGTATCAGAGCGACGATAAGACCTTTAGGGTCTTATCATTTGGTATCAGAGCAGCGATCCTTGGCGTTCTCGCTGCAACGAAGCTATCAAAAAAAATAAAAATAAACGAAAGAAAAAAAAGAAAAGAAAAACATGAGAAGAAGAAGAAGCCGCAGCCACCCTGCGTCCCTTGCTTCCGGCCAGCCCACCCGTCGTTGCTGCTCTCCGGCCAGCGCCCACTATCGCCCCGCTTCCCGCCCGGCGACCACCGTCGCCGTTGTTTCCCGGCCAGGAGACGACGTTACCAGCGTCCATCCCAGCCCTACTGCCGCCACCCGACTCCCCTTGCGTCGCAGCGCAGCCGCTCGACCTCTCCTCCTCGGCGATCGTTGGTGACGCTGCTCCCAACCGCGCCACCACCGCTGCCTCTCCACCGCCGCCCACCTCCCCTTGGGTCGCAGCCGCAGCCGCCGATTGTCGCCCTCCTCGCGGCGACCGAAACAGGGCAACTCACGTATTGCCCTTGTTCCCAACCGCGTCACCACCACTTTTCCCAGCCACATCGCCGCCGCTCGATCATTCGGCCAGCGACCTCTTCTCCTTGCGTCCCCATCTCGCTCGAGCGAGAAGGACCGTCGGCACCGCAGCCGTAGCCGCCGGTTGCCGCAGCCCCTCCTTGCAGCGGTTGCAGAAATAGAGCTTCCTCTGTTGCCGCAACCCCTCGTCGATCGCAGCCACGCCTCGAGCACCGGCGCCCACCGTGGGTAACTCACTGGTTGCCCTTGTTCCCAAACGCGACACCACCCCTCTCCTTCGTTGCCGAGCCACCACTGCTGCCAGCCAGCCAGCGACGACGCCGCTCGCCACCCAGCCTGCCACGACTGCTGCTGCCAGCCACCGCAGCCTTCACCTCAACCCCCTCGATCTATACCGTTACTGCAGCCCCCTTGCTCTGCATCTTTGCCGCAGCCGTCGGTTGCCACCACTGCAGCCTCAACCCCGGCCGCTTCAACGCCACCTCCCTCTTGTTCTGCCTCCACTGCTGTAGTTATTGGTTGTCATCACCGCAGCCTCAACCCGGCTGCTCGACGATTGCTTCCTTCGGTCACAGCAGTCACAACCGTCGCCTTTCAGCCTCGGCGCTCTCATCTCACACAGTGACAAAAACACAGGGCAGCAACTCTTCCTCCATTGCAGCCACTGTAGCGGCGAGTCCTTGCCGGCACTTCCCCCAACCACATCACCATCGCTGCCTCCCAGCCCTCAGTAGCAGCGATCCCTCCACGCAGCGACTGCAACAAGCATCGTTGCCTCTCACCAGCGCCTCCTTCCATAGTGTGATAGAAACAGAGCAACGCTGCCTTCCATCCGCGTCGTCGCAGCCATCGCAGCGGTGAGCCCTTGGTGGTGCTGCCCTAGCTGCACCACCATCGCTGCCTCCAAGCCCTCAGCAACAGCGATCCCTCTACGCAGTGACCGCAACAAGCATCGCTGCTTCCCACGCGGCGACCGCAGCTACATCCCTGCATCCTCGCAGCAACCCTTCATTCTCAAAGTGTTGCCACCGACTACGTCACAACAGCAGCACCGAATAGGGCAGTGATTGATGCCCTTGACTAACACCAAAAATAGGAGTTGAGATTACAGATTTGCAGTATTACGAAATGGCCACCGATAACTCAATGAAAGCACAAATGGAAGCATTAGAAATTAGAATTGAGAACCGGTTACAAGAAGTACTTAGTGATTTCAAAAAAGACTTACTGGGGAGCCTTAGTAAATTTCAACAAGGTGGGAGCTCAAGTTCTATGTTGCACAGATCTGAAAATACAGGAAAAAGGCCCCAAGATTGTGATGCAAACTACTTACACATGAAGGTATAAATTCTAATGAAGATGTTGGACCTACCATATATACAATGCATGCATTAGCCGACTACTCTAACCCGCAAACTATGGAAGTTGGCGAAACTCTAGAACATCAGCCTGTTATAGTTTTGATTGATACTGGTAGCACTAACAATTTTATGGACAGTGAGACTGTTGACCAATTGGCCCACCACATTGAAGACTATGACAGATTCGAAGTAAAGATTGTTGATGGACAGATTTTCACTTGTAATAGTAAAGGTTCAAAGATAAAATTGATTATACAGGGCCAGAAGTTTCATGCAACGATTGCTACATTGAAACACCGACTTATTGCTTACACTATTAAAAAGTGGAGATCATACTTACTTGATCAACGGGTTGTGATGTGTTACAGATAGTCTATGGCTAAAGTGCTAAAAGAGAAGCTCCCAGAGATTGATGCTGCTCAGCCTTAAGGACAAGGCTGATTTGAAGAGGGAGGAACTGTAAGGACCCTTTTTCTAAGCTTTTGTATAATGTTTATTGAGTATGTTTAGTCCAGTTGTTTATTGAGTCGGCTTGGTCCAGTTGTTTATTGAGTCGATTTGGTTCAGTTAGAGTCAAGTAGAGGTTTATTTAATATTTATTTATTATTAGAGTTCAAGTCCTGATGGACTCTGGGTGGAACTCTATAAATAAGGATATAACTGCTTCTTTTTAGTAATCTATGAAAAATATTATTCTGTCTTTGGACAACCCTAGGAGGCCGATCCCCTCGAAGTGATCAAGGAGGGCCGATCCCCTCGAAGCGATCAAGGAGGGCCGATCCCCTCGAAGTGATCAAGGAGGCCGATCCCCTCGAAGTGATCATTATCATCCCCATTTCTCCCCTTTCTTCGACGATAAGACTTTAGGATCTTATCATTTGGTATCAGAGCCTACGATAAGACTTTAGGGTCTTATCACAAATCTCTTTGAAGGGGAAGGACAAATACCCCTCTTACAACCTTTTACAAGTTGTTCACACTCTTACAATTTTTGAAGAGAAAGACGGAGGTGAACACTCAAGCAACTTAAGATAACACTTGCCAAAGACTTTTCTAAGACCTTTATCTCAATCTATTGCTTTCATCAAAGTTGTAATCTCAGCTGAGAATTGAGGGGTATTTATAGGCCCAAAGAGGATTCAAATCTGGGCTCCAAATTTTGAATTATCTTGGGTTTCGGAGGCTAGCGGTGCCATCGCCTGTCGGTGGCGGTGCCACCACCTATCAGTGTCTGACACTGACAGTGTACTGGCGGTGCCACCGCCGGACCTCTCGAGTGTTGGGCGGTGCCACCGCCTGGACTGTTCCAGCTCATTGGTTGGGCTCCAAACTTGACCCAAACTAGTCCGATGTCGGGCCCAATTGGCCCCTAACCAGGATATAGGATTATCCCTTAATCCTAACCCTAATTACATACTACGTAACCAAAAACATAATCCTAAGCATGTTTTTAACCGGCAAATGTTGAGTCTTGTTCCGGCGAGCTTTCCGGCGATCTTCAAGCGCACTTCCGATACACCCTCGGATTTCTTCCGGCGGACTCCTAGCAGGCTCTCGATCTTGTGACGAATTCAACGAGTAGCCGAGCCTTCTCGGTGATCTCTGTGAACTTCCGATGTATCTTCCGGCGAGCTTCCGAAAACCCTTCGGCAAGCTCCCTACTCATTCTCGACTAGTTCCGGCAACATTCCCGACGAATCTACAGACTCTCAAACGTCCATCGAACTTGACTCCGGTATCCTTGCTTTATGTTTTCAGTTTATCGTAGTTAATCCTACACACTTAACTTCAATAATATGGATTAGATCAATTAACCCATCAATTGATTTCATCATCAAAATCCGAGATTCAACATATTTGACGAACCGCGCAACCTACCTCTTACCCGTCGGCATGATCATTGTATAACGATTCTTCGAGGCAAATCTCCAGTAAATATTCAGCCATATCAGTATCCATATCTCCAGAATGATGAAATAGAAAGCAATGTAAAAGAGATGCTCGAAATAGGAGTTATTCGGCCAGTTGCAGCAACTACTCTTCACCGGTGCTCCTCGTACGAAAGAAGGATGAAACATGGCGATTGTGTGTTGATTACCGAGCTCTCAGTGGCATAACCACCAAGGAAAAATACCCTATTCTAATAATAGATAAATTGCTAGATGAAAGGGAGCACAAATCTTCACAAAGCTGGACTTTTGATCCAGGTATCATCGAATACAAGTGTGCGAAGAAGACATACCGAAAACCACCTGTTGAAAGCACAACAACCACTACGAATTTTTGTTTTCTTCAATAGAAGGTTGAATATCTTCGGCACATCATATCAGCGGAAGGTCTGATAGTGTACTCCTTCAAAATTAGAGCAATGCAAAACTGGCCGACCCCGAGGAATATAAAATTGCTACATGGCTTTCTAGGTTTAACAAGCTACTACCGCAAGTTCATGAAAAACTATGGAAAGATCAGTGCACCACTTACTTCCTTACTAAAAAAAGATGTCTTCCAATGGTCGGACAAAGCCTCCACTGCCTTCGACAAACTTAAGGCAGCCATGATGACGACGCCGATGCTAGCACTACCAGATTTCAATCGACCCTTCATTATTGAGGTCGACGCATTTGGAGTCAGAATTGGAGCCATTCTCATGCAAGATGGTCGACCACTTGCATACACTAGCAAGGAATTGTCTCCCTCCGATCAAAATATGTCAACATATGCTAAGAAGATGCTCGTCATTGTGCACACAACAACGAGGTGGAGACCTTACTTGATCAATCGATGATTTCAAATTAAAACCGACTATAAAAGCCTCAAGTACTTTTTAGAGCAAAAGATACCATCCCCTGAGCAGCAAAAATGGGTAACAAAATTTCTTAGATTTGATTATGAAATAACTTACAAAAAGGGGAAAGAGAATGTTGTTGCAGATGCGCTTTCGCAGCTACTTCAGCAAGCTGATTTTTCGGCTGTTTCACTTCCGACCAGCAACTTCCTTGAGGATATTAAGATGGAATGGCAGGAAGATTCAGAGACCAGTAAGATTATAAAAAAATTAGAGGAAGCACCAAGCTCCGTGGCTTATTACAATCGAAACTCAAAAGAATTATGCTATAAGGGATGCATTGTGCTTGTGACAAATTCTACTTGCATCTTCAAGAGCAGATTTTGGATAAAGTTATTCCATATGTAGGGTACTAAATTGAAAAGAAGTATGACATATCACTCACAAACCAATAGCCAGACAGAAGTTGTAAATAGGTGCTTGGAGACACCCCAAAGCTACCCACCAAATATGACTACCCAAAGAGAACTCTAGACCTAGCCAAGTGCCATTATTGATCGACGGATCTTGACTCGACGACGACGACCCACTAATGAAGTGCTAATACAGTGGGCGAACTTACCAATAGAAGATGTCACTTGGGAGAACTATGACGACTTGAAGATCAAATTCCCAGAATTCATGAATCATCAGCCTCGAGGACAAGGCTAGTTTGAAGAGGGCGGGTCTGTTAGGACTCTAGCTTGGAGAGTCCTAATTGAGAGGAACATTCATGTAAAACCTACCTAAGCCAACCCCTATTAAAAAGGTGAAGAGGCTGGCTAGGGTTAGGAGATTGTTTCGTAGAGAAGAATTAGGAGTTGTAAAGGAAGAGGAGTATTGAGTAGGAGTCCTATTAGGAGTTGGTTAGAAGTAGGAGTCCTATTAGAAGTTAGGGTTTAGAAGCCCTATAAATAGTAATATATTTCTCCTCTTTTCATAAGCAATAGATGAATATTTTCTACAGCCTTTGAGCAACAACTTGGAGGGAGGAACTCCTATAGAGTTCCAAGGAGGCTGATCCCCTAAAGAGATTAACCCCAAGTTTAGAATCTGCAAGGGTTCTATCATTGTACCGCCGCTGTCAAGCAGTGATACCGCAAGAGCTTGGCCTCCGAGCTTTGTCAGGTAGTGGTACAGCCCATTAATGGCGGTGGTACCGCCAGCATCTCGAAATCTAAGGATTTGAATTTTTTGGCTCCAACTTTTGAAGCCATTGGGGCCTATAAATACCCCACCCTTTTCTGCATGAAAGCATAACAAAGTGCTATTATATGTGTAAAAAATTCTAAGTGTTTGGGGTGTGAAAAGTGTTGTAAAAGTGAGAAGAGTTCTCCTCCTCCCTCTCTTAGTCTTTTAACGATCCAAGAAAGAGGAGTAAAACTTATAAGGGTTGTCTCTTAAACCCGGCAAAAGGAGAAAGCGCTGTAAAAGGTGGTTGGTCTTCGCCTATTGAAGAATTTAGTGGGTGCCGGTGACCTCGACGGAGGAGGAATCCGAAGTGGACGTATGTCTCATTGACCGAATTACTCTAAATTCTAGTTTGCTTTTTATTTTATGCAATTAACTTTACTACAAATATCTTAGTTATTGTAGTTAGACCGTAAGTTGAGTTAGGATTAGGGGATAATCCCACTAACTCAGTTAGGGGTCAACTAGGCCCTTAACAGGGTTGATTTGGGTCGGATTAAACAACCCATTCAACACCTGAAACCATGGTCGGCGATGACACCGCCAGGGCCGGAAGTGGCACCACTTGGTGACCCAGTCTCCCAAGTGGTCTGGGCGATGGTACCACAGGCAGTTAATGCTACCAGCGGTGGTATCGCCCTTGTCAAGCGTTGGTACCACCAGAGCTCTATCTTCGAGCTTTATCAAGCGGTCATACCGCCCAGACTAAACGATGGTACCGCCTAGTGTCAGACTACAGGTGATAGTACTACCCAGTAATGGCGGTGGTACCGCTAGTATCCCGAAATCTGGGAATGTGATACTTTTTTGCTCCAATTTTGAAGCCATTGGGGCCTATAAATACTCCACCCTTTTCTGTATGAAAGAGCACGGAAATATTAACATAATCTTGAATTCTTGGGGTGTTAAAGTGTTATAAAAGTGAAAAGAGTCATCCCCTCCCTCTCTTAGCTTTGAAACCATACAAGAAAAAGGAGTGAGGCTTATAAGAATTATCTCCTAAATACACTAAAAGGAGAAAGAGCTGTAAAAGGTGGTTGGTCTTCGTCTATTGAAGGAAAACCATTAGTGGACATCGGTGACCTCGACGGAGGAGGAATCGGAAGTGGATATAGGTCACAACGATCGAACCACTCTAAATTCTGGTTTGCGTTTCTATTTAAGCAATTTACATTATTGCAATCTTCCTTAACTTTCGCTTTACACTCTTACAAACACCTTCAAGTTTAATATATTTCAATCGAAACGAATATTTTTCAAAATCATCGATTTTTTCACTGCACTAATTTACCCTAGAGCCGCTCTTGATCCTGACAATTGGTATCAGAGCAAAGTCACTCTCATTTGGTTTGAAATTCAATAGAGATGGCATTTACCGGCAACCAAGAGGGTCACTCAATTAAACGTCCGCCTATGTTCAATGGAACAGATTACACCTATTGGAAGACTAAAAGGAGGATTTTTTTAATTTCTATGGATTTCAAATTATGAAATATTGTAGAAAATGGGTTTCAAAAGTCTTCTCTTTCAATAAATGATTGGAATGAGTTGGAGAAGAAGACTTTCACAATGCCAAGTCTATGCATGCCTTGTTTTGTGCTTTGGATAAAAATGAGTTCAATTGAGTGTCCATTTGTGAAATAGCTTTTGATATTTGACACACACTGGAAATTACTCACGAAGGCACTAGCAGAGTAAAAAAGTCAAAAATTAATCTTTTAGTCCATACTTATGAGTTGTTTCGGATGAAACCGAGTGAGACTATTAGAGACAAGTACAACCCGATCTACGGATTTCGACAATAGTCTAAAAGGACTTGGTAAAACCGTAATTTCTAAATTTTGGTAACTCGGAATTGGCTTGTAAGATTCTCAAAATTATGGAAAGATGTGACCAAAAACTTATAATATTTTGATTTACATAATATTGAATCAAATGCCCCAATAATTTCTAGCAAATTGTGGGCGCTAATGACATTCTACCTCAAAAATTATTTTTGGTTATGTTGTTTTATGATCAAATCTATTCAAAATAATAGTTTTATGAATTTTAATTTTATAATTATATTTTATTTAGTTATATATATTAGCATAACACGAAGACAAAACAAAATGAGAACCTCATATTCTTACAATATTACTATTCAAAAGTGAAGATTATATATCGATAAAAGTATTAAATAATAAACTCGACATAAAGATCATGCTGACGAGGTTAGCCCCGACATCCTCAAGGTAAACACAAATCATCGGGTCTTAGACGGAGTGTTTTTTGTCTTCTTCCTCATCCATGAATCTCTTCCAGAACCAATGTTGCTTCCAAACCTTCTCGGTCATTTCATCGATCGGCACGTTCTTGGTCTCGGGCAATAAGAAGATGACGAACAGACCCATCACCACAATCCATGCACCAAAGAAGAAGAAGATCCCGGCACGTAGATGACACATCATAGATAGGAAAGCTTGGGCAATGACAAAGGTGAAAAGCATGTTGGAGCTGACGGCAAAGGCATAGCCGGCGGTCCTCGTCGCCAGGGGGAAAGTTTCACTAGGAATCAACCAGCCAAGTGGACCCCAAGACCAAGCAAAGCTCGAAACGAATAGGCACACGAGCACCACCACCCAAACTGCCACTCCGTGTCCCAGCTCATTGGTTGCTTTCAAATTCACAAGCAAAATGCCTCCAATAGCCACCTGCATGCAAATCACCCCCCACTAGAGTTAGAATCTCATATTTCAAACGATTCCTCGTAATCTATAATTACATGTTTAATATGCCCATGGCTTGTGTCCCTAACCTGTGTGATCAACATCTGGCCACAAGCTTCAAGAAGCAGGAATCTCCTCCCGACTTTGTCCACTAAGACCACTGATACGACGGTAGACAGAACATTGACGATCCCCGTGATGACCGCAGAAAGAAGTGAAGCATCATTCTTAAATCCGATGGTCTGAAAGAGGACTGGTGCATAGAACATGATGGCGTTGATCCCAGTGAACTGCTGGAAGACTTGCATCACGATGGCAATAACCAATTGCGGTCGGCTACTTCTCTTCATGAGATTCTTGAAAGGTTGCTTCACCTGTCGTGCCATCTCGCAGGCGTGTAGAATTTCCTCGTACTCTGCATCGACATTGTCGGTCCCCCGGATCTTCTTCAACATGGCCAAGCCTTCCATAAGCATCTCACGCTCGATGAGGCTCGTCGGGGTCTCCGCAATCACCATGGAGCCCAAGCAAAGCATCATCGCCGGCACTCCAGCCAAGCCAAGCGCAAGTCTCCACCCCCAGGGGTGGATATTGGACACCAAGTAGTTTACAATGTTCGCCACAAAGATCCCGATGGTCACGTCAAGTTGGAAGAGGATGTTTAAGGCTCCACGGACGTGAACTGGTGCGATCTCCGACAAGAATAGAGGAACTGCCTACAGGATGAATAATAGTGGCAAACATATGACACGGAAAGTGAGTTTAACAAAAGATACATCTTCCAGGAGAAATTGGAAGTTAATAGGGAAATTGAGACGGAAACTGAAGAGAAGAGAAACTCTAGAATGAAAAATTGTATGAAAAAGAAAGTAGAGCAAACCTGATTGGCAAATCCAACACCAACTCCGAGGAGAATCCTTCCGATGATCAGCATGGCAATGTTCACAGCAGCTGCGTTCAGGATGACACCAACCAAGAAGAATATTGATGCTGCTTGCATAGTGAGCTTCCGGCCATGTTTCGTGCAAATCTTCGAAGCTACGAAGCTGGCTACCAAGGCAGCAAGGTACAATGATGAAGTGAAAAGCTGAAGGTTTTGGTTATCAAACTTGCAATAGTTGTCTTCCTTGGCTTTGTGCTTCCTCTCAAAGACCGCAGGGAAGAACTCCTCCAAGAAGTCATCCATAGATGTCACTCCCCCTGCAGATTGACCGTACAGATACGATTGATTAGCTCCATGATCAGAAATAGATTGGAGCTGAATGAGGAAGGCTTTAGGCAAAAGCAACATATATGAGGCAGTTGATGACAAAGAGAAAGAACCATCACACAACCAAGTGGAAAATCCAAGCAAGATCTGCAAGCAACCATCTCTTATCTTGTATGATAGAGCATCTCTCTCACCGTATTATCAATACCATCAAATGGGCTAATGTCAACTAAAGAAAATAAACAATCATCTTCCTGTTGTACCTCAATAACAAGTTGTTCCTTTTGTTTTTTTCTTTTATAATAAGTAGGTCTAATTATCTGATTTAACCTATGACGACAACGTAAGACAAACCTGGCCATACTTTCGATGCTAGATAATAAAACAAATAAATCTAGGGAAGGATTTAGGCAAAAGCAACATATGAGGCAGTTGATGACAAAGAGAAACAACCATCACACAACCAAGTGGAAAATCCATGCATGGAATCCCAAGCAAAGTTATTACAAGATCTGCAAGCAACCATCACCTATCTTGTATGATAGACCATCTATCTCTCTGCAATGCAATGGAGGTGGAGATTGGATTATTAATACCATCCAATGGGCTTATGTCAAGTAAAGAAAATAAACAATCATCTTCCTGTTGTAGTTAAAACCTCAATAACAAGTTGTTCCCTTTCTTTTTGTAAAAAGTGCGTCTAATTATCTTATTTAACCTATGACAACAAACCAAGACAAACCTTCCGATGCTAGATAATATAACAAATAAATCTACTACTGAATTAATACAAAATGGAATTTACCTGATATCCCAATGTCATAACCAAACATGAGGCCTCCCGTGGCTGCAATTATTCCACAGATTACAACATATATTGTGATCCTTCCCTCAAATTTCTTTGCACCACCAGGCTCCGCATTTGACATCACCATCGCCGGCATCTTGTCCTTCCTCTCTCGGCTGCAATATTGCACCTGGTTTACACAAAAGACCAAGTGCAAGATTGTCCGAAGAGGTGAAGAAAAAAGGAAAATAGAAGATGGGGATGCCAACTTGAAAGGAGACAAGAAAAAGGGTGTATATATAGAGGTCTTCGAGGGACGATAATTAAGCAGAAATTTGATTTTAACCAAAGAAATGCCAATAATAGTGAAAATGCTCACAGAAGGCCAACACAGCTTTGTCAAGAATAGGGCCTTATCTAACATTAAGTTAAAAACTAAAGCTAAATGGAAGGATTAAAAACTTTGGAATTTGTTGAAGTGGAGTAGGCCAATAAATTGAAAGGCATGCTGCCTATCCATATGGTCATCTTACTTGGATTGCACAATCAAAGTGTTATCTTCCTCCTTAAATCAAACTTGGACCAACTATCCCTCTTTAACATAGACTTCTTGCACTATTAGAGAAGATGGATAACACTTGCTGATGTCAAACCCATAAACCAATATTGTAGATATCTGACAGCACAGATCTTGATCAATTAGTGTAACTATCTATCGCATTGAAACAGCACCTTGCTCAGAAAGGGTTGCAAAAGCAGGATGAGCTAACTCTGAGATCCCATATGATATAAGCCCCAATATTGTAATGTAGCTGCCTTGGATCTGCAAGCATAAATGATACTAGTCATATAAGCATGGCAAGCAGGTAAAACAAATACTAATAATAATAAAAAATATAATGATTTCTTATATCGAGATGCTCACAACAAGGCAGCATAATGGTAAAAACCGATCATATAGTAGAAAATCCAAGGGTTCCATGTTCCTATACATTTTTGAATCACTGGATACCAATTCAGATATAGATATCAGAAAAATATTAAATTCAATAACCTTATTTGTAAAAAAAAAGAAAAACGATAAGGATTCAGATGGATGGATTTTAGCTGGAGGAATATGGGAACATTACATGAATTGCGGACGGCATGAAAAAAAATGTTTAAATAACTAATTCAAATTGATCGATCATATTTATTTTATAGATAAATTTTAAAATATATTAATACAAGAAGAATTTTAAGTTTTAATTTCAAAAAATCAAGAGAAACCGTGATTCATTTTAACAAATCTCCTCTTAAATAAATAACATAAAGAATTCTTAGGAGATCATGAAAAAGATAGAATTCATTCAATCTTGTAAGAGAACAAGATATTAATTCATGCATATAAAATCTTGATTTAAGCATAAGAAATATCAATTTATAAATTTTGAAAAATCAAGATAAAGCTCATTTAAATCATCAAATCATGATCAATATATTTTCAAAAATGAATTGTTAGGATCAAGAAAATTCGAAAATAAAATTTAACACTTTCATGCATTCGGACATGGTTTGCTATAGATTTTCAAACACAATCATGAAAATAAAACATGCTCATGATCATGGAAATTTTTTGTATCCAAAACACATAGTTTCCAACATGTTATTAAGGCATGTAATAGTGTAAAATTCTCATTATAGCAATTATATCCTACCATACATGATCAAAATTTCTCCTCGTTTTATCATATTTAACATGATTGAAGCATTGAACGTGATTTATATTTAAAATGTATCTCATGTCATAAGTATGAATCAAGCATTTGTGAAATCCGAAATCGTCCTCAAAGTCACATTCAATAAATTCATATTTGACAAGCATAGATTTATTGAAAAGTCGATAAGATAGAGGATCGCATTTCATTTTTATAAATTTCTATTCATGTGATTTGCTTCTTATAAGCATGCCTTTACCTTTAATAAAACAAGTGTCAACATTTAAGACAAAAAGGTAAATTTTATAAAATAAATCATCAAGCATGATTCCTTGATAACATCCTTTTAATATCTTGATATTAATTATCAAGTATGATTTCAAAAAGTATGTTCAAGAGAAATCAAAATGCATGATACACTCATTTATTTTCAAAATATTCATCATGTTTATTTTCATTAGATTCACAAGATTGGTAAAATAAATTCATTAATTTCCCTTTTTGAAAAATCAATAAAGTCAGAAAAATAAAATTTTCAAGAAGAAACCTTTCCACTTTTTAGTTGTTTTAATTCATGTGATTTATTTCATACATGCATGTTCTTTTCTTTTATGCCAAATAAAAACATGCATCAATGTTTAGGATCGAAAAATGAATTTCGTCACAAAAACCATCAAGACCAAATCATCATGTATAACTTTTAAAATCTCATGCATAAAATCGTCAATCATGGTATCAAAAATATTTAATATTTTCATTACATCATTATGCATTACTTCAAATCAAACATGATTTCATTTAATCAAAATTGAGAAATTAGTTAATCAAACATGATACCATTCAACAATGTTAATCAAACATAATACACATTATTACTTCTTAACTACATATAGCATGATTTCATAAGGCATTTTTAATCGTTTTGTTTATCATAAACATGTAATTTTCATGATTATTTTCAAAATTACTAGAATAATAAGCATGATTCCTAATTTTTACATTTTCATTATAAAACATGTAATTTTCAAGAAAATTAATTCTAAACAAAAATGCATCATGAAAAATATCAAGTAATTTCAAAATAAATTAAGAGGGTTTCGATTACCTCATCGTTGAATGTGGTTAAGGCGTAGTTTGCCACCTCGTCTTTGTTGATTTTCTCCTCGTCTTCGGAGGAGCTCGATTCATCCCATTTTGTGTTCTTCTTCTTGCATTGAAAGTAAGTAGTTCCGTTCTTTTTGTTCTTAAATTTTTGTTTCTTTAATTTTTTAAATTTCATTTGTTCTTCTTGTTCACCATCACTTGAGCTTATGCTCGAGTGGTCTTCAAATATTCTATGTCCCAAATCCTTCCTATTCTTTGGAAGGTTGTTTTGTTCATCATGTTCATCATATGCATTACGCACCATTTCATATGTCATCAATGAGCCGATAAGTTCTTCAAGTGGAAAAATATTTAAATTTTTTATCTCTTGTATTGCGGTTATTTTAGGATCCAACCTTTTTGGAAGGGATCTTAGGATCTTGCTTACGAGATCAAAATTCGAAAAAAATTTACTAAGAACTCTTAGATTATTGACGACATCCGTGAAACGAGTGTACATGTCGCCTATAGTCTCACTTGGTTGCATTCGAAAATGCTCAAAATCATGCAATAAAATATTAACTTTTGAGTCTGACTCTACTAGTTCCCTTGTGCATGATTTCAAGTGTTCCCTTGTGAACTCATTTCTGTCCAAAGCACAAAATAAGGCATTCATAGCCTTTGCGTTTAAAGAAAAATACTTCTTCTCCAAATCTGACCATTCGTTCATTGATTTAGAGGGAAGTTGAAAACTGTTTTCAACAATATTCCATAAATCCAAATTCATAGAAATCAAGAAAACTATTATTCGAGTTTTCCAATAAGTGGTCCAATCCATTAAACAACGGTGGACGAACAACCGATAAGCCCTCTTGAAAGCCATGAAGAGCCATTTCTCTCGGGTGTAAATCTGAAATGAGAAATACCAGGCTCTGATACCAATTGTTAGGATCAAGAGCACTAAGAGGAGGGGGGTGAATTAGTGCAGCGGAAAACTTTCGACGATTAAAACTGCATTCATACGATAAAAGCGATTTTGGTAAGAAAGCCGATTCGTAAATCACTTTAACTTGTGATCAAGCGAGATGCAGTTAAAGCAAATATATAGAGGTAGTTTGCAGTTTAAGATAGACAACAGAATGTAATAGCAAACTGGAATACAACGTTCATACGATAAAAGCGATTTCGATATGAAAGCCGATTCGTAAATCACTTTAACTTGTGATCAAGCGAGATGCTGTTAAAGCAAAGATATAAAGGCAGTTTGCAGTTATGAAGGAAATCAGAATGTAAGCGCAAACTGAAATATGATGTTCGCACAATAAAACTTATTTCCGTCTTAACGTCGATTCGGAAAATACTTAACTATGAAACACGTTCGTAAATGAGCAAAAGGCAGTAAGCTATTGAGGAGGTTTGCAGTAAAGATAAGATGCTCAAAGTAAATGCAAATCGAGATTTAGAGTGGTTCGGTCAATCTTGACCTATATCCACTTTTGGCTTCCTCCACCGACGAGGTCACCGATGTCCACTAGAGGCCTTCCTTCAATAGACGAAGGCCAACTACCCTTTTACATTTTCACTCCTTCTGACGGGCTTAGTAGACAACCCTTACATAATATCTCTCATCTCTTGAAAGCTCAAAACTTGGAAGAAAAGAGGGAGGAGAACTTCTAGCCTTTACAACACTTTTGAACTCTAAAAATCACATAGTAAGATTGGATTTTCGGTGCCTTTAGTTGTCCTTTCATGCAGGAAAGGGCGGGGTTTATATAGGCCCCAAACTGGTTTGAATTTGGAGCTCAAAAGTGTCTTTTCCCGGATTTCCAGGGTCTTGGCGGTACTACCTCCTGACTAGGGCGGTACAACCGCCTAGCAGCTCAGAGACTAAGCCTCTGGGCGGTGCCACCGCCTGACAAGGGCGGTTGCACCGCCCAGTCTCGCTCGGAGACTGAACCCAAGCAGTGCCACTGCTTGACTGGGGCGGTTGCACTGCCTAGTCTCGCTCGGAGACTGAGCCCAAGCAGTGCCACCGCCTGACTTGGGCGGTTGCACCACCCAGCTTTCCTGGGAGACCATCTCCTGGGCGGTGGCACCGCCGACCCTGGTGGTGCCACCGGCTGGCAGGAATTCTGGTCCGAATGGGTTGATCCATTCGACCCAATTTGGGTCTATCAAGGGCCCAATTGCCCCTAGATTAAGTTAATGGGATCACCTCCCATTCCTAACTTAATCTACATGCTAACTACGATATTTCTTAAGACATTCACTGCAACTTGCTCCGGTGCGTCAATCGCTTCTTCCGGCGAGCTTCCGGCGAATATCCGACGAAACTTCGGCAATGCTCCGGCGGACTTCCGGCAAACTCCTGGACTTGCGACGATCCACTTGGCGAGTTCCGACGAGCTTCTTTGGCAAGCTCCTAGACCTCTCAGATTTGTTCCCGTAGAACCTCCAACGACCGTCCGGACTTCCGTCGAACTCTCGAACTCCCAACGTGATCAAAGTCTTGACTTCGGCAAAACTCCTACTGCATGTCCTTTTTCCATTATAGTTAATCCTGCACATGTAAAATAAAACTTCGATCGAGACAATTAATCCTAAGCAATTAACCAAGTTATCTGGGATGTCATTGGTCCCTCGACGCTTCGTCCGATTATTCGGCGCATCGTCCTCTCCTGCGGCCTATTGCCCAATCGGTTAGTTGACTCCATAACTTTGATATCCTTGGCACAATACTCGCTCTTCTTGGCCCGATGCCCAAGTCCACGGCCCAAAGCCTTCTATCGATATGTCGACCGATCCACCGGCTCGACGTCCAATCTTCTGACATGTTCCTCTAGCACAACATGATTTTTCCTGCTTTAATTGTCTCATCCTGATCAAGGCATCCTGTGTCACTCAAAACGCAGATTAAAACATAAACACAATTATCAATTGGTTTCATCATCAAAATACGAGATTCAACTGTTTGGATCAAGAGCACTAAGAGGGGGGGGGTGAATTAGTGCAGCAGAAAACTTTCGACGATTAAAATCGCGTTCGTACGATAAGAGCGATTTCGGTAGAAAATCCGATTCGTAAATCACTTTAACTTGTAACCAAGCAAGATGTAGTTAAAGCAAAGATATAACGGCAGTTTGCAGTTATGATAGAAATCAGAACGTAAACGCAAACTGAAATATGATGTTCGTACGATAAAAACGATTTACGTCTAAACGCCGATTCGAAAAATGCAGAGCTTGAAACACGATCGTATATGCGCAGAAGGCAGTAAGCTTTTGAGGAGGTTTACAATAAAGATAAGATGCTCAAAGTAAATGCAAATCGAGATTTAGAGTGGTTTGGTCAATCTCGACCTACATCCACTTTTGGCTTCCTCCTCCGACGAGGTCACCGACGTCCACTAGATGCCTTCTTTCAATAGGCGAAGGCCAACCACCCTTTTACAGTTTCACTCCTTTTGACGGGCTTAGGAGACAACCCTTACAGAATTTTCTTTCCTCTCTTATCAGATTAGAACTTGGAAGAAAAGATAAAGAAGAACTTTCAACTCATACAACACTTTTGAGCTCTAAAAATCATAAAGTAAAATCAGAATTTTGGTGGTTTTTGGGTGCCCTTTTAGTGCTGAAAGGGTTGGGTATTTATAGGCCCCAACCCAGTTTGAATTTGGAGCTCAAAACTGTCAATTCCCGTAATTCTGGGATCTAGCGGTTGCACCGCCCGGCTAGGGCGGTTACACCGCCTGGCAGAGCTCGAAGACTGAGCCTCTGGGCGGTGCCACCTCCTGTCAGGGGCGGTTGCACCTCTTGCCAGAGCTCGAAGACCGAGCTCAGGCGGTGCCACCGCCTGACTGAGGCGGTTGTGCACCGCTCAGCTAGAGCTCGGAGACCGAGCCTAGGCAGTGCCACCTCTGTCAGGGGCGGTTGCACCTCCTGCCAGAGCTCGAAGACTGAGCTCAAGCGGTGCCACCGCCTGACTGAGGCGGTTAAACCGCCTGACTGAGGTGGTTAAACCGCCTGGCAAAAATCAGGGTCCGAATGGGTTGATCCATTTGGCCCAATTTGGGTTTTTCAAGGGCCCAATTGCCCCAAGATTAAGTTAATGGGATCACCTCCCATTTCCAACTTAATCATTGTGCTAACTACGATATTTCCTAAGATATTTATTGTAACTTGCTCCGGTGCGTCAATCGCTTCTTCCGGCGAGCTTCCGGCGAACTTTCGTCGATCATCCAATGAACCCTCGGTGATTCTCCTGCGGACTTCCGGCAAACTCCTGGACTTGCGACGATCCACTTGGCGAGTTCCGACGAGCTTCTTTGGCAAGCTCATGGACTTCTCGGATTTGTTCCCGTAGAACCTCCGACGACTGTCTGAACTTCCGTCGAACTCTCGAACTCCCAACGTGATCATTGTCTTGACTCTGGCGCAACTCCTGCTGCATATCTTACTTTCATCGTAGTTAATCCTGCACACTTAAAACAAAACTTCGATTGAGATAATTAATCCTAAGCAATTAACCAAGTTGTCCGGCATGTCATTGGTCCCTCGACGCTTCGTCCGATTCTTCGGCGCATCGTCCTCTCCTGTAGCCTATTGCCCAATCGGCCAGTTGACTCCGCAACTCCGATATCCTTGGCACAATACCCGCTCTTCTTGGCCCGATGCCCGAGTCCACGTCTCGAAGCCTTCTGTCGATACATCGACCGATTCACCGGCCCTGTCACGCCCCTCAAAATATCCATGATTTTTAAAATTTTCGTCACAGACCAATCCAGGATCCAAACTAACGTTTAAGGACACTGAAAACATTCTATTCATATTCACATCCATAAAACCTATGCAGTTTATAATCATATATCACATCACTCGATAATTCACATTTATGGCAACCCAAGCCAACTTGACAAACATGAACAACATTTATAAATCCACAAGCTAAATAAATTATACAATCAGAACTCCAACTATTCACCACAAGTTCATATCGTCATAAATTAGACTTAACATTCCGAAATTCCAAATAAGAGAGATCTTCTAACACTTTTACACAGTATATCCATTTCGATCATCAGAACAATTAATTACATACAAAATATGCTTATACAACAATAGCATAACAACCAACAGAACTTGCCCATAATTCTAAATAGCTATCCACTGCCTCAGCCCAAATCAAACATCTCGAAGAGTGACAAGCTGACCTGAAAGGTTTATATAACAACGGAGTGAGCCAAAAACGGCTCAGTAAGTGACAAAGCATATTCAGAACAAAAGGAACGGTTTGAAATGAGTAAGGTATCATAATGCAAGGCAGAATACCAGAATTCTCAAGGATACCATCTCAATAGATACCAAATCATACGTATCATGTCATTCATAACATATTTGATCCATAACGAATGGAGCAAAGAGTAATTGGAACATATCAATGGCAGATAGGACATTTCCGAACAAATCAGCTCATAGCAAATGGAGCACAGAGTAATTTGGAGCATATCAATGGTAGATAGGACATTTCAGAACATATCAGTTCATAGCAAATGGAGCACAGAGTAATTGGAGCATATCAATGGCAAATAGGACATATAAGAACATATCAGTTCATAGCAAATGGAGCACAGAGTAATTGGAGCATATCAATGGCAAATAGGACATATAAGAACATATCAGTTCATAGCAAATGGAGCACAGCGTAATTGGAGCATATCAGAAGCAAAGGAAACATATCAAGCTTATCAATGGCATATAAAATGTTCCGAAGCATATCAACGGCATATGGAACATTTCGAAACAAAATCATCAGGGAATGAAGCCTTTCAGAGCATATCGGTACACATATCGTACAAGAGCTCAAACGTCGTCCTTGACGTTGCAATCATATCAATCTTATCCAGAGTATGAACAGAAACAAACTCACCAAAACTCTGGATGTCATATCAAACACATAGAGGGTGTAGTGGGATCTCAGTCAGAATGTGATTCATCCATTTCTGAATGACCACCTGACAAAAGTCTCCCACGTCTGGGAGCTCCATCCACCCACGTCTAGGTGAAGTCAAAGGGGGCCGGCAGAGCATCGCAGGCTCTAATCACATACCCACGTAGCGGGCAACAAGCGCAAATAGAATATCCCTCATAGCGGGACCCCACATAGCGGGCAAATAGCGCATACCCTTTACCATTTCTGGCAAAGGTCCAGACAATCCCACACACCAGAGCACAAAAGGACAGTTTCAACAATAAGTAGCATATATCGGAAGCACACGCGGAACAACAAACGTACATGTGCCTTTACGAGTCAATCCGAAGTAAGCAATAATCTTTCACAAGTATATTCAGACTTGAAAGGAATTGAAAGCAAGGGCACATATGGAATCCAAGCAATCACTTATACCTCAATTCAATAAGAAGATTTGATGAATTCAATGTCCAAAGGAATGAAACTGGAATAGGCACATATCGAAAGCAAATGCGGAACAATAGGATATACATGTGCCTATTTGAGTCAATACGATATAGCATAAACGTTACACAATAGTTTTCAAGAATGCAATAATTTTAAGGACAAGAGCATACAAGAATTCAAAGCAGTAATATAAAGCTCAATTGAATAAGAAAGCTAAAGGATATCAATTTCCAAAGGAATGAAACCAGAATATGAGAAATCGACCAAAGCTCGATTTCTAGCAGAATACAGAAGGCACATTGAACAAATGATTCAAACTATCAAACGTGCTCCAATTTACTCAGAAATAATCATTGGATAATACTTTCAGATAAGACATGCTTCATATGAATTGAACTGTCCAACAGAGAGAGTTACAAATAATTTGGTAAGCAAGTGTCGTAGAACAAAATCTCTGTTGGCAGAATTCATAATGTCAGATTCAACAGATAACTGGGCAGGTGTTTGGATTCCAAATCTTTCAATCCATATATCAAAGAAAGGTCTACGAGTCTAGTTTCCAATGAAATCAGTTTTGAACAAATCAGAGTTTCCAACAAAGACTTATAGGCAGCTCGGTATCAAAAGGTCAGAATCTCAAAAGTTGCACAGATTCGAATCGTTACGTTTAAACAGGAGATATAACAAATGCAAGGCTAGAACAATTCAAAGTTCCTCATATTCAAAGCAAATGTAGAGATAAAAATGGCAGTGAGGAAGATCAGGATACTTGCAATAAGACATATCAGAGCAATTATAGGAGAAACGATCAGGGAACTTGCAATAGAAAGGATCGAAACAAGTGGGAAACTTGCAATAGAAAGGATCGAAACAAGTGGGAAACTTGCCTTTCAAAGATTTCGATCCGAAGATCCAAAGAAGGTGCCAGCCCAAATCCTTCTACTTTTCCTCCGTGTCCTCTCTCTGTTTCGTTTTGTGCTCCCGTTTTCTTCCTTTCTTCGCAACTACACCACGTGTCGAACATCGAGGCACAGTCACCTGCTCTCTCTTACTCTCATTCCTTCTTTTTCTTTCCCAAACGCAGCTGCCACAGCCGCCGCCGTTGCCGCTGCTACAATCGCAGCCCCTTCCACCGCACTACCTTCCTTCCTCCCTTCTCTCGCAGACATAACTGCTGCATACGCAGTCGCTGCCGCTGCGGCCGCAATCCCGTCCGCAGCCCCTTTTTCCCCCCTTTCCTTTCCTTTCTTTCCCAGCTGCAACTGCCGCAGTCGCAGTCGCAGCCATGGCCGCAGCCACCACAACCGCAGCCTCTTCTTCCTCTGCTACTCTATTTCCTCTCCTACTTCTCTTCCAACTGCAGCTGCCACTGCCGCAGCTGCCACCCCTTCTCCTCTTCCTCTCTTCTTCCTCTCCTTCCCTTTCTCTTCTTCTTCCTTTCCTTCTCTTCTTTCCCAGCCACAGCTGCAGCTGCCATCACCGCAGCCGCAGCCCCTTCTCCTCTTCCTCTCTTCTTCCTCTCCTTCCCTTTCTCTTCTTCTTCCTTTCCTTTTTCTCTTTCCCTGCCACAGCTGCAGCTGCCATCGCCGCAGCCGCAGCCCCTTCTCCTCTTCCTCTCTTCTTCCTCTCCTTCCCTTTCTCTTCTTCTTCCTTTCCTTTTTCTCTTCCTCTTTCCCTGCCATAGCTGCAACTGCCACAACCGCAGCCGCAGCTACTTCTTTCCCTTCTCCTCTTCCTTCTCCTTCCTTTCTTCTTCTTCTCTCCCCGCTGCAACTGCTGCAGTCGCGGCCGCAGCCACGGTCGCAACCTCTCCCTCCTCCCCTGCTCATCTTCCTCTTCTTCTTCTCTTCCAGCTGCAGCTGCCATCGCCGCAGCTGCAGCCCCTTCTTCCCCGGCGTCACACACACCCTCTCCTCTGTTTCCTCTGCAGGAAACAGAGGTATCACACCTCTTTCTCTTCCTCTTCTTCTTCTTCTCCTCTTCCCCTCTTCCCTTTTCCTCCCCAAGGCCACACATCTCCTCGCTGCAGCCTTGCCGCAGCTATCTTCTTCTTCTTCTTCTTCTTCTTCTTCTTCTTCTTCTTCTTCTTCTTCCCTTTTCATCCTCAACGCCCCACACATCCTCTCCTCTGTTTCCACCTGCGGGAAACAGAGGTGCTGTAGCCCTGGCTGCTGCAGCTGCCTCTCTTTTCCCTCTTCTTCTCCTTCTCTTCTTCTCCTCTTCCCTTTTCCTCCCCAAAGCCACACACCTCCTCGCTGCAGCCTTGCCGCAGCTATCCTCCTCTCTTCTTCTTCTTCTTCTTCTTCTTCTTCTTCTCTTCTCCCTCTTCTTCCTCTCTTCTTCTCCCCACGCCCCACAGCTCCTCGCTGCAGCCCTCGCTGCAGCCACCTCCTCTTCTTCTTCTTCTTCTTCTCTTCTCCCTCTTCTTCCTCTCTTCTTCCTCCTCTCTTCTTTTCCCTCTTCTTCTTCTTTTCTTCACTCCTCATGCCCCACCGCTCCTCTTCTTTTCACTCTTCACGCAGAGAGTGCGTGGGAGGCGGTGGGATAAAACCGAAATTTTCGGTTTTTCTTTATTTACTTCTTTTTACAACTTAACAGTTTAGTCTTTGAAATTTCTATATTTACATATAGGTCCTCCGATTTATAAATAAATTTTTATTAATAATTTTTAAAAGCGAGGGATATTACAGGCCCGACGTCCAATCTTCTGACATGTTCCTCCGGCACAACATGATTTTCCTGCTTTAATTATCTCATCCTGATCGAAGCATCTTGCGTCACTCAAAAAGCAGATTAAATCATAAACATATATCAAGTAGTTTCATCATCAAAATACGAGATTCAACAATCTCCCCCTTTTTGATTATGACAACCACTTGATGACGGAGTTAAACTTAACTCCCGGAGTTTAAACAAACTCTCCCTATCAATATGCCATATTGATAGAATCTTGAATTCAAACTGAATTCAAGTCATTGCAATATTCATCATGAATACTTGCAATACGTCATCATGAACTTATGCATAAACTTATGCATAACATCATACTTCTCCCCCTTTGTCATCAACAAAAAGGAGAAGTCCAACTATTCTTGTGTTTGGAATATTAGTTTTAACTTATTGTATGAAAAACATAATATCAAGTTTTATCATCATGCAGTTTTGAAGCCAGAAAATTTAGCAAATGTTACATCATGCTTAGAACATTCAAGCTATCAAGTTTTAGATATGTAAGTTTTACAGCATACAAGATAGCACTTTTAGAACATGCAAGCTAGCAATATTACAACATTTTAGAACTTGCAAGCTAGCAATTTAGAGATGTTCAAGAAGGCAACTCTTGCTTCTTGAAATATGCAAGTTGCAAGCTAGCAAATTTTTGCTTCCTTTGCATTGTTTGAGCTCGCAATTTTGCTTCCATTGCAAGGTGTAAGTTTAGCATGTTTAATTTTCTTGAGATAGCAACTATTTGCTTCTCTTTATACTACAAGCTAGTAATTTTTACGATATACAAGTTTTACTACATACAAGCTAGCAAAAATTTCGAAAGCAAATGCAAGATAGCTTTCTTGTGTAAGCTTATGATTCTTGCTTCCTATTGCAATGTGCAAGTTGCAAGTTTTGCTTCTTGAGATAGGCAAGATAGCACTTTTGCAATTTTTGTTTGACAAGCTTGTGATGTTCAAGATAACAAGCTCTTTCTTCTCTTTTGAGAAGTGTAATTTTTGCTTTCTTTGCAAAGTGCAAGCTAGCAAAATGCCAAACTAGCAAGAGATAATGTTTTACATGAGGCAAGCAAACAATTTGGCAAGTGTTACATTTGCATCTTCTCTTTAGAGGAGTGTAATTTTTGCTTTCATCTTGAATTGTGTAAGCTAGCTAGTTTGCCTCTTTTTATGATGTCCACGCTAGAAATTCTTGCTCCCCTTTGTCATTGTCAAAAAGAAGGGAAGACCCTTTTTTCAATTTTCAGATTATGACAAAGGTAAGTATCAATTTTATTTGTGCATCATTATATATTCAAATTAAAACATACACAATTTCAAAAACCTTATTTTTCATGCACGATACCGAAAAATAAATCAATCATCATTAATGGGTATATCATACATGATACTCAAACATTAAAATTTTTAAGCATTTATCAACATTTTGATCATGATAGCAAACATTCATCATTTAAAGCATTCATGATACATATCATATGCAATACATTATGTACATCATTGTCATAAGTATTGCATGCATCATTTTAAATTCATGAATATTTCATCATTGCATGCATCATGCCAAATCATAAAATATACAATCATCATTAATGCATGATTCCTAATCATCATTTATTTTACAACGTGATGGTACCAAATTTGTCAAATTACATTCTACCATACATGATCGAAACTTCTTATTTGTATACATCAAAACAAATTCATGAATATTTCATGTATTCTTATCATCACATAAGGAATATCAAGAAGAATTATTAGGTGATGAGATAAACATTTCATGAATACAAGGAATTGCATAAAAATCATATCATGAAAGATTAGAACATGTGAATACGAAAAGACATGATTTCTTTTTGAAAAACCTACTCTATAATTAATCAAAAGAAAATCTTAGGAAAACGATTAATGAAAAAATCTTGATTCATAATAAATCTTAATTTGTAAATATCACGGAACCAAGATCATGATTTTGGATAAAACTCATTCAAATTCAAATCACCAAAAATCATTTTTATGGTTCACAAAATTCGTAACATAAGTAGATTCATGATTTCATTGATAATATATTTTCTCCTTTTTTAAGTATTTCATTTTAAGTGATTGATTTCATGTTAGCATGCTTTTTCATTTATGTTAAACATGCATCAACGTTTAGGATCGAAAAATGAATTTCATCATAAAACCATCAAGATCAATAGATTCTCAAAAATGAACTATTATGATCAAGAAAATCCAAAAATGAAATTTAACACTTTCATGCATTCGGACAAGGTTTTCCTGTAGATTTTCAAGTTCAATCATGAAGATAAAACATGCTCATGATCATAAAAATTTTTGTATCCAAAACACATAATTTCCAACATGTTATTAAGGCATGTAATAGTGTAAAATCAGCATGGCAATTAAGTGATTTGAACATTGAATCAGGAAAGTCCGAAAAATAATCTTAATAAATTCATGCATTCGAGCACATTTTTTGCCATAGTTTTTCAAATACACTCATGAAAATAACACATGCTTATCATCATGTATAGCTTAAAATCTCATGCATAAAATTGTTAATCAAAATATTTAATATTACATCATTATGTATTTCTTCAAATCAAACATCATTTTTTTTTTAATCAAAATGGAAATCAACGTAATACTCATTATTACTTCTTAACCATGATTTCATATTTTCAATCAAAATCATTTTATTTGTTTATCATAAAATATGCAATATTATCATTTTCGAAATTACTTAGCAGGATCATAATTTTTTTTTTTAAACATGTATTTTTTAAGAAAATTAATTCTAAACTAAAAAAAAAAAACATCATGAGAGCATCAAGTAATTTTAAAATAAATTAGGGGGATTTCGATTACCTCATCATTGAAAGCGGTTAAGGCGTAGTTCGCCACCTCGCCTTTCTTGATTTTCTCCTCGTCTTCGGAGGAGCTCGATTCATCCCACTTTGTGTTCTTCTTCTTTGGCCTCTTCCTTCGTTCAAGTTTATTGTTTATTTTAGATTTTTGTTTAATAAACTTATTAAGATTTAGTGTTCGAAGTTCAAGTTCATCATTGTCCTCATCATTTGAGTCATCACTCAAGTGGTATTCATTTGTCCGGAGTTCCAAATCCTTCCTGTTCTTTGGAAGGTGATTTTGTTCATCATGTTCATCATGTGCATTGTGCATCATTTCATATGTCATCAACGAACCAATTAGTTCTTCAAGTGGTAAGTTGTTTAGGTTTTTAGTTTCTTGTATTGCAGTTACTTTTGAATCCCACTTCTTAGAAAGAGAACGCAAAATCTTGTTTACGAGTTCAAAATCCAAAAAACATTTTCCAAGAGCTCTTAAACTATTGACGACATCCGTGAAACGGGTGTGCATGTCGCCTATAGTCTCGCTTGGTTGCATTCGAAAAAGCTCAAAATCATGCAATAAAATGTTAACTTTCAAGTCTTTGACTCTACTAGTTCCCTCGTGCGTGATTTCAAGTGTTCGCCAAATGTTAAAAGCCGTTTTGCACGTAGAAATCCGATTGAACTCATTTTTGTCCAAAGCGTAAAATAAGGCATTCATAGCCTTTGTGTTTAAAGAAAAATACTTCTCCAAATCCGACCATTCATTCATCAGTTTAGAGGGAAGTTGAAAACCATTTTCAACGATATTCCATAAATCCAAATTCATAGAAATCAAGAAAACTCTCATTCGAGTTTTCCAATAAGTGTAATCCAATCCGTTAAACAACGGAGGACGAACAACCGATAAGCCCTCTTGAAAGTCATGAAGAGCCATTTCTCTCGGGTGTAAATCCGAAATGAGAAATACCAGGCTCTGATACCAATTGTTAGGATCAAGAGAACTAAGAGGGGGGGGGGGGGGGGGGGGGTGAATTAGTGCAGCAGAAAACTTTCGACGATTAAAATCGCGTTCGTACGATAAGAGCGATTTCGGTAGAAAATCTGATTCGTAAATCACTATAACTTGTAACCAAGCAAGATGCAGTTAAAGCAAAGATATAAAGGCAGTTTGCAGTTATCATAGAAATCAGAACGTAAACGTAAACTGAAATATGATGTTCGTACGATAAAAATGATTTACGTCTAAACGCCGATTCGAAAAATGCAGAGCTTGAAACACGATCGTATATGCGCAGAAGGCAGTAAGCTTTTGAGGAGGTTTGCAATAAAGATAAGATGCTCAAAGTAAATGCAAACCAAGATTTAGAGTGGTTCGGTCAATCTTGACCTACATCCACTTTTGGCTTCCTCCTCCGATGAGGTCACCGACGTCCACTAGAGGCCTTCCTTCAATAGGCGAAGGCCAACCACCCTTTTACAGTTTCACTCCTTAGGACGGGCTTAGGAGACAACCCTTAGAGAATTTTCTTTCCTCTCTTATCAGATTAAAAGTTGGAAGAAAAGAAGACGAAGAACTTTCAACTCATACAACACTTTTGAGCTCTAAAAATCACAAAGTAAAATTAGAATTTCGATGGTTTCTGGGTGCCCTTTCAGTGCTGAAAGGGTGGGGTATTTATAGGCCCCAACCCAGTTTGAATTTGGAGCTCAAAACTATCAATTCCCGGAATTCCGGGATCTGGCGGTTGTACCGCCTGGCAGAGCTCGAAGACTGAGCCTCTAGGCGGTGCCACCTCCTGTCAGGGGCGGTTGCACCTCCTGCCAGAGCTCGAAGACCGAGCTCAGGTGGTGCCACCGCCTGACTGAGGCGATTGCACTGCTCAGCCAAAGCTCGGAGACCGAGCCCAAGCGGTGCCACCTCTGTCAGGGGCGGTTGCACCTCCTGCCAAAGCTCAAAGACTGAGCTCAAGCGGTGCCACCGCCTGACTGAGGCGGTTGAACCGCATGGCAGAAATCAGGGTCCGAATGGGTTGATCCATTCGGCCCAATTTGGGTTTTTGAGGGGCCCAATTGCCCCAAGATTAAGTTTATGGGATCACCTCCCATTTCCAACTTAATCATTGTGCTAACTACGATATTTCCTAAGATATTTACTGCAACTTACTCCGATGAGTTAATCGCTTCTTTCGGCGAGCTTCCGGCGAACTTCCGTCGATCATCCGATGAAACCTCGATGATGCTCCTGTAGACTTCCGGCAAATTCCTGGACTTGCGACGATCCACTTCGCGAGTTTCGACGAGCTTCTTTGGCAAGCTCATGGACCTCTCGGATTTGTTCCCGCGGAACCTCCGACGACTGTCCGAACTTCCGTCGAACTCTCGAACTCCCAACGTGATCATTGTCTTCACTCCGGCGCAACTCCTGATGCATATCTTACTTTCATCATAGTTAATCCTGCACACTTAAAACAAAACTTCGATTGAGACAATTAATCCTAAGCAATTAACCAAGTTGTCCAGCATGTCATTGGTCCCTCGACGCTTCGTCCGATTCTTCGGTGCATTGTCCTCTCCTGCAGCCTATTGCCCAATCGGCCAGTTGTCTCCGTAACTCCGATATCCTTGGCACAATACCCGCTCTTCTTGGCCCGATGCTCGAGTCCACGGCCCGAAGCCTTCTGTCGATACGTCGACCGATCCACCGGCCCGACGTCCAATCTTCTAACATGTTCCTCCGGCACAACATGATTTTCCTGCTTTAATTGTCTCATCCTGATCGAAGCATCCTATGTCACTCAAAACGCAGATTAAATCATAAACATATATTAAGTAATTTCATCATCAAAATACAAGATTCAACATCAATAGTACTGCCCGTGCCCGTAAAACCCGGGATGAGATGTTTATAGGCTCCATGTTTGAATCAACTCGAAGCCTATAAGTACTCCTCTCATCTCTAGTTAAAGCACACAAGCACAAAGAGCAAAAAAGGAAAGAAACAATGTAGATATCACTTTAGAAATTCCCTCCTCCACTCTAAGTTTAGAATTCTATAAGAGGAGTGTGAGTGCTTGTAAGGGTTGTGTCATAAACCCGTGAAAAGGAGAAGAGGGGTGTAACAAGGAGTTGGTCTTCGCCTATTGAAGGAAGACCTCTAGTAGACATCGGTGACCTCGTCGGAGAAGGAAGCCAAAAGTGGATGTAGGTTAAGATTGACCGAACCACTCTAAATCTTGGTTTGCATTTACATTCTGCTCTTTATCTTATTTGCAAACTGCCTCCATTGCTTTACATCAACTATACTTGCATTTTGATCTTAAGTTAAAGTTCTTTATGAAATGACTTTTACGTCGGAATCGGTTTTCAACGTACAAGAGATTTGACGAAGTTGATGTTTTATCCACTGCACTAATTCACTCGCCCTCTTATTGCCGACCCTGATCCTAACAATTGGTATCAGAGCCTCATGATTTCTCAGTTGGTTTAACATCCAAGAGAAATGGCTCTTTTTGGCTTTCAAGAGAGTCACTCTCTCATTCGTCCTCCCTTTTTCAATGGGACGAACTACACTTATTGGAAAACTCGAATGAGAGTTTTCTTGCTTTCGTTGGATTTAAATTTATGGAATATTATCGAAAATGGTTTTCGAATGTCTCCTCTTCCAATAAACCATTGGAATGATTTGGAGAAGTAGACATTTTCTTTAAATACTAGAGCTATGAATGCTCTATTTTGTGCCTTAGACAAAAACGAGTTTAATTGGGTTTCTATGTGCGAAACGACTTTCGACATTTGGCATATTCTTGAAACCACTCACGACGGCACAAGTAGATTAAAATATTCAAAAATTAACTTTTTAATGCATGATTTTAAACATTTTCATATGAAACCAAGCGAAACCATTGTTGACATGTACACCCGTTTTACGGATATCGTTAATGGTTTAAAAGTACTTGGTATAAGTTTTTCAGATTTTGAACTTGTAAACAAGATTTTGCATTCTCTTTCTAAAGATTGGGATTCAAAAGTAACTACGATACAAGAGGCTAAAAACCTAAACAACCTACCAATTGAAGAACTAATTGGTTCATTGATGACATATGAAATGGTGCACAATGCACATGATGAACATGATGAACAAAACCACCTTCTAAAGAACAGGAAGGATTTGATACTTAGAATAATTGAAGACCACTCGAGCATAAGCTCAAGTGATGGTAAACTTGAACTCACAAAGAAAGTTAAAAAGGTAATGAAACAAAAGTTGAAGAACAAAAATAAACTTAAAAAGAACGCAACTACTTACTATGAACGCAAGAAGAATGAAGCAATCTTGGACGAAACAAGCTCCTCCGAAGACGAGGAGAAAATCAACAAAGGCGAGATGATAAACTCGCCTTAATAGCTTTCAACGATGAGGTAATGAAACTCCCTTAATTTATTTCGAAATTATATGATGCTTTTCATGGTGCATTTTCTTTTTTTATTTAGTTTAAAAACATTATTTTTTGTAAAATTGTATGTTTAAAAATATAATGAAAATACAAAAATTAGGATCATGCTAGTAATTTTGAAAATGATAATAAAATTACTTGTTTAATAACAAAATGATTTTGGTTGAAAATGCCTTATGCTCAATGAAACAATGATTGATGAATATGCTTTATGTTTAATGATTTCTTTGGCTTATATGAATATTTTGAAAATAAATGAAATCATATTTGATTTGAAGTAATGCATAATGATCATGCTCAATGAGTTTTAATTTCGAAATTATACATGATGAATCTTGCGATTTATGGATTATCGATTTTTACTATAATGAAAGTCGCTTATTGATCTTTGTCATAATAAATCTTACACTTTCATTTTTAAACGATGATATATATTTTAATTGGCATAAATGAAAAAAGACATACTTGAGTGAAATAAATCACATGAATAGAAACAACTAAAAAGAGGAAAGGTTTCTCCTTGAAAAATTTATTTTTTCGATTTTATAGATTTTTCCAAAAAGGAGATTAATGAAAACATATATATTATGCTTTTATGAATCTCATGGATTATGAAAATGATTTGAATTTAATGGGTTTTATCGAAATCATGATCTTGATTTCTCATAATTTATAACTTGAAATCATTTATGAAACAAGATCTCCTATTATGGGTTCTTGTATCTTCTTATTGAAATTTATCCATATGATTTATTTTTTTATTATAATTTTTATGATTTATAATGAATTGAGACATTTTATATGCATGAATTAATATCTTGTTCTCCTACAAGATTGAATGAATTCTATCTATATCATGATCTTCTAAGAATTCTTTTCATTATTTATTTAAGAGGAGATTTGTTAAAATGAATCATGCTTTCTCTTGAATTCTCAAAATTTTAATGTGAAAATTCTTTTTATTAATCAAGATTATCTACTATGATTCTTTCTTTTCACTATTTGAGATATTATAAAAGAATCATAATATGTCTATTGATACTCATGATTTATCTTCACGATCTTTGATATTTTATCTTTCATGATATGATTTTTATGTACAATTCCTTGTATTCATGAAATATTTATCTCATCACCCAATTAATTCTTCTTGATATTCTTTATGTGATGATATGAATGCATGAAATATTCATGAATTTATTTTGATACATACAAATGATAAAAGAGGGAAAAGTTATGATCATGTATGGTAGGATGCAATTTGACAAATTAATACCATCATGATTTGAAACGTTTATGATTTGGAATGATGCATATGCTTTTTATTGTGATGAAATGAAATTATGCATGTAATACAAATGAGAAGTTAATGATCATGCATGATAGGATGTAATGAACTTTGACATTTAGATACCATCATTTGAAAAGCTATGATCATGTTGCCAAAATGATGTATCATAAATGCTTGAATATCATGTATGATATACCCATAGTGATGATTGATTTATTTGTATTATGCATGAAAAATGAAATGTATGGTTGTGCATGTTTTAATTTGAAAATATAATGATGTACAAATAAGATTGATACTTACCTTTGTCGTGATTTAGAAATTGATGTAAAGTGTCTTCCCTTCTTTTTGACAATGATAAAGGGGGAGATAGCTAGCTTGCACAATTCAAGAAGAAAGCAAAAATTACACTTCTCAAAAGAGAAGAAATCGCTATCTTGAACATCACCGAGAATTGCTGGCTTGAAATCTCAAGAAAATACAAAAATATGCTATCTTGCACATCGCAAAGAAAAGCAAATTTGCAAACTTGCACAACTCTAAATTATTGCTAGCTTGTATATTGTAAAACTTGCATATCTACAACTTGATAGCTTGAATGTTCTAAGCAAGATATAACACTTGCTAAATTTTCTAGCTTCAAATTGCATGATGATAAAATTGGAGATAATGTTAATCACGCAATGATTTGAATTTATTTTTAAACACATGAGAATTGTACTTCTCCTTTTTCTTGATAACAAAGGGGGAGAAGTATGTTGTTGGTATGTCATGATTTGATCATGACATGTTGCTTGGGTTTTTGAATCCAAGAGTTTCTATCAATATGACATATTGATAGGGGGAGTTTGGTTAAACTCCGAGAGTTAAGGTTAACTCCATCGTCGATTGATTGTCATCATCAAAAAGGGAAAGATTGTTGAATCTCATATTTTGATGATGAAACCAATTGATATGTGTTTATATTTTAATCTGTGTTTTAAGTGATGCAAGATTCTTCGATCAGGATAAGACAATTAAAGCAGAAAAAAATCATGTTAGGCTAGAGGAACATGTCAAAAGATTGGACGTCGGGCCGATGGATCAGTCGACGTATCGACAGAAGGCTTTGGGTTATGGATTCGGGCATCGGGCCAATAAGAGTGAACATTGCACTAAGGATATCGAAGTTGTGTAGTCAACTAGCCGATTGGGCAAAAGGCCGCAAGAGAGGACGATGCGCCGAAGAATCGGACGAAGCGTTTGTTGAATCTCGGATTTTGATGAAGTCAATTGTCATTTGTTATCTAATCTATATGTTGAGAAAAGTGTGTAGGATTAACTACGATGAAAATAAGATATGCAGCAGGAGTTGCGCCGGAGTCAAGACAATGATCACGTTGGGAGTTCGAGAGTTCGACAGAAGTTCGGACAGTCGTCGGAGGTTCTGCGAGAACAAATCCGAGAAGTCCATGAGCTTGCCAAAGAAGCTCGTCGAAACTTGCCAAGTGGATCGTCGCAAGTCCAGGAGTTTGCCGGAAGTCCGCAGGAGCATCACCGAGGGTTCATCGGATGATCAACGGAAGTTCGCCGGAAACTCGCCGGAAGAAGTGATTGACGCACCGGAGCATGTTGCAGTAAATATCTTAGGAAATATCATAGTTAGCACAATGATTAAGTTGGAAATGGGAGGTGATCCCATTAACTTAATCTTGGGGCAATTGGGCCCTTGAAAAACCCAAATTGGGCCGAATGGATCAACCCATTCAAACCCTGATTTCTGCCAAGCGGTTCAACCGCCTCAGTCAGGCGGTGGCACCGCCTAAGCTCAGTCTTCGGGCTCTGGCAGGAGGTGCAACCGCCCTTGACAGAGGTGGCACCGCCTGGGCTCGGTCTCCGAGCTCTAGCTGAGCGGTGCAACCCCTCGGTCAGGCGATGGCACCGCTTGAGCTCGGTCTTCGAGCTCTGGCAGGAGGTGCAACCGCCCTTGATAGGAGGTGGCACCGCCTAGAGGCTCAGTCTTCGAGCTCTGCCAAGCGGTGCAACCGCCCCAGTGAAGCGGTGCAACCGCTAGATCCCAGAATTTCGGGAATTGACAGTTTTGAGCTCCAAATTCAAACTGGGTTGGGGCCTATAAATACCCCACCCTTTCGGCACTGAAAGGGCTCCCTGAAACCACCGAAATTCTGATTTTACTTTGTGATTTTTAGAGCTCAAAAGTGTTGTATGAGTTGAAAGTTCTTCTTCCTCTCTTCTTCCAAGTTCTAATCTGTTAAGAGAGGAAAGGAAATTCTGTAAGGGTTGTCTCCTAAGCCCGTCAAAAGGAGTGAAACTGTAAAAGGGAGGTTGGCCTTCGCCTATTGAAGGAAGGCCTCTAGTTGACGTCGGTGATCGTTGGTGGAGGAAGTCAAAAGTGGAGTAGGTCAAGATTGACCAAACCATTCTAAATCTCGGTTTGCATTTACTTTGAGCATCTTATCTTTACTGTAAACCTCCTCAATAGCTTACTGCCTTCTGTGCTTTTACGAATGTGTTTCAAAGTTCAGTGCTTTCCGGATCGGCTTTTAGACGCAAATCGCTTTTATCGTACGAACGTCGTATTTCAGTTTGCGCTTATATTCTGATTTCCGTCATAACTGCAAACTGCCTTCATAGATTTACTTTAGTGTCATCTCGCTTGATCTTAAGTTAAAGTAATCTTATAATCGGCTTTCACACTGAAATCGCTTTTATTGTACGAACGCAGTTTTAATCGTAGAAAGATTTCCGCTGCAGTAATTCACCCCCCCCCCCCCCTCTTAGTGCTCTTGATCCTAACAATTGGTATCAGAGCGCGGTTAACTCTCAAATGGATTAAAACCCAAGAGAGATGGCATACGCCGGAAACCAAGAGGGCCATTCTATTACACGTCCACCCATGTTCAATGGGATGGACTACACCTATTGGAAGACCCGAATGAGGATCTTTCTTATTTCTATGGATTTTGAACTTTGGAATCTTGTCGAAATGGATTTTCAAAGTCTTCTCTTCCAATGATTGATTGGAATGAATTGGAGAAGAAGGCTTTCGCTCTTAATGCAAAGGCTATGAATGCCTTATTTTGTGCACTTGATAAAAACGAGTTCAACCGTGTTTCGATTTGTGAAACCACATTTGATATTTGGCACACACTCGAAGTGACTCACGAAGGCACAAGTAGAGTGAAAGAGTCAAAAATCAATCTTTTGTTACATTCTTTCGAACTTTTCTGGATGAAACCGAGTGAGACTATTGGCGACATGTTTACCCGTTTCACGGATGTCGTCAACGGTCTAAAAGGACTCGGAAAAAGTTTTTCGAATTTTGAGCTCGTAAATAAGATTTTAAGATCTCTTCCTAAGAGTTGGGATCCTAAAGTCACTGCTATTCAAGAGGCGAAAGATCTAAATAACTTCCCTCTTGAAGAACTAATCGGGTCATTAATGACCTACGAGATGACTTGCAAAGCTCATGAAGAGCAAGAAGACATCCTTCCAAAGAACAGGAAGGATATGGCACTTAGAACTTCAGAAGACCACTTGAGAGAAAACTCAAGTGATGAGGACTATGACGATGACTTGGCACTTCTAACAAGAAAATTTAAAAAATTCATTAAAAAAACAAGTTTAAGAATGACACAAAAAATAAACTTGAACCCAAGAAGGACCAAGTTATTTGCTACGAATGTAAAAAGCCGGGAAACTACAAAAGTGATTGTCCTCAAGTCAAAAAGAGAACAACAAAGAAGAAGGCACTCAAAGCAACGTGGGATGACTCGAGCGCGTCCGAAGAAGAGGAGTCTAACACCGAGCAAGTTGCTCATGATGCCTTAATGGCTATCGGAGAGGAGGTAACAAATTTAATAGATGTAGATTTATCATTTGATGAATTATTAAATGTCTTCCATGACTTATTTGATGAATGCAAGATTATTAGTAGAAACTACAAATTGCTAAAAAAGAAGCATGATAGTCTTACTTGTAATTTCGATAAGTTAAAAACTAAATTTCATGATAGTTTAGGTTCATGCATAAAATGCCATGATCTAGAAACTCTCCAAAAGGAAAACTTGCTACTTAAGGACACCTTGAAGAAATTCGAGGTTGGTAGCAAGTCCTTGAACATGATCCTTGCAAACAAGGGTCACGTTCCCAAAAGAAGTGGAATCGGATTTATGAGAAGTCCTCACCAAAATCCAACCACCTTCATAAAAGGCCCCATCTTACATGTTCGACACCAAAGCAAATGCAACTTTTGTTGTAAACTTGGACACAAAATGCATTATTGTCCATTCAAGAAAATTAGTCCGAACAGATTAATTTGGGTTCCTAAAGGAACCATGATAAATTCTATGCAACATGATAAAAAATGTAGATATATTTTTGAGGCACCTAAAAGCAAATGGGTACCTAAAGATCTTCCTTTCTTGTAGAAACTTATACCATCGCAAGCTTGGAGCAAGAGATGGTACCTTGATAGTGGATGCTCAAGGCATATGACCAGAGATCCATCTCAATTCTCTAAGCTCACTAGCATAGACGAAGGCTATGTCACCTTCGGAGACAACAACAAGGATAAAATAATTGGCAAAGGAACCATAGGTAACAAATCCAACTTTTTTATTGAAGATGTTTTGTTAGTTGATGGTTTAAAACATAACCTCTTGAGCATTAGTCAATTATGTGATAAAGGATATATTGTCAGATTCGAATCTAATGCTTGCATCATTGAAAAACCATACAAAAACACGCCTATAATTGCATTAAAACAAAATAACGTATACACTATTGACATCAATGATTTGTGTAATGAAATGTGTTTTTCGATTTTGAATGAGGATGATTGGCTATGGCATAGAAGATTAGGTCATGCTAGCATGAAACTAATCACTCAAATATCATCTAAAGAACTTGTAAGAGGAATTCCTCATATCAAGTTCATCAAAGATAATGTATGTGATGCTTGCCAATTAGGTAAACAAATTAAGGGTAGTTTCAAATCTAAGAATCAAATAAGCACCTCTAGGCTCTTACAATTGATCCATATGGACTTGTTCGGACCAATCTCTACATCAAGCCTAGGAGGTAGAAATATGCCTTCGTCATTGTGGATGACTATAGCAGATACACATGAATTTGCTTCTTAAAACAGAAAAATGAATGCTTTAGATATTTTACCAAGTTTTGTAAACTTGTTCAAAATGAGAAAGGTTCTATGATTTCATCAATTAGAAGTGATCCCGGTGGTGAATTTCAAAACCATGATTTCCAAGAATTTTGTGAACTCAATGGATACAACCATAATTTCTCTACTCCTAGAAATCCTTAACAAAATGGAGTAGTAGAAAGAAAAAATCAAAATTTACAAGAAATGACAAGAACCATGTTGAATGAACATAGCCTACCCAAATATTTTTGGGCCGAAGCCGTAAACACTACATGCTATATTTTGAATAGAGTTCTAGTAAGACCCTTACTCACCAAAACTCCCTATGAGTTATGGAACAACAAAAAAACCCAATGTTTCATATTTTAAAGTCTTTGGGTGTAAGTGTTTTATCTTGAATGAAAAAGATAACTTAGGAAAATTTGATGCTAAATCCGATGAATGAATCTTTCTTGGTTATTCTTCGGTTTCTAAAGCTTTTCGTATCTTCAATAAAAAAACTTTAATTATTGAAGAATCCATTCATGTTGTTTTCAATGAGATTTCCGTAATCAGGAAAAACGATTTTGATGATGATGTTAATTTTGATTCCTTGAATTTAAATGAAACCCCGTCTCCAACTAGCAACTTGGATGCATCCACTTCTGAAACATCCTTACCCAAGGATTGGAAGTATGTAGATGCTCATCCTAAGGAGCTAATCTTAGGAGACACATCAAAGGGGGTTCAAACACGTTCTTCTCTTAAAAAATTTTGTTCCAACGCCGCTTTTCTCTCCCAAATTGAACCCAAATGTGTTGACGAAACCATGAAAGATGATTTATGGATTATCGCAATGTAAGATGAATTAAATCAATTTGAGAGAAATGAGGTGTGGAAGCTTGTTCCTAGGCCAAATGACCATTTAGTTATTGGTACTAAATGGGTTTTTAGAAACAAGCAAAATGAATATGGTATCGTGGTTAGAAACAGGGCTAGATTAGTGGCCAAAGGTTTCAACCAAGAAGAAGGTATCGATTACGAAGAAACCTTCGCTCCTGTGGCTCGATTAGAAGCCATAAGGATGCTCCTTGCCTACGCTAGTAGTAATAATTTTAAGTTGTTTCAAATGGATGTTAAAAGCGCTTTTCTTAATGGCTTTATTTCCGAAGAAGTCTATGTTGAACAACCTCCTGGATTTGAAAATAATAGCCTCCCTTATCATGTGTTTAGATTAACTAAAGCTCTCTATGGTTTAAAACAAGCTCCGAGGGCTTGGTATGAGAGACTTAGTTCTTTTCTTATTGAAAATAATTTCACAAAAGGCAAGGTTGATACTACATTGTTCATCAAGAATTTTGAAAATAATTTTCTCATTGTTCAGATTTATGCTGATGATATTATCTTTGGTTCTACGAATGAATCTCTTTGTGAATCTTTTGCTAAAACTATGAGTCTTGAATTCGAAATGAGTTTAATGGGAGAATTAACATTCTTCTTAGGCTTACAAATCAAACAACTAAGCAATGGCATCTTTATTAGTCAAACTAAATATGCTATGAATTTGCTAAAAAAGTTTAATATGAATAGCTCAAAAGCTATTAACACTCCTATGAGCACCTCCACTAAGTTAGAAATTGATGAAAGTGGAGAAAGCTACGATCAAAAAATTTATAGGGGCATGATAGGAAGTTTACTTTACCTCACTGCAACTAGACCAGATATCATGTTCAATGTAGGACTTTGTGCTAGATTTCAATCAAACCCTAAGATATCTCATCTCAAAGCAGTTAAAAGAATACTTAGATATCTTAATGGTACCACAAATCTAGGATTATGGTACCCAAAATCAGAGAATCTTGAGTTAATTACTTATGCTGATGCGGACTTTGATGGCTGTAGACTAGATAGAAAAAGCACATCAGGAACATGTCAAGTTTTAGGACATGCCCTTGTTTCCTGGTCATCTAAGAAACAAAATTCGGTTGCACTATCAACAACCGAAGCTGAATATATTGCAGAAAGTGCATGCTGTGCACAAGTTGTATGGATGAAAAACACCTTAGAAGATTATAAAGTTCATCTTAAAAATATTCTCATTAAATGTTATAACACAAGTGCAATATGTTTAACAAAGAATCCTATACAACACTCAAGAACAAAACATATTGATATTAGACATCACTTTATACGAGATCATGTTACTAATCATGATGTAATCATAGAGTTCATTAACACTAAACATCAACTAGCTGATATTTTTACAAAACCTCTATGTGGAGAACAATTTGATTTCATAAGAAGAGAATTAGGAATGTTAATGTGTCCGAATACATAAACTTGTTGAAATTATTTTTCGGACTTTATTGATTGATTGATCAATTTCACTTAATTGCTATGATGATTTTACACAATTACATGTTAGAAATTATGTGTATGAATATAAAAATTTCCATGATGATAAGCATGTTTTGTCTTCATGATCATATTTGAAAATCAATAGCACAGTCTCGTCCGAATGCATGAAAGTCTTAATTTCGTTTTCGGATTCTCTTAAAAATCGGAGTTTCTCGATACATTATCCTCTTCCAGACTTAATAAAGCATATGTCATAACGAGTTTAATTCTCATCATTGTTGACATATGAAATACATCTCTCATACACCTATGTGAAGAATATTTTTTAAAGAAATGGATTTAATAAAACGATTTCCGATAATATGAATGATAGTGTTTTTACTAACAAGGATTCGTTTCTAATACATATCTTGATCCTTGTGAAAATGAAGCAAGATTTAATCTCTCATCAATTTTAACTTCATTTAAAGTAAACTCACAAATAGATGGTGGAGATGCGGGGTAAAAACAGAATTGATATCTCCATGTCATGGTTGCATAATTGACTCACTATTGAAAATGACATGAACCTAGTAAAGGCATCACACTTATGCTCAAAATTCGCTTATATTGTTCTCCTGGTATCACAATTACCATGTTTTTTGTTGATGACAAAGGGGGAGAAATATATGAGTATTAATGCCATGATTGCATTACCAAGAGATATATGAATTGATGCTATGATTGCTATAATTTGCATTATGCCTTGTTTGTATCATGTAATGATATCAAAATCTTACTTCGCAGTTTTACATGTTGATATCTTACAATATGATGAATTGCTACTATTACCATCATTCAAACTTGTTATGTAAAATTTGAAAATGAATGTCAAGCCTTGACATCATCTTTAGAGAGAAACATCATGATGGGAATCATGATGGGAGTATTGATAAGTTTAAATGATTTTAACTTATCAATATGTCTCTTGAATTCAAAGGTTTTGAATTCAAGATTGACTTATCTCAAGTATGGCATATAGAAAGGGGGAGTTAAGGTTAACTCCATTATCAATTGATTGTCATCATCAAAAAGGGGGAGATTGTTGAATCTCGGATTTTGAAGATTAAGTCAATTGTCATTTGTTATCTAATCTATATGTTGAGATAAGTGTGCAGGATTAACTACGATGAAAATAAGATATGCAGCAGGAGTTGCGGCGGAGTCAAGACAATGATCACGTTGGGAGTTCGAGAGTTCGACGGAAGTTCGGACAGTCGTCGGTGGTTCTGCGGGAACAAATCCGAGAAGTCCATGAGCTTGCCAAAGAAGCTCGTCGGAACTCGCCAAGTGGATCATCGCAAGTCCAGGAGTTTGCCGGAAGTCCGCAGGACCATCACCGAGGGTTCATCGGATGATCGACGGAAGTTCGCCGGAAGCTCGCCGGAAGAAGCGATTGACGCACTGGAGCAAGTTGCAGTAAATATCTTAGGAAATATCATAGTTAGCACAATGATTTAGTTGGAAATGGGAGGTGATCCCATTAACTTAATCTTGGGGCAATTGGGCCCCTAAAAAATCCAAATTAGGCCGAATGGATCAACCCATTCGGAAGCTGATTTCTGCCAGGCGGTTCAACCGCCTCAGTCAGGCGATGGCATCGCCTGAGCTCAGTCTTCGAGCTCTGGCAGGAGGTGCAACCGCCCCTGACAGAGGTGGCACCGCCTGGGCTCGGTCTCCGAGCTCTGGCTGAGCGGTGCAACTGCCTCAGTCAGGCGGTGGCACCGCCTGAGCTCGGTCTTCGAGCTCTGGCAGGAGGTGCAACCGCCCCTGATAGGAGGTGGCACTGCCCAGAGGCTCAGTCTTCGAGCTCTGCCAAGCGGTGCAACCGCCCCTGACAGGAGGTGGCACTGCCCAGAGGCTCAGTCTTCGAGCTCTGCCAAGCGGTGCAACCGCCCCAGTCAAGCGGTGCAACCGCCAGATCCTGGAATTTTGGGAATTTACAGTTTTGAGCTCCAAATTTAAATTGGGTTGGGGCTTATAAATACCCCACCCTTTCAGTACTGAAAGGGCACCTTGAAACCACCGAAATTCTGATTTTACTTTGTGATTTTTAGAGCTCAAAAGTGTTGTATGAGTTGAAAGTTCTTCTTCCTCTTTTCTTCCAAGTTCTAATCTATTAAGAGAGGAAAGGAAATTCTGTAAGGGTTGTCTCCTAAGCCCGGCAAAAGGAGTGAAACTTTAAAAGGGTGGTTGGCCTTCGCCTATGGAAGGAAAGCCTCTAGTTGACGTCGGTGACCTCGTCGGTGGAGGAAGCCAAAAGTGGAGTAGGTCAAGATTGACCAAACCACTCTAAATCTCGGTTTGCATTTACTTTGAGCATCTTATCTTTACTGTAAACCTCCTCAATAGCTTACTGCCTTTTATGCTTTTACGAACGTGTTTCAAAGTTCAGTGCTTTCTGAATTGGCGTTTAGACGCAAATCGCTTTTATCGTACGAACATCGTATTTCAGTTTACCCTTATATTCTGATTCCCATCATAACTGCAAACTGCCTTCATAGATTTACTTTAATGTCATCTCGCTTGATCTTAAGTTAAAATAATCTTAGAATCGGCTTTCACACCGAAATCGCTTTTATCGTACGAACGCAGTTTTAATCGTAGAAAGATTTCCACTACACAAATTCACCCCCCCCCCCCCCTCTTAGTGCTCTTGATCCTAACAGCGTTGAAGGACCAATGACATGCTGGACAACTTGATTAATGCTTAGTATTAATTGTCTAGATCGAAGTATATTTTATATGTCCAAGATAAACTATGATGGCAAGGCATAGAGCAAAATGAAGTCCCGGTGTCAAGGACGCGATCACGTTGGGAGTTCGAGAATTCGTCGGAAGTCTGGACATTCGTCGGAAGTTCTGGAGGAACCAGCCGAGAAGTCTCAGAGCTTGCTAGAGAAGCTCGTCGGAACTCACCAAGAAGATCGTCGTGAAGTCCAGGAGCTTGCCGAGAGTCCACCGAAACATTGCCAAGAGATCGTCGGAAGTTCGGTAGAAGATAGCCGGAAGCTCGTCGGAAGAATAGACTTACGGACTTTGTTTAGCTTAGAATATGTCTTAGGAATCGTAGTTAGCACGTAATTGGGCTTAGATTGGGCCAACCCAATTATGGGCCAGCTAAGCCCATGTAAGAACTATGTTGGGCCCAATAAGAAGCCCAAAAAATGCCCCAAGGAGTCTCACCATCGTGGCACAGTCTTCGAGACTATGTCAGGCGATGGTACCGCTAGTCTGGGTGGTGGTACCACCTAGCATTGCCCCCCAAGCGATGGTATCGCCATACCTGGGCGGTGTCTCACCGTCGTGGCATAGTCTTCGAGACTGTGTTAGGCGGTGGTACCCCCCAGCACTGCCCCCCAAGCGGTGGTACCGCCCAGGGCAGTGTCAGCCAGACTGACATTGGGCGGTGGTACTGCCCGTGCCTGGGGAACCCGGGATGAGATGTTTTTAGGCTCCAAGTTTGAATCAACTTGAAGCCTATAAATACCCCTCTCATCCCTGGTTAAAGCACACAAGCACAAAGAGCAAAAAAGGAAAGAAACGCTGTAGAAATCACTTTAGAAATTCCCTCCTCCACTCTAAGTTTAGAATTCTATAAGAGGAGTGTGAGTGCTTGTAAGAATTGTCTCCTAAACCCGTGAAAAGGAGAAGAGAGGTGTAAGAAGGAGTTGGTCTTCGCCTATTGAAGGAAGATCTCTAGTGGAAGTCGGTGACCTCGTCGGAGGAGGAAGCCAAAAGTGGATGTAGGTCAAGATTGACCGAACCACTCTAAATCTCGGTTTGCATTTACATTCTACTCTTTATCTTATCTGCAAACTACCTCCATTGCTTTACATCAACTATATTTCCGTTTTGATCTTAAGTTAAAGTTCTTTATGAAACGGCTTTTACGTCGGAATCGGTTTTCAACGTACTAGAGATTTGATGAAGTTGATGTTTTTATCCGCTGCACTAATTCCGACCCTGATCTTAATAATCAGCCCAATAGCGAGGTGCTCCCTCGTGGCCTTGTCGGTGTAGTGGTAGGTGACGTCGAACTAGCCGCGGCCGAGCACCTGCCCCAGCTCGTACCGGCTGCCGATGTCGCGGCCGGTAGGGTTCATGAGGACGACAAGGCCGGGGACCAGCCCATGATGGTAGTCGATCGAGAAGGGGTTCGTCCAAGTCAGCTTTTTATTCCTCCACGCCTTCCTTTTCCTCTCCGGATCGGCAGGCGCCGCATATTGGAATTCAGGATGTTCTGCGACCAAGATTCGATCTTGCCTTCAAGAACCAACCTAAAGAACTAAGCGCTTCTGAAAACTGCTGGATCCAACAACAAGATAAGATCTTTTCATTAATCCTTGACGATGCAAGTTTAAAAATTAGTTTAATTGTCTAACTAAGATTTTTGAAAAAAAATTAGATTATCGCAATAAAAGTGCATTTAATCTCTTTTTTTCCCAAATAACTCAATTTAAGGCATTATTTTATTCGATACATCATAATAAATAATAATGATGATGATGATGATTATTATTATTATTATTATTATTATTATTATAACAAAATTCAGCGCTACTGCATTCATCAACAAAAGAACCGAGCTGCATTCAGAAAATAAAGGAACTTCTTTTCACTTGTATATCAAGAAATTTATTTTTTCTAAGGATATATATTCTAAAATAACACCATTATGATAAAAAAAAATATATAATAGAGAAAGATTCATAAATTCACAATCATAAACAATTCAATGATATAAAAATTTTTAATTATTACCTAATATTGATCCTCCTCCATGATCAAGATCCTTTATTGTTGATCCTAAAATGGTATCATCTTTTCAAATGGAGATGTTTTCTTCTCAAGAGCAACGAAAGAGGAGTCCCTCCGAAGAAAATTAGATATGATATACTAAAATTTCTTAATATCTTCATTTTTCAAAGTATTTGTAATATTCATTATGCTATAAGTCTTGAAGTAAATTTTACGAGTATTATAATATTTTCCTTCCAAAGAAAAAATCTAATCCTCTAAATTTAATATATCTGAATAAAAAAATAATTGAGGATAATTGATCTTTATTATAACTCGACTGCAACTTAACATATGATATTATTCTTAGTATTAAAATTTGTCTTTTTCCATTAACATTGTGAATAGCTTGCTCTCATGTGTCATGTCTTTTCCAGCTGAATTGATGCATATTTGGTTACACGATATGGATCCTCAATATATTTTCTTAATATTATCGCATGAAATATATCATGGACTTCAACATTTTTAAAATCTCACATGATCAAGTACATCTATCACTCGATTTGTCAACTACTCTAAATCTCGTGATAATTTTGCTTGAAAAAAATTTAGTAATAATGATTTCGTTCTAAAATTTCAATCAACATAAATCCCTATTGCTTTGAGTTGCATGCGATATCTAATCAATTTAATCATTCAAATGTTTCTTCAATTTATAAGTGAGATTTTCTTTTAATTATATCATCAAAATTTATAAGTGTGATTAGTGAGATTATATTAGGGATCGGGAATGAAATGCTTATGGAAATATCTCATTCAATTAATTAATAAAAAGATTAAGTTATCAAGAATGAAATGCTCATCCATATAACATATCTTATGTCATTAAAGAGTAATTTTATCCAGACCACAAAACTCAAGATTATTAAATGCATTCCTGATAATTTCAAAGAAAAACACTCATAAACCATTAACTTCACATAAATATTTATACAATACTTATAATCTAGGATAAATACATTAAAAAAATATTTATGTTCTTCGATTTAAAGGTTGGTTTCTCTTGATGTCTCCTAAACCTGAAAAAATGAGAAAGCGCTATAAAAGGTGGTTGGTCTTCGCCTATTGAAGGAAGGCCTTTAGTGGACGCCGGTGACCTCGATGGAGGAGGAATCCAAAGTAGACGTATGTCTCATTAACTGAACCGCTCTGAATTCTGGTTTTCTTTTCATTTTATGCAATTTACTCTACTGCAAATCTCATTGAGTTTTTCCTTACATTCTTACGAATGTTTTAAGTTCAACAGATTTCATAAACGATTTGAATCGAGACGAACTTTCTACGAAATCGAAGAATTTTTCGCTGTACTAATTCACCCCCTCTCTTAGTGCAGCTCTTGATCCTAACAATTTTTATCAGAGCAAGGTTCACTCTCATTTGGTTTAAAACCCAGGAGAGATGACATTTGCCGGCAACCAACAGGGTCATTCAATTACAAGTCCGTCTTTGTTCAATGGGACGGATTACACATATTGGAAGACTAGAATGAGGATCTTCCTAATTTCGATGGATTTCAAATTATAGAATATTGTTGAAAATGAGTTTCAAAAGTCTTTTCTTCGAATGAATGATTGGAATGAGTTGGAGAAGAATGCTTTAAATGCCGAGGCTATGAATGTCAGGTTTTGTGCGTTAGATAAAAACGAGTTCAATCGTGTGTCTATTTATGAAACTGCTTTTGATATTTAGCACACACTCGAAGTGACTCATGAAGGCACTAGTAGAGTAAAGGTGTCAAAGATTAATCTTTTAGTGCATACTTATGAGTTGTTTCAGATGAAACCGAGTGAGACCATTGGAGACATGTACACCTGATTTATGGATGTCGTCAATGGTCTAAAAGGACTTGGAAAGGTTTTTCGGATTTTGAACTTATTAATAAAATTCTAAGAACCCTTCCAAAGAGTTGGAATCCTAAAGTCACGGCCATTCAAGATGCCAATGATTTAAATAACTTTCCTCTTAAAGAACTAATCGAGTCACTAATGACGTATGAGATGACTTGTAATGCTCATGAAGAGCTTAAAAACAATCTTTCAAAGAACAGGAAGGATATGACACTAAGAACTCAAGAAGACCACTTGAAAGAAAATTTAAGTGATGAGGACTTTGATGAAGACTTGGTACTCTTGACAAAAAAGTATAAAAAATTCATAAAAAGAAACAAATTTAAAAATGATACAAAAATAAATTTGAACCTAAGAAAGAACAAGTGATATGCTATGAATGCAAAAAGCCAAGACACTTCAAGAGTGAATCTCCCCAAGCAAAAAGGAAACAACCGAAAAAGTAGAAGGCTCTTAAAGCAACTTGGGATGACTCAAGTGCATCCGAAGAAGAAGAGCCAACCAACACCGAGCAAGTTACTCACTATGCGCTAATGGTTATTGGAGATGAGGTGTGTAGTTCCTTTTATGTAAATTTATCCTTTGATGAACTATTAAATTTATTTTCATGATTTATTTGATGAATATAAATTAATTAGTAAAAAATATAAATTATTAAAAAAAGAGCATGCTTCTCTTATTAGGGATTTCGATAGATTAAAAGTTGAGCACAATGATAGTTTAGCTCCATGTACGAAATGTGATGAACTAGAAATACTTCAAAAGAAAAACTTGGTACTCAAAGAAACCTTAGAAAAATTTGAGGTTGGTAGCAAGTCCTTGAACATGATCCTTGCCAATAAGGGTCACGTTTATAGAAAATGCGGAATCGGATTTGTGAGTAGCTCTCACCAAAATCCTACTACCTTTGTTAAAGGCCCTACTTTGCATGTTTCACCCCGAAACAAATGTAACTTTTGTTATAAATTTGGACATGTAACTTATCATTGTCCATTTAAGAAATATAGTCCACGCAAACTGATTTGGGTTCCTAAATGAACCGTAAAGAACTTTATGCAAAATGATGAGTTAAGCCAATCGATTTTTGAGGCACCCAAGGTCAAATGGGTACATAAAAATCATCATTTTTTGTAGAAATGGTTACTATCACAAGCTAGGAGGAAGAGATGGTACCTTGATAGTGAATGCTCAAGACATATGACCGGAGATCCATGTCAATTCTCTAAGCTCATTAGCTAAGACGAAGGATATGTCACCTTCAGAGACAATAATAATGGTTAAATCATTAGCAAAGGAACCATAGGTAACACATCCAACTTTTTTATTGAAGATGTGTTATTAGTTGATGGCTTAAAGCATAACCTTTTGAGCATTAGTCAATTATGTGATAAATGATATATTGTTAGATTTGAATCGAATGCTTATATCATAGAAAAATCATACAAAAACATATCTATAATTGCCCTAAAATAAAATAATATATACACTATCAACATTGATGATCTTTTTAATGAAATGTGTCTTTTGATTTTAAATGATGATGCTTGGCTTTGACATAGGAGATTCGGTCATGCTAACATAAAACTAATCTCTCAAATCTCATCTAATGAACTTGTAAAAGGAATTCCTCACATTAAGTTCATTAAAGACAATATATGTGATGCATGTCAACTAGGAAAAATAAATAAAAAGCAGCTTCAAACCAAAGAACCAAATAAGCACCTCTAAACCATTGCAATTGATCCATATGGACTTGTTCGGATCAATTGCTACATCAAGCCTAGGAGGTAGTAAATACGCCTTTGTTATCGTGGATGATTATAGTAGATACACATAGACTTGCTTTTTGGCACACAAAAGTGATTACTTTAGGTATTTCTCTAAGTTTTGTAAACTTGTTCAAAACGAAAAGGGTTTTATGATTTCATCAATTCGAAGTGATCATGATGGTGAATTTCAAAACCATGATTTCTAATAATTTTGTGAATCCAATAGATACAATCACAAATTATCTACTTCCAAGAAATTCTCAACAAAATGAAGTAGTAGAAAGAAAAAATAGAAACTTACAAGAAATTACAAGAACCATGTTAAATGAAGATAGCCTACCCAAATATTTTTGGGCCAAAGCCATAAATACGACATGCTATATCATAAATAGGGTTCTAGTAAGGCCATTACTATCTAAAACTCCTTATGAGTTGTGGAACAACAAAAAAACCAAACATTTCATATTTTAAAGTTTTTGGATGTAAATGCTTTATCTTGAATGAATTAGATATCTTAGGAAAGTTTGATGCAAAATCCGATGAAAGAATTTTTCTTAGTTATTTTTCTATTTCTAAGGCTTTTTGTATCTTGAACAAAAGAACCTTGATTATAGAAGAGTCTATTCATGGGTTATTAATGAAGTTTTCGTAACTAAGAAAAATGATTTTAATGATGATCTTAACTTTGATGCTTTAAATTTAAATAAAACCCTTTCTCCATCTAGAAACTTGGATGCATCTTCTTCTGAAACATCCTTACCCAAGGAATGGAAGTATGTAGATGCTCATCCTAAGGAGCTAATCATAGGAGACACATCAAAAGGGGGTTCAAACTCATTCTTCTCTTAAAAAATTTTATGCCAACGTCGCTTTTCTCTCCCAAATTTAACCTAAATGTATTGACGAGGCCTTGAAAGAGGATTCATGGGTTATCACAATGCAAGAAAAGTTAAATCAATTTGAGAGAAATGAGGTGTGGAAGCTTGTTCCAAGGCCAAATGATCATTTAGTTATTGGTACTAAATGAGTCTTTAAAACCAAGCAAGATGAATTTGTATCGTGTTTAGAAATATGGCTAGATTAGTGACCAATAGTTTTAACCAAGAAGAAGATATCGATTATAAAGAAACATTCGCTCCTATGACAAGATTAGAAGCCATAAGGATGCTCATTGCCTATGCTAGTAGTAATAATTTTAAGTTATTTCAAATGGATATTAAAAGTTCTTTTCTTAATGGCTTTATTCCGAAGAAGTTTATGTTGAACAATCCCCCGGATTTTAGAATGATAAGTTCCCCAATCATGTGTGTAAATTGACTAAAACTCTCTATGGTTTAAAACAAGGCCCAAGAGCTTGGTATGGGAGACTTAGCTCTTTTCTTATTCAAAATAATTTTTCTAAAGGCAAGGTCAATACTACATTGTTTATCAAACATTTTGAAAATAATTTTCTTATTGTTCAAATTTATGTTGATGATATTATTTTTGGTTCTGCAAATGAATCCTTTTGTGAATCGTTTGCTAAAAGAATGAGTCTAGAGTTTGAAATGAGCCTAATGGGGGAACTAACCTTCTTTTTAGGGTGTGAAAAGTGTTATAAAAGTGAGAAGAGTTCTCCTCCTCTCTCTCTTTGCCTTGTAACCATCCAAGAAAGAGGAGTGAAACTTGTTGTTAGGATCGAGAGCACTAAGAGGGGGGGGGGTGAATTAGTGCAGCGGAAATCTTTCAGCGATTAAAAACGAAAGTTGCGTTCGTTCGATAAAAACTATTTTGATGCAAAAGCCAATTCTAAGATTACTTATGATTAAGTGCAGTTTATGTCTACACATAGTTTGCGTCTTAGCGCAATTTACACAGTTTGCAGTTTGCGTCTAAATGCAGATTGCGTCTAAGCACAGTTTGCATCTAAGCGCAGTTTGCGTCTAAGCTCAGATTGTGTTTAAGCGCAGTTTGCGTCTAAGCGCAGTTTACGTCTAAACTCATATTGCGTCTAAGCTCAGTTTGCGTCTAAGCGCAGTTTGCGTCTAAGCGCAGATTGCGTTTAAGCACAGTTTGCATCTAAGCGCAGTTTACGTCTAAAATCAGATTGCGTCTAAGCGCAGTGCTGTTTGCATCTAAACGCAGTTTTACGTCTAAACACAGTTTTATGTCTAAACGTAGTTTTACTTCTAAACGCAGTTTGCGTCTAAACGCAGTTTTACGTCTAAACGTAGTTTTACGTCTAAACGTAGTTTGCGTCTAAACGCAGTTTTACGTCTAAACGTAGTTTTACGTTTAAAAGTAGTTTACGTCTAAAACACAGTTTTACGTCTAAACACAGTTTGCGCAGTTTACGTCTAAACGCAGTTTTAAAGGGATCTGAACTTAGAAACTTCGTTCGTAAAAGCGCAGAAGATAGTTTTGCATAATCAAAACGTAAACGTAAACTGTAATGTATGAAAACACCGATTTACGTCTGAATGCAGATTCGGAAAGATCAGCACTCAGAAACTTGTTCGTAAAGGCGCAGAGAGCAGTAGCTATGTAGGAGGTTTGCAGTAATGATAAAGTGCTCAAAATAAACGCAAACCAGAGATTTAGAGTGGTTCGGTCAGTCTTGACCTACTCCACTTTTGGCTTCCACCACCGACGAGGTCACCAACGTCAACTAGAAGCCTTCCTTCAATAGGCGAAGGCCAACTACCCTCTTACAGATTCACTCCTTTTGACGGGCTTAGGAGACAACCCTTACAGAAGTTTTCTCTCTTCTCTTTACAACTCAAACTTAAAGAATAGAAAGAGCAGAACTAGCAGTTTTGAGCTCTAAGAAACACAGAAAGATAGCAAGATTTCGAGTGTGTGTTCTATACTTTCAGTGCTGAATGGGTGGGGTATTTATAGGCCCCAACCCAGTTCAAATTTGGAGCTCAAAACGATCAAATCCCGGAATTCCGGGATCAAGTGGTTGCACCTCCTGACTGGAGAGGTTGCACCGCCTGGCAGAGCTCGAAGACTGAGCCCAGGTGGAGCCACCTCTTGACTGAGGCGGTTGCACCTCTCTGCCATAGCTCGAAAACCGAGCTCAGGCGGTGCCACCTCTCTGTCAGGGAGGTTGCACTGCCCAGTCTTGCTCGAAGACTGAGCTCAGGCGGTGCCACCTCTCTGTCAAGGAGGTTGCACCGCCCAGTCTAGCTCGAAGACTGAGCTCAGGCGGTGCCACTTCCTGGCTGGGGAGGTTGCACCGCCCAGTCTCGCAGGGAGGCTTAGCCCAGGCGGTGCCACCTCCTGGCCTAGGCGGTTGCACCTCCTGGTGCAATCAGGGTCCGAATGGTTAGCTCCATTCGGCCCAATTTCAGTCTTTCAGGGGCCCAATTGCCCCAAGATTAAGCTAATGGGATCACCTCCCATTTTCCAACTTAATCAACATGCTAACTACGATTAGATCTAAGACAATTTCTGCAGCTTTGCTTCGGTGCGTCAATCGCTTCTTCCGGCGAGTTTCCGGCGAACTTCCGTCGATCATCCGATGAACCCTCGGTGATGCTCCTGCGGACTTCCGGTAAACTCTTGGACTTTGCGACGATCCACTTGGCGAGTTCCGACGAGCTTCGCTTGGCAAGCTTCTGGACTTCTCAGATCTGTTCTCGCAGAACCTCCGACGACCGTCCGAACTTCCATCGAACTCTCGAACTCCCAACGTGATCATGAACTTGACTCCGACGCAACTCCTGCTGCTTGTCTAACTTTCATCGTAGTTAATCCTGCACACTTAAAACAAAACTTCGATCGAGACAATTAATCCTAAGCGATTAACCAAGTTGTCCGGCATGTCATTGGTCCCTCGACGCTTCGTCCGATTCTTCGGCGCATCGTCCTTTCGTGCGGCCTATTGCCCAATCGGCCAGTTGGCTCCGCAACTCCGATATCCTTGGCACAATACCCGCTCTTCTTGGCCCAATGCCCGAGTCCATGGCCCGAAGCCTTCTATCGATACGTCGACCGATCCACCGGCCCGACGCCCAATCTTCTGACATGTTCCTCCGGCACAACATGATTTTCCTGCTTTAATTGTCTCATCCTGATCAAAGCATCCTGCGTCTCTCAAAACGCAGATTAAATCATAAACATATATCAAGTAGTTTCATCATCAAAATACGAGATTCAACAATCTCCCCCTTTTTGATGATGACAACCACTTGATGACGGAGTTAAACTTAACTCCCGGAGTTTAAACAAACTCCCCCTATCAATATGCCATATTGATAGAATCTTGAATTCAAACTGAATTCAAGTCATTGCAATATTCATCATGAATACTTGCAACACATCATTATGAACTTATGCATAAACTTATGCATAACATGTCATGTCATCAACATACTTCTCCCCCTTTGTCATCAACAAAAAGGAGAAGTACCACAATCAAATGTTTATGATATTGGTTCAACTCATTGCATGAAAAGCATAATATCAAGTTTTATCATCATGCAGTTTTGAAGCCGAAAAATTTAGCAAATGTTACATCATGCTTAGAACATTCAAGCTATCAAGTTTTAGATATGCAAGTTTTACAGCATACAAGATACCACTTTTATAACATGCAAGCTAGCAATGTTGCAACATTTTAGAACTTGCAAGCTAGCAATTTATAGATGTTCAAGAAGGCAACTCTTGCTTCTTGAAATATGCAAGTTGCAAGCTAGCAAATTTTTTACGATATGCAAGTTTTGCTTCTTGAGATAGGCAAGATAGCACTTTTGCAATTTTTGTTTGGCAAGCTTGTGATGTTCAAGATAACAAGCTCTTTCTTCTCTTTTGAGAAGTGTCATTTTTGCTTTCGTTGCAAAGTGCAAGCTAGCAAAATGCCAAACTAGCAAGAGATAATGTTTTACATGAGGCAAGCAAACAATTTGGCAAGTGTTACGTTTGCATCTTCTCTTTAGATGTGCAAGAAAATAAACAAGTTTTTGCATTTTCTTGACATTTCAAGCTAGCAATTGTCGGTGATGTTCAAGATAGCAATTTCTTCTCTTTTGTAATTTTTGCTTTTTTTTTTTAATTGTGCTAGCAATCTATCTCCCCCTTTGTCATTGTCAAAAAGAAGGGAAAAACCCTTTACATCAATTTCTAAATCATGACAAAGGTAAGTAATCATTCTTATTTGTGCATCATTATAGTTTCAATGCACAAATTCATTAACATTACATTTCATTTTTTTATGCACGATACCGAAAAATCAATCATCATCATGAGCATATCAAACATGATATTCAAGCATTCATTATATATCATTTTAGCAACATAATCATAGATATTCAAACGATGGTATCTAAATGTCTGAATTCATTACATCCTATTATGCATGATCATTGACTCCTCATTTGTATTTCATGCATTATTTCATTTCATCTCATAAGCAATATCAAGAAGAGTTATTGGATGATGAGATAAATATTTTATGAATACACGGAATATCATAAGTGTTTCATGTATTCATATTATCACATGAAGCATATTTTCATTTTTAAGATTCATAACATGAATAACGTTATTACTATTTCATCAAAATCAATTTCGAGATTCACACAATATCATGAAATCATTAATCTCGATAAGATGGGAAAAGCATTTTCTTTTTAAGTGATTCTTTTAACACATCATAAAAAACTCATTCATAATTCAAGTGATTTATAAGATATCATAAATGAATTTATCACTTGTATTTCATCAAAATCGAGAACTCTAGAGATAGAAAATGATTGAAGCATTTAATATGATTGATGCATGATTCATATTTAAAGTGTATCTTATGTCGTAAATACGAATCAAGCATTTGTCAAATCTGAAATCATCCTCAAAATTACATTCAATAAATTCATGTATGACAAGCATAGATTTATTGAAAAATCAATAAGACAGAGGATTACATTTCAAGTGTTCATCAATTGTAGCATTTCATCATATGGTAAGATATCAATGCGTAAAACTGTGAAGCAAGATTTTGTTTGATATCTTGATACAGGGCATGATGTACACATTTCGAATATTTTAGCAAGTGTAGCATTGCATCACATGGTAAGATATCAGCTCGTATGATGCAAATTTTTGTTTGATATCTTGATATAGGGCATGATGTACACATTTCTTGGTGATGCAAGCATGGGATAATCATAGCATAGTGTTTATAGCATCAATTCATATATTTCTTGCCCTTTTTTTTTTTTTAAGTGTTTCATCTTAAGTGATCGATTTCATGTTAGCATGCCTTTTCATTTATGTCAAATGAAAACATGCATCAACGTTTAGGATCGTGAAATTAATTTCATCATAAAACCATCAATCACAAAAATCATCGTGTATAACTTTAAAATCTCAAATCTTTATTCTTATGTCAAAATCATACATCATATTTAACAAACAAAGACAATGAAAAATATCAAGCCTTCCAGACAAAAGCCATGTATCGTCATTGAAAAGCAATATGAAAATCATCCAAATATACATTCTTGCTTCTCAAGCACATAAATAAGATTTAATCTTACTAGGTGTACAATCATTAGATTTCTATCTTGCATTAACATAAGACATGCAATTTTCATTATCATTTTCAAAATTACAAGCATGATCATATTTTTGCATTTTCATTATTAAATTATTAAAAATGTAATTTTCAAGAAAATTTAAAAAAGAAAAATGCATCATGAAAAACATCATGTAATTTCGAAGTAAATTAAAGGCATTTTGATTACCTCAGCGTCGAAAGGCGTAAAGGCGTAGTTTGCCACCTCGCCTTTGTTGATTTTCTCCTCGTCTTCAGAGGAGCTCGATTCATCCCAATTTTTGTTCTTCTTCTTCCATTCAAAGCAAGTAGTTCCGTTCTTTTTACTTTTTAATTTTTGTTTCATTTGTAGTTTAAGTTCACCATCACTTGAGCTTATGCTCGAGTGGTCTTCAAATGTTCTATGTCTCAAATCCTTCCTGTTCTTTGGAAGGTGGTTCTCAAGTTCTTCACGTGCATTGCACGTCATTTCATATGTGATCAATGAACCAATTAGTTCTTCTAGTGGAAATTGGTTCAAGTTTTTCGACTCTTGAATAGCAGTTACTTTTGAATCCCAAGTTTTAGAAAGTGAGCGCAAAACTTTGTTAACGAGTTCAAAATCCGAAAAGCTTTTACCAAGTGATTTTAAACCATTGACGACATCCGTAAAACGGGTGTACATGTCAACAACGGTTTCGCTTGGTTTCATATGAAAAAGCTCGAAATCATGTAGTAAAATATTAACTTTCGAGTCTTTGACTCTACTAGTTCCCTCATGCGTGATTTCAAGAGTGCGCCAAATATCGAAAGCCATTTCGCACAAAGAAACCCGATTGAACTCATTTTTGTCCAAAGCGCAAAATAAGGCATTCATAGCCTTTGCGTTTAAAGAAAAATACTTCTTCTCTAATTCCGACCATTCGTTCATCGGTTTAGAGGGAAGTTGAAAACCGTTTTCAATGATATTCCATAAATCCAGATTTAGAGAAATCAAGAAAACTCTCATTCGAGTTTTCCAATAAGTGTAGTCCAATCCGTTAAAGAACGGTGGATGAAAGACCGAAAAGCCCTCTTGAAGAGCCATTTCTCTCGGGTGTAAATCCGAAATGAGAAATACCCCGCTCTGATACCAATTGTTAGGATCGAGAGCACTAAGAGGGGGGGGGTGAATTAGTGCAGCGGAAATCTTTCAGCGATTAAAAACGAAAGCTGCGTTCGTTCGATAAAAACTATTTTGATGCAAAAGCCAATTCTAAGATTACTTATGATTAAGTGCAGTTTATGTCTAAACATAGTTTGCGTCTAAGCGCAATTTACGCAGTTTGCAGTTTGCGTCTAAATGCAGATTGCGTCTAAGCGCAGTTTGCATCTAAGCGCAGTTTGCGTCTAAGCTCAGATTGCGTTTAAGCGCAGTTTACGTCTAAGCGCAGTTTACGTCTAAACTCAGATTGCGTCTAAGCGCAGTTTACGTCTAAGCGCAGTTTGCGTCTAAGCGCAGATTGCGTTTAAGCGCAGTTTGCGTCTAAGCACAGTTTACGTCTAAAATCAGATTGCGTCTAAGCGCAGTGCAGTTTGCGTCTAAACGCAGTTTTACGTCTAAACATAGTTTTACGTCTAAACGTAGTTTTATTTCTAAACGTAGTTTGCGTCTAAACGCAGTTTTACGTCTAAACGTAGTTTTACGTCTAAACGCAGTTTGCGTCTAAACGTAGTTTTACGTCTAAACGTAGTTTTACGTTTAAAAGTAGTTTACGTCTAAAACACAGTTTTACGTCTAAACACAGTTTGCGCAGTTTACGTCTAAACACAGTTTTAAAGGGATCTGAACTTAGAAACTTCGTTCGTAAAAGCGCAGAAGATAGTTTTGCAGAATCAAAACGTAAACGTAAACTGTAATGTATGAAAACACCGATTTACGTCTGAATGCAGATTCGGAAAGATCAGCACTTAGAAACTTGTTCGTAAAGGCGCAGAGAGCAGTAGCTATGTAGGAGGTTTGCAGTAATGATAAAGTGCTCAAAATAAACGCAAACCAGAGATTTAGAGTGGTTCGGTCAGTCTTGACCTACTCCACTTTTGGCTTCCTCCACCGACGAGGTCACCGACGTCAACTAGAAGCCTTCCTTCAATAGGCGAAGGCCAACTACCCTCTTACAGATTCACTCCTTTTGACGAGCTTAGGAGACAACCCTTACAGAAGTTTTCTCTCATCTCTTTACAACTCAAACTTGAAGAATAGAAAGAGGAGAACTAGCAGTTTTGAGCTCTAAGAAACACAGAAAGATAGCAAGATTTCGAGTGTGTGTTCTATACTTTCAGCGCTGAATGGGTGGGGTATTTATAGGTCCCAACCCAGTTCAAATTTGGAGCTCAAAAAGATCAAATCCCGAAATTCCGGGATCAGGCGGTTGCACCTCCTGACTGGAGAGGTTGCACCGCCTGGCAGAGCTCGAAGACTGAGCCCAGGCGGTGCCACCTCTTGACTGAGGCGGTTGCACCTCTCTGCTAGAGCTCGAAGACCGAGCTCAGGCGGTGCCACCTCTCTGTCAGGGAGGTTGCACCGCCCAGTCTTGCTCGAAGACTGAGCTCAGGCGGTGCCACCTCTCTGTCAAGGAGGTTGCACCGCCCAGTCTAGCTCGAAGACTGAGCTCAGGCGGTGCCACCTCCTGGCTGGGGAGGTTGCACCGCCCAGTCTCGCTGGGAGGCTTAGCCCAGGCGGTGCCACCTCCTGGCCTAGGCGGTTGCACCTCCTGGTGCAATCAGGGTCCGAATGGTTAGCTCCATTCGGCCCAATTTCAGTCTTTCAGGGGCCCAATTGCCCCAAGATTAAGCTAATGGGATCACCTCCCATTTTCCAACTTAATCAACGTGCTAACTATGATTAGATCTAAGACAATTTCTGCAGCTTTGCTTCGGTGAGTCAATCGCTTCTTCCGGCGAGTTTCCGGCGAACTTCCGTCGATCATCCGATGAACCCTCGGTGATGCTCCTGTGGACTTCCGGCAAACTCCTAGACTTTGCGATGATCCACTTGGCGAGTTCCGACGAGCTTCGCTTGGCAAGCTTCTGGACTTCTCGGATCTGTTCTCGTAGAACCTCCGATGACCGTCTGAACTTCCGTCGAACTCTCGAACTCCCAACGTGATCATGAACTTGACTCCGGCGCAACTCCTACTGCTTGTCTAACTTTCATCGTAGTTAATCCTGCACACTTAAAACAAAACTTCGATCGAGACAATTAATCCTAAGCGATTAACCAAGTTGTCCGGCATGTCATTGGTCCCTCGACGCTTCGTCCGATTCTTCGGCGCATCGTCCTTTCCTGCGGCCTATTGCCCAATCGGCCAGTTGGCTCCGCAACTCCGATATCCTTTGCACAATACCCGCTCTTCTTGGCCCGATGCCCGAGTCCACGGCCCGAAGCCTTCTGTCGATACGTCGACCGATCCACCGGCCCGACGTCCAATCTTCTGACATCTTCCTCCGGCACAACATGATTTTCCTGCTTTAATTGTCTCATCCTGATCAAAGCATCCTGTGTCACTCAAAACACAGATTAAATCATAAACATATATCAAGTAGTTTCATCATCAAAATACGAGATTCAACACTTGTAAGGGTTGTCTCCTAAACCCGAAAAAAGGAGAAAGCACCGTAAAATGTGGTTGGTCTTCACCTATTGAAGGAAGGCCTTTAGTGGAAGCCAGTGACCTCGACGAAGGATGAATTCAAAGTGGATGTAGGTCTCATTGACCGAACCACTCTAAATTCTGGTTTGCTTTTCATTTTATGCAATTTACTTTACTGCAAATCTCATTGAGCTTCTCCTTACATTCTTACGAAAGTCTTAAGTTCAACATCTTTCCGAAATGATTTGAATCGAGACAAACTTTCTACGAAATCGAAGAATTTTTCGCTCAACTAATTCACTCCCCCACCCAAACCCCCCTCTTAGTACCGCTCTTGATCATAACAATTAGTATCAGAGCAAAGGTTCACTCTCATTTTGATTTAAAACATAAGAGAGATGGCATTTGTCGACAACCAAGAGGGTCATTCAATTACACGTCCGCCGATATTCAATGGGATGTATTACACATAATGAAAGACTAGAATGAAGATCTTCCTAATTTCAATGGATTTCAAATTATGAAATATTATTGAAAATGGGTTTCAAAAGTCTTCTCTTCCAATGAACGATTGGAATGAGTTGGAGAAGAAGACTTTCGCTTTAAACGCCAAGGCTATGCATGCCCGGTTTTATGCTTTAGATTAAAACGAGTTCAATCATGTGTCTATTTATGAAACCACTTTTGATATTTGATACAAACTCGAAGTGACTCATGAATGCACTAGTAGAGTGAAGGAGTTAAAAATTAATCTTTTAGTGTATACTTATGAGTTATTTCGGATGAAACCGAGTGAGACCATTAGAGACATGTACACCCGATTTATGGATGTCGTCAATGGTCTAAAAGGACTTGGTAAAGTTTATTAGATTTTGAACTTATTAAAAAAATTCTACGATCCCTTCCAAAGAGTTGAGATCCTAAAGTCACAGCTATTCAAGAGGCAAAAGATTTAAATAACTTTCCTCTTAAAGAATTAATCAGGTCACTAATGACTTATGAGATGACTTGTAATGCTCATGAAGAGTTTGAAAATAACCTTCTAAAGAACATGAAGAATATGGCACTAAGAACTCAAGAAGACCACTTGAAAAAAAATTCAAGTGATGAGGACTTTGATGAAGACTTGGCACTCTTGACAAGAAAGTTCAAAAAATTCATAAAAAGAAATAAATTTAAAAATGATATAAAAAATAAATTTGAACCTAAGAATGGACAAGTGATATACTATGAATGCAAAAAGTCGGGACACTTCAAGAGTGAATGTCCCCAAGCAAAGAGGAAGTAACCGAAGAAGTAGAAGGCTCTTAAAGCAACTTGATACGACTCAAGTGCATCCGAAGAAGAGGAGCCAACTAACACCGAGCAAGTTGCTTACTATGCACTAATAGCTATTGGAGATAAGGTGAGTAGTTCCTTTGATGCAAATTTATCCTTTGATGGACTATTAAATAATTTTCATGATTTATTTGATGAATGTAAATTAATTAGTAAAAAGTATAAATTATTGAAAAAAGAGCATGCTTCTCTTGCTAGTGATTTCGATAGATTAAAAGTTGAGCACAGTGATAGTTTAGCTCCATGTATGAAATGTGATGAACTAGAAATACTTCAAAAGGAAAACTTGCTACTCAAAGAAACCTTAGAAAAATTTGAGGTTGGTAGCAAGTTCTTGAACATGATCCTTGCCAACAAGGGTCACGTTCATAGAAACGGCGGAATCAGATTGTGAGTAGCTCTCACCAAAATCCAACCACCTTTGTTAAAGGCCCTACTTTGCATGTTTTACCCCGAAACAAATATAACTTTTGTTATAAATTTGGACATATATCTTATCATTGTCCATTTAAGAAATGTAGTCAATAAAAATTGATTTTGGTTCTTAAAGGAACCATAAAGAACTTTATATAAAATGATAAGTTAAGCCAATTGATTTTTGAGGCATCCAAGGTCAAATGTATATATAAAAATCATCCTTTTTGTAGAAACGGTTACCATCACAAGCTAGGAGCAAGAGATGGTATCTTGATAGTGGATGCTCAAGGCATATGACTAGAGATCTATCTCAATTCTCTAAGCTCACTAGCCTAGACAAAGGATATACCACATTTGGAGACAACAACAAGGGTCAAATCATTGGCAAATGAACCATAGGTAACAACACATCAAACTTTTTTATTGAAGATGTGTTATTAGTTGATGGCTTAAAGCATAACCTTTTAAGCATTAGTCAATTGTGTGATAAAGGATATATTGTTAGATTTGAATCGAATGCTTGTATTATAGAAAAACCATACAAAAATAGATCTATGATTGCCCTAAAACAAAAAAATGTATACACTATCAACATTGATGATCTTTGTAATGAAATGTGTCTTTCGATTTTAAATGATGATGCTTGGCTTTAGCATAGGAGATTAGGTCATGCTAGCATGAAACTAATCTCTCAAATCTCATCTAAAGAACTTGTAAGAGGAATTCCTCACATTAAGTTCATTAAAGACAATATATGTGATACATGTTAATTAAGAAAATAAATAAAAAATAACTTCAAATCAAAGAACCAAATAAGCACCTCTAAACCATTACAATTGATCTATATGTATTTGTTCGAACAAATTGTTACATCAAGCTTAGGAGGTAGCAAATATGCCTTTGTTATCGTGGATTATTATAGTAGATATACAAGAAATTACTTTTGGGAACACAAAAGTGAATGCTTTAGGTATTTCTCTAAGTTTTATAAACTTGTTTAAATCAAAAAGGGTTTTATGATTTCATCAATTCGAAGTGGTCACGATGGTGAATTTCAAAACTGTGATTTTCAAGAATTTTGTAAATCCAAAGGATACAACTACAATTTCTCTACTCCATGAAATCTTCAACAAAATGGAGTAGTAGAAAGAAAAAATAGAAACTTACAAGAAATGGCAAAAACCATGTTAAATGAACATAGCCTACCTAAATATTTTTGGGTCGAAACCGTAAATACGACATGCTATGTCATGAATAGGGTTCTAGTAAGACAATTACTCTCCAAAACTCCTTATGAGTTGTGGAATAACAAAAAAATCAATGTTTCATATTTTAAAGTTTTCGGATGTAAATACTTTATCTTGAATGAAAATGATGCCTTAGGAAAGTTTGGTGCAAAATTTGATGAAGGAATTTTTATTGGTTATTCTTTTATTTCTAAGGCTTTCTGTATCTTTAACAAACGAACTTTGATTATAGAAGAGTCTATTCATGTGGTTCTTAATTAAATTTTCATAACTAAGAAAAATGATTTTGATGATGATCTTAACTTTGATTCTTTAAATTTAAATAAAACCTTTTCTCCATCTAGCGACTTGGATGCATCTTCTTCGGAAACATCCTTACATAAGGAATGGAAGTATATAGATGCTTATCCTAAGGAGCTAATCATAGGAGACACATCAAAAGGGGGTTCAAACTCATTCTTCTCTTAAGAATTTTTGTGCCAACATCACTTTTCTCTCCCAAATTGAATATAAATGCATTGATGAGGCCTTGAAAGATGATTCATGGGTTCTCACAATGCAAGAAAAGTTAAATCAATTTGAGAGAAATGAGATGTGGAAGCTTGTTCCAAGACCAAATGACCATTTAGTTATTGGTACTAAATGGGTCTTTAGAAATAAGTAAGATGAATTTGGTATCATGGTTAGAAACAAGGCTAGATTAGTGGCCAAAGATTTCAACCAAGAAAAAGGTATTGATTATGAAGAAACCTTCGCTACTGTGGCACGATTAGAAGCCATAAGGATGCTCGTTGCCTATGCTAGTAGTAATAATTTTAAGTTGTTTCAAATGGATATTAAAAGTGCTTTTCTTAATGGCTTTATTTCTGAAGAAGTTTATGTTGAACAACCCCCAGGATTTGAGAATGATAAGTTCTATATAAATTGACTAAAGCTCTCTATGATTTAAAACAAGCCCGAAGGGCTTGGTATGAAAGACTTAGCTCTTTTCTAATTCAAAATAATTTCTCTAAAGGCATGGTCGATACTATATTGTTTATCAAAAAATTTAAAAATGATTTTCTTATTGTTCAAATTTATGTTGATGATATTATTTTTGGCTCTACAAATGAATCCTTATGTGAATCATTTGCCAAAAGCACGAGTCTAGAGTTTGAAATGAGCTTAATGGGGGAACTAGCCTTCTTTTTAGGCTTAAAAATCAAACAATTTAAGGATGATATTTTTATTAGTCAAACAAAATATATATTAGACTTGCTAAAATGATTTAATATGAAAAGTTCAAAGGCTATCAATACTTCTATGAGTACCTCCACTAAGTTAGATATTGACGAAGGTAGAGAAAGCTTTGATAAAAAAACCTATAGGGATATGATAGATAGTTTGCTATACCTCACCGCAACTAGACTGGATATCATATTTATTGTAAGACTTTATGCTAGATTTCAATCTAACCATAATCAATCTTATTTAAAAGCTGTCAAAAGGATTTTTAGATATCTAAAAGGAACTTCTAAATTAGGACTATGGTATCCAAATTTTAAAAATTTTGAATTGCTTGGTTATGCCGATATTGATTTTGCTAGGTGTCGAATAGATAGAAAGAGCACATCCAGAACTTGTCAATTTTTAGGACACGTACTTGTCTCTTGGTCCTCAAAGAAACAAAACTCAGTTGCACTATCCACAATCGAAGCCGAATACATTGCGGCTAGTGCATGTTGTGCACAAGTTGTATGGATGAAAAATACATTTGAAGATTATAAAATTTATCTTAAGAATATTCATATAAAATGTGACAATACAAGTGTAATATGTTTAACAAAAAAATCTATTCAACACTCTAGAACTAAACACAATATCCGGTCTAGTCGCGGTGAGGTAGAGTAGACTACCTATCATTCCCCTATATGTTTTTTGATCGAAATTTTTATTATTTTCATCCATATCTAACTTAGTCGCAGTACTCATAGGGGTGTTTATTGCTTTTGAATTATCCATGTTAAATCGTTTTAACAATTCTAATGTATATTTAGATTGGTTAAGAAATATACCATCACTAAGTTGTTTGATTTGTAATCCTAAAAAGAAAGTTAATTCACCCATTAAACTCATTTCAAATTCATGACTCATACATTTGGCAAATGATTCACATAGTGATTCAACCGAAGAGCCAAAAATAATATCGTCAACATAAATTTGCACAATAAGAAAATTATTTTCAAAATGTTTGATAAACAATGTAGTATCAACCTTGCTTTTGGTAAAATTATTCAAAATAAGAAAGGAACTAAGCCTTTCATACTAAGCTCTAGGAGCTTGTTTCAAGCCATAGAGAGCCTTAGTCAATTTGAATACATGATTAGGAAGAAGAGAATTTTCAAATCTAGGAGGTTGTTCGACATATACTTCTTCGGAAATAAAACCATTCAAGAAGGCACTTTTGACATCCATTTGAAACAGTTTAAAATTATTACTACTAGCATAGGCAAGGAGCATCCTAATGGCTTCTAATCTTGCCACAGGAGCGAAGGTTTCTTCGTAGTCGATACCTTCTTCTTGGTTGAAACCTTTGGGCACTAATCTAGCCTTGTTTCTAACCACGATACCATTTTCGTCTTGCTTGTTTCTAAAGACCCATTTAGTATCATTGACTAAATGGTCACTGGGTCTAGGAACAAACTTCCATACCTTATTCCTCTCAAATTAATTTAATTACTCTTGCATTGCAATAACCCAAAAATCATCTTTTAAGGCCTCGTCAATGCATTTAGGTTCGATTTGAGAAAGGAAGGCGGTGTTAGCACAAAAATTCTTGAAAGAGGAACGAGTTTGAACCCCTTTTGATGTTTCTCCTATAATTAGCTCCTTTGGATGAGAATCTATATACTTCCATTCCTTGGGTAAGGAAATTTCGGAAGAAGGTGCATCCAAGTTGCTATTTTGAGGAGGGAGTTCATTTAAGTTCAAATTATCAAAACCAAGATCATCATCAAAATTATTTTTCTTTAAATCAGAAACTTCATTAAAAACTACATGAATAGATTCTTCTATTACTAAGGTTCTTTTGTTAAAAACCCGAAAAGCCTTAGAAACGGAAGAGTAACCAAGAAAGATGCCTTCATCGGATTTAGCATCAAATTTTTCTAAGGCATCCCTTTCATTCAAAATAAAGCATTTACAACCGAAAACTTTAAAATAGAAAATATTTGGTTTTTTGTTGTTCCATAATTCATAGGGAGTTTTTGATAGGGATGGTCTTATTAGGACCCTATTCATGATGTAGCAAGCCGTATTTATGGCTCCGGCCCAAAAATACTTGGGTAGACTATGTTCATTTAACATTGTTCTTGCCATTTTTTGTAGGTTTCTATTTTTTCTTTTAACAACTCCAGTTTCTTGGGGATTCCTCGGAGTGGAGAAGTTATGATTGTATCCATTAACTTCACAAAAATTTTGAAAGTCACGGTTTTGAAATTCGCCACCGTGATCACTCCGAATTGATGAAATCATGAAACCTTTTTCATTTTGAGTGAGTTTACAAAATTTAGAGAAACACTTGAAACAATCACTTTTGTGAGCCAAGAAATAGGTCCAAGTGTATCTAGTATAGTCATCCATAATTACAAACGCATATTTGCTTCCTCCTAGACTTGTCGTGTCAATTGGTCCAAATAAGTCCAAATGAATCAATTGTAATGGTCTAGTGGTGCTAATTTGAGTTTTTGGTTTGAAACTAGTTTTTATTTGTTTATCTAGTTGACATGCATTACATACTTTGTCCTTAATAAACTTTATATTTGGAATTCCTCGCACTAATTCTCTAGATGAGATCTTAGATATTAGTTTCATGCTTGCATGGCCTAGTCTCCTATGCCAAAGCCAAGCATCATCATTTAAAGCGGAGAAGTACATTTCATTACTTAGTTCATCAAGGTTGATGGTGTAGACATTATTTTGTTTTAATGCAATCATAGTTATGTTATGGTTTGGTTTTTCAATAATACACACATTTGATTCAAATCTAACGATATGACCTTTATCGCATAATTGACTAACACTCAAGAGATTATGTTTCAATCCATCAACTAGTAAGACATCATCAATAAAAAATTTTAATTTGTTACCTATGGTTCCCTTGCCAATGATTTTGCCTTGGTTGTTGTCTTCGAAGGTGACGTACCCTTCTTCTTTGCTAGTGAGCATAGAGAAATGAGATAGATCTCCAGTCATATGTCTTGAGCATCCACTATCTAGATACCATCTCTTGCTCCTAGCTTGTGATGGTGTATGTTTCTACAAGAAGGGATTATTTTTAGGTACCCATTTCCTTTTGGGTGCCTTAAAAACTGATTTAACTTGTTCATCATATTGCATAGAATTGATCATGGTTCCTTTAGGAACCCAAATTAGTTTGTTCGGACTAATTTTCTTGAATGGACATTTATAAGTTTTATGTCCATATTTGCAACAAAAGTTACAATTACTTTGGTGCCGAACATGTAAGACAGGGCCATTAATGAAGGTGGTTGGATTTTGGTGAGGACTTCTCACAAATCCGATTACACTTCTTTTAGGAACGTGACCGTTATTTGTAAGGATCATGTTCAAAGACTTACTACCAACCTCGAATTTCTTCAAGGTGTCCTTAAGTAGCAAGTTCTCCATTTGGAGAGTTTTTAGATCATGACATTTTATACAAGGAGCTAAACTATCATGATATTCAGTCTTTAATTTATCGACATCATAAGTGAGACTATCATGCTCCTTCTTTAGCAATTTGTATTTTCTACTAATTGTCTTGCATTCATCAAATAACTCTTGGAAGGCATTTAATAATTCATGATAAGGTAAATCTGCATCAATTAAATCTGTTACCTCTTCTCCGATGGCCATTAGGGTGTAATAAGCAACTTGCTCGGTGTTGGACTCCTCTTCTTCGGACACACTTGAATCTTCCCATGTTGCCTTGAGCGCCTTCTTCTTTGATGTTCTCTTTTTGGCTTGAGGACAATCGTCCTTTTAGTATCCCAGTTTTTTGCACTCATAGCAAATCACTTGGTCCTTCTTGTGTTCAAATTTATTTTTTGTATTATTTTTAAATTTATTCTTTCTTAAATATTTTTTAAATTTTTGAGTCAAAAGTGCAATGTCATTGTCACTGTCCTCATTACTTGATGTTCCTTTCAAGTGATCTTCTTGTGATATGAGTGTCATATCCTTCCTGTTCTTTGGAAGGGGGTTCTCGAGCTCGTCATGAGCTTGACATGTCATTTCGTAGGTCATTAGAGACCTAATAAGTTCTTCAAGAGGGAATGTTTTAAGGTCTTTGGCCTCTTGAATGGCCATAACTTTTGGATCCCAACTTTTAGGGAGGGATCTTAAGATTTTAGTTACTAGTTCAAAATTAGTAAAATCTTTACCAAGAGCTTTGAGTCCATTGATGACATCCGTGAACCGGGTGTACATGTCTCCGATGTACTCACTTGGTTTCATTCGGAAGAGTTTGTAAGAGTACACAAGGATATTGATTTTGGACTCTTTCACTCGGCTAGTGTCTTCATGAGTGACCTCAAGAGTTCTCCAAATATCAAAAGCCGAATCACAAATTGAAACACGATTAAATTCATTTTTGTCTAGTGCACAAAACAAGGCATTCATAGCCTTTGCGTTTAAAGCAAAAACCTTCTTCTCCGATTCATTCCATATGCTCATCGGAAGAGAAGATTTTTGAAATCCATTTTTGACAATAGTCCAAAGCTCGAAATCCATGGAAATGAGGAAGATCCTCATACGAGTCTTCCAATAAGTATAATCTGACCCATTAAACATGGGTGGACGTGTGATAGAATGACTCTCATGTATGCCGGAGTAAGCCATCTCTCTTGGGTATCAAACCAAATATGAGAGTGAGCCTGGATCTGATACCAATTGTTAGGATCAGAGTGGCACTAAGAGGGGGGGGTGAATTAGTGCAGCGGATTAAAACGTCGGTTTTGACAAATCTTTCGTACGATAAAAATCGAACTCGGAAGTGCTTAACTTGAAAGCGTATTCGTAAAGTTGTGCAGCAAAGATAATGAGGAAATAAAGCACATAAGAAGGTTTGTAGTAATATAAATAGCAATAATGAAATGCAAACCAGAGATCACGTCAATTTTAAAGTGGTTCGGTCAAATGACCTACATCCACTTGCGAGGCCCTCTTCGATGAGGCTCCCACATTCCACTAGCAAATCTCTTGAAGGGGAAGGGCAAATACCCCTCTTACAACTCTTTACAAGCGGTTCTCACTCTTACGAATTTTCAGTAAGAAAGGAGGTGAATACTCTAGCAAATTGAAAATAAGACTTGCTACGACTTTTCTAAGACCTTTCTCTCAATCAATTGCTTCTCAAAAAGTGGTTATCTCAGCTGAGATTTGAGGGGTATTTATAGGCCTCAAGAGGATTCAAATTTGGGCTCCAAAATTTGAATTATCTTTGGTTCCCGATGCTGGCGGTGCCACCGCTTATCAGTGTTTGACACTGACAGTGGACTGGCGGTGCCACCGCTTGGCTCTCGGGTGCTAGGCGGTGCAACCGCCAGACCCTTCGGTTCACTGGTCGGGCTTTAAATTTAGCCCAAACCAAGTCTAATTTTGGGCCTAGTTGGCACCTAACCAGGATATAGGATTATCTCTTAATCCTAATCCTAATTATATGTGAACTACATAACTAAAAACATCTTAAGCAAGTTTTCAACCGCAAACCTCGAGTCTTGTTCCGGCGAGCTTTCAGTCAAATTTCTTCCGACGGACTCCCAACAAGCTCCCAATCTTTTGATAACTTTAACGAGTAGCCAAGCCTTCTCGGTGATCTCTGCGAACCTCCGACGATCTCTTCGGTGAACTTCCAAAAATTCCGACAGGTTCCCGATTTCTTCTCGGTTGATTCCGGCAGCATCTCCGACGATTCTTCGGTCTCTTAAACGTCCATCGAACTTGACTCCGGTATTCTTGCTTTATGTTTTCTGGCTATCATAGTTAATCCTGCACACTTAACTCAATAATATGGATTAGATCAATTAACCCATCAATTGATTTTATCATCAAAATCCGAGAGTCAACACTACTCACTAAGAAATTTAAAAAATTAAAGAAACAACAATTTAAGAACAAAAAGAATGAAACTACTTGCTTAACGCAAGAAGAAGAACAAAAATTGGGATGAATCGAGCTCCTCCGAAGATGAGAAAATCAAGAAAGGTAAGATGGCAAACTACGCCTTAACGACATTCAACGTTGAGGTAATCAAAACCCCCTTAATTTATTTCGAAATTACATGATGCTTTCCATAATGTATTTTCTTTTTTTTGTATAGAATCAATTTTCTTAAAAATTGCATGTTTAAATAATAAAATGAAAATGCAAAAATTATGATCATGCTAGTAGTTTTGAAAATAATCATGAAAAATATATATTTTATGATAAACAAATAAAATAATTTTGATTGAAAATATGAAATCATACTATATGTGGTTAAGAAGTAATAATGTGTATCATGTTAATTTCCATTGTTATTTCTCGATTTTGATTAAATAAAATCATGTTTGATTTGCAGAAATGCATAATGTGTAATATTAAATATTTTGATCGATAATTTTATGCATGAGATTTTAAGTTATACATGATGATAAGCATGTGTTATTTTTATGAGTGTATTTGAAAAACATATGACAAAAATGTGTCCGAATGTATGAACTTATTAAAATCATTTTTCGGACGTTCGTAATTCATTCACTTAATTGCTATAACGAGAACTTTACACTGTTACATGCCCTAATAACATGTTGGAAATTATGTGTTTTGGATACAAAAATTTTCATGATCATGAGCATGTTTTATCTTCATGATTGTGTTTGAAAATCTATAGCAAAACCATGTCCGAATGCATGAAAGTGTTAAATTTCATTTTCAGATTTTCTTGATCCTAACAATTCATTTTTGAAAATCTATTGATCTTGATGGTTTTATGACAAAATTCATTTTTCGATCCTAAACGTTAATGCATGTTTTTATTTAACATAAATGAAAAAGCATGCTAACATGAAATCAATCACTTAAAATGAAATACTTAAAAAAGAAAAAATATATTATCAATGAAATCATGAATCTACTTATGTTATGAATTTTGTGAACCACAAAAATGATTTTGATAATTTGAATTTGAGATGAGTTTTATCAAAATCATGATCTTGATTTCTTGGAATAATTTGAGATTTCCTTTGATGATCATTTCGATTATTTAAAAGGAGATTTGTCGAAATGATTCATGGAATTTTGGATTCATGACTTGATCCTTCATTTGGTTATGAGATGGTTGAAATCTTTGTACCTTTGAATTCTTCCATTCTCCTTTCGATTTTTAAATTTATGTATATTATATGTTGAAGATTTGAAACCATGTTTTGATATCATGCATACCCAAGAAATGTTGATTTGACAAATTGAATGAATTGAAAATGAATGATGATTTTTTTCTTGAATATAACTTATGATTTTTTTTATGAATCATCATTTTGATTTCTTGACACATGATATTTTATTATGAATCAAAATTTCTCATTAATCGATCTCCTACGATTCTACTTGATATTTTCTTAAGAGGAGATTTTCTAAATGAATCATGATTTTTCCTTGTGAGTTCTTGGATTTATTACTTAATTTTCTTTTAAAATAATATCTCTTTTTTGTTCTCCTATGATTTTTCTTGATATTTTATTTAAAGAAGATATTTACTATATGAATCATGTCGTTTGGTATTCAAATGATTTTATCCTTAATGACATGATTTCTTTGTATTTATGGCTTGCATAGTTTGAAATGTTTTGGAATGATGCATGTAACACTATGATTTTTCCCTTAGATAAAAATGCATTCAATACTATGATTTTTCCCTTAGATAAAAATGCATGCAACACTATGATTTTTCCCTTAGATAAAAATGCATGCAACACTATGATTTTTCCCTTAGATAAAAATGCACGCAACACTTTAAATTTTTTTAAAATAATATGAAAATCAATAATTATCATTTTCTAATAGACATTTCTTAAGACATTTTCATAATGATCTTTTACGATTTATGGATTATCGATTTATATCATGATGAAAGTTGCCTTCAAAAATGATGCACGGCTTTTGTATGCAAACTAAGCATGAAAAGATAGATTCACCTAAAAAGAAAAATGTATGACTACAACAAATAACAAATTATTTTGGTTGAAAATACTTTATACTCAATGAAACCATCATTGATGAATATGCTTTATGTTTAATAGTTTCTTTGGCTTATATGCTCTATCATGATAAATATTTTAAAAATAAATAAAATCATGTTTGATTTGAAGTAATGCATAATGATCATGCTTAATGATGCATTTTTTGATTTGACATAAAAGTGACTTTAAAAAATGATGTATGTTTTGATTTGACATAAATGAAATAGGCATGCTTATATGAAATAGTGAAGTGTCATGCTTGACAATTGTATACTTAATGATGCATAATGATGAAATTGTGTAATAAAAATATTAAACATTTTGAAACCAAGTTTTAGTGTCATGCATATTGATCATGCTTAATAAATCTCGAAATTATGCATGATGAATCTTACGATTTATGGATTATTGATTTTTACCATAATGAAAGTACCTTATTGATCTTTGTTGTAATAAATCTTACTCTTTCGGTTTTAAACATGATACATGTTTTTATTTGGCATAAATGAAACAAAATCATATGTTTTGAAACAATCGAAAAGAGGGAAACATTCTTGAAAATTATTTTGCTCAATCTAATTGATTTTGATGAATCCATTTGTATCATCTTTGTGAATCTCTTGGATTTTGATAATGATTTTGATTATTTAAATTTGAATAATTTTTTATCGAAATCACGATCTTGATCTCTTGAAATTTATAACATGAATCAAGATTGTTTTCTATTTAAAAGGAGATTTGTCGAAATGTTTCATAGTCTTTTAGTATTCATGATCTTGATAATTATGTTTTGAAACTTTATGTAAACCAAGAATGGTCATCATGATTCTCTCTTTGAATATTTAAAGAGGAGAATTTTCTAGATGAATCATAATTTTGATGATTGAATATTTGATATGCATGAATTGAGATCTTGCTCTCCTACTATTCTTTTTGCTATTCACCAAAAGGAAGACTAATTCTAATAAACCATGATATGCTATATGAATTTTATTGTATTCATGAAGTAATATCTCATCACTAATTTTTGTTTATATTCCTTCATGTGATGATATGAATGTATGAAACACTTATGACATGATTTTTTATATAATTCCATGCATTCGTGAAATATTTATCTCATCACCCAATTAATTCCTCTTGATACTCCTAATATGATGAAGTGAAATTATGCATGAAATACAAATGGGGAGAAGTTTTGATCATGCATTGTATGATATAATTTGACAAATTGATACCATCATGATATGAAACATTTATGATTTGCAATGATGCATGCAGTACTTGTGCTTTCTAATTATGATGTGATGTATTACATATGATGTAAATCATGATTTAAAATACTATGAGTTGTTGCTAAAATGATGTATTATAAATATTGATTTAATGTTTTGTATCATGAATACTCTAAATGATGAATGTTTGGTATCATGATCAAAATGTTGATAAATAGTTAAAAATTTTAGTATCATGTATGATATCCTCATAATGTTGATCGATTTATTCAATATCGTGTATGAATGAATATAAGGTTTTTGAAAATGTGCATATTCTAATTTGAAAATATGATGATGCACAAATAAGATTGATACTTACCTTTGTCATAATTGATGTAAAGGGTCTTCCCTTCTTTTTGCCAATGACAAAGGGGGAGAAAGAGTTGCTAATGTGCTATCTTGAATTGATGTAAAGGGTCATCTCAAAAAGAAATTAGCTAACTTGCACAAGTCAAGAATATGCTAACTTGCAAATCTTTTAATTTGCTAGCTTGTATGTAGTAAAACTTGCATATCGTAAAAATTGCTAGCTTGCAGAGAAGCAAACAGTTGCTATCTCAAGAAAAGCAAAAATGCTAAACTTGCACATCTTTAATTGCTACATTGCATAATGATAAAAACTTGAAATTATATTTTTTTCATACAATGTATTGAACTTTTTATCTCTAAACACTTGATACTTGGAATATTTTAAAATGTGATATTGACATGTTTCAAGTTGCTCTTTGTGCTATATCTTTTCAAATGAATCATGAGCCTTGATATCATATATTTCATAATATAGAAATAACAAGATTTCTTTGCCTTGTATGCATCATGTGATGATTGAAATATTGATTGATGCAAAGTTGATGTAAAAGTCTAAATCATTGGTTCCTCTCCTTTTTGATATTGACAAAGGGGGGAGAAAGTTGTTGCTAGCTTGCACACTTGAATGAAGAATTTGCTAGCTCGATTATTGTAATGAAGAAATTTGCTATATCAAACATCATAAATATTGTTACTTGCAAAGAAAAGCAAAGTGTAATCTTGCACAAAAATTCAAGTGTTGAATTGCCACGATTGAACTTAAGAATCTTGCTATGCTTTTGTGCTTATATGTTTTGATAAAAATCTAGCTTCATGTTGCAAAAACTTGCATATCTTTTAAAATAGCTAGAGCTACTTCTCCTTTTTGTTGATGACATAGGGGGAGAAGTATATTGATGACTTCATGCATTGAATTGAATATTTTATATATATTTGTATGATGGTTTAAATGTTTTTCGTAACATATGATGGGAGCTACTTGGATTTGGGATAATCCAAGTATTCTATCAATGGCATATTGATAGGGGGAGTTTGGTTAAATTCCAGAGAGTTAAGATTAACTCCGTTAGTCATCAATTAGTTGTCATCATCAAAAAGGGGGAGATTGTTGAATCTCAGATTTTGATGATGAAATTAATTGATTGTGTTTAGATGTTTAATTGCATTTTGAGTGATGCAGGTCTACTCAATCAGGATTAGACAGTTGACGTGGGAGGTATTGACGTTGCGCTGGAGGAGATCACGTCAGGATATTGGACGACAGAAGGCTTCGGACGTCGGGCATTGGACCAAGGAGAGCGGAATTACGCTAAGGATATCGGGGTTGCAGAGGTCAACTGCCGATTGGGCAACAAGCTGCAAGAGAGGACGATGCGCTGGAGAATCGGACGAAGCGCCAACCAATGACGTGCTGGGCAACAGAATGTCAATTCGCGTTGTAATAATTATCTAGATTGGAGTAGAGTTTTGGCTTGTGTGTGCAGGATTAACTACGATAACGATGAAGACATAAAGCGAAACAAAGTGTCGAAGTCAAGCATGAAGGATTTGTTGCAAGTTCGAGAGTTTGACGGAAGTCCGAAGATTCGTCGGGAATGCTGCCGGAACTAGCCAAGAATGAGTAGGGAGCTTGCCGAAGGGTTTTTCGGAAGCTCACCGGAAGGTTCATTGGAAGTTCGCAGAGCTCGCCGAGAAAGGTCGGAGCTTGCCGAAGAAGCTCGTTGGAACTCGCCAAGATCAAATCGTGAAGTGTAGGAGCTTGCCGGGAGTCCGCAGAATGTTTCCCGAGAGTTTATCGGAAGACCGTCGGAAGTTCGCTGGAAGCTCGCCGGAAGAAGTCTTGACTTACGGACTTTGTAATAGCTTAGGAAATGTCTTTAAATTCATAGTTCGCACATTAATTAGGGTTAGGATTAGGTGTTAATCCTATAATCCAAGTAGGGGCCAATTGGGCTCGAGTTCGGACTGGTTTGGGCCAAGTTTGGAGCCCAACCAGTGAGCTGAAATAGTGTAGGCGGTGGCACCGCCAGATTAGACGGTGGCACTGCCCAGAACCCGAGAACTGAGCGGTGGCACCGCTGGACTATGCGGTGGCACCGCCCAGCACCCGAGAGGTCCGGCGGTGGCACCGCCAGCCTCAGAAACCCAAAAGAATTCAAAATTTGGAGCCCAAATTTGAATCCTCTTAGGACCAATAAATACCCCTCAATTCTCAACTGAGATAACAACCTTTGAGAAGCAAGAGATTGAGATAAAAGTCTTAGCAAAGTCTTTAGCAAGTTTTTGTTTTCAATAGCTTGAGTGTTCACCTCTCTCTTTCTCTTTGAAAATTTGTAAGAGTGTGAACCACTTGTAAAAGGTTATAAGAGGGGTACTTGTCCTTCCCCTTCAGAGTGATTTGCTAGTGGAAATTGGGAGCCTCTTCGAAGAAGGCTTCGCAAGTGGATGTAGGTCATTTTGACCGAACCACTTTAAATTAGTGTGTTCTCTGGTTTGCATTTACTTATTGCTATTTACCTTACTGCAAACCTTCATATGTGCTTTACTTCCTCATTACTTTTGCTACACACCTTTACGAACACGCTTTCAAGACAAGCACTTCCGAGTTCGATTTTTTATCGTACGAAAGATTTTTCCAAAACCGAAGTTTTAATCCGCTGCACTAATTCACCCCCCCCCCTCTTAGTGCCACTTCGATCCTAACACTACTCGAGTCTCGTTCTTATCGGATTCTCCTGGAGAACTCTTTCTCTCTCAACCCGAATGACCCTAGCTAGGGATTTGTTTGAGCAATAACACATGGGATATTCCTCTCATGACGCTGAGAGTGGAGTATCCTTTATCGACACTTAATAGCCCTCGTAAGGTCGACTACCACTCCCAATGACCAACTGTACTAGATCTAGGACAGTTAAACCTATAAGTCTTGTATCAAAGAGTAGAATACTCATATAGGACATCCTTGGTGTCTCAAGTCTAAGGACCAGATATACCACTAGGACTACGGAATCGCTGTCTATCAATAAAGCATCATCAACCATCCAGCATTCCGTAAGCGGATTAATCAGTGAACTCATTCTCCAATGAGCACCTGTACTATATCCCTAGTGTCCCTACATGAGCAGCTTTGAGACCAGTTGCATCCATCATATGGACGGGTATACAGCACACCAGTCTGTCTAGTTATCACAATGTCCCTCTCGAGTAACCTATGACCGGGATTATTTAGAATATGTGTTTAAAGGTGAATCGATCTCATTTTCGTGATCTCATCACAATCTGATTCCCATTGCACAAATCCAAGGACATCACTATATATATATATATATATATATATATATATATATATATATATATATGCAATAGTTATAAAGTGATATATGCCAAAATATAATAAGCAAAAAGATTCTGTATCAAGTCACACGTGCCATCACTCACGTAATCCTTGCTGGGCACCTATGACTAGCAATCTCTCACTTGACCTAAAGCCAATCACCTATGTGTCTGATCTCCATCAGACCCCATGTGACGCTCAAAGATAATCTGAGACAGCGGCTTTGTCAGTGGATCTGCAATGTTATCTTCGGACGAAACTCTTTCCACTGCTACATCTCCTCGGGTTACAATCTCTCTGATAAGGTGGAACCTCCTCATAACATGCTTAGATTTCTAATGAGACCTAGGTTCCTTCGCTCGAGCAATCGCCCCGTTGTTGTCGCAATATAAGGAGACGGCTCCTCGCTACCTAGCACGACTCCCAAATCTGTGATGAACTTCTTCACCTAGACTCCCTCCTTTACTACATATGATGCAGCAATGTATTCTGCCTCTATAGTCGAGTCAGCAGTAGTATCTTGCTTGGAACTCTTCCAGCACACTACTCCTCCATTCAAGGTGTACACGTACCCCGAATTCAACTTGCTATCATCGACATTAGACTGAAAACTTGAGTCTATGTAGTCTTCAACCTTAAGGCTACTACCTCCATATACTAGTAAAAGATCCTTAGTCCTTCTCAAGTACTTAAGTATATACTTTACTGCTTTCCAGTGCTCTAAGCCTGGATCCACTTGATACCTGCTCGTAACACTCAAAGCATGCGCTATATTAGGCCTAGTATATAGCATGGCATACATGATAGACCCTATTGCTGAGGCATAATGTATCATATCCATGTTCGCCCTTTCTTCTGGAGTCTTTGGGGACATACTCGTAGAAAGCGATATCCCATGTCTCATTGGTATGAGACCTCTCTTGGAATTTTCCATGCCAAACCTTTTGACAATGGTTTCTATGTACCTGGACTGGGACAAGCTAAGCATCCTCTTGGATCTATCTCTATAGATTCCAATCCCCAAGATATAGGATGCTTTCCCTAAGTCCTTCATTGAGAAGTGTCTAGATAACCAAGCCTTTACTGTGGATAGCATTCCTACGTCATTCCCAATGATCAGGATGTCATCTACATATAACACCAAAAAGGTGATAGCGCTCCCACTTACCTTCCTATACACACAAGGCTCATCTTCATTCTTAACGAAGTCATAAGATCTGATTGCCTCATCAAATCTTATGTTTCAACTTCAAGAAGCTTGCTTTAGTCCATAAATGGATCTAAGCAACCTACACACCTTATCTGGGTAGTTCTTGGACACAAATCCCTCAGGTTGCATCATATATACCTCCTTAGCGAGGTTCCTATTGAGGAATGCAGTTTTCACATCCATCTGCCAGATTTCATAATCATAGTGTGCTACAAAAGCTAATAGAATTCTTATGAATTAGCATTGCTATGGGTGAGAAGGTTTCGTCGTAGTCAACACCTTGCCTTTGACGATACCCCTTAGCCACTAGCCTTGCTTTATAGGTCTCTACCTTTCCATCTATTCCGATCTTTTTCTTAAAGATCCACTTGCAACCGATGGGTACAATACCTTCGGGCGTATCAACTAGGTTCCAAACCTTATTGGAGTATATAGAATCCATCTCAGAATTCATGGCTTCTTGCCACTTCCCGAAGTCTATACTCATAATAGCCTCCTCGTAGGTCTAAGGATCAATATCCTCAACATCCTCTCCTCTAATAAGTCTCACATATCTCTCTGGAGGATGGGATACTTTATCAGACCTACATAAAGTTGAAACTTGTGTATTAGGAACCTGAACAAACTCGGGCTGTAGAGTGGTGCTTGAGCTTGGTTCTCTAACCTTGCTCAACTCTATCATTCTCCCACTATCTCTGCCAAGAATGTGTTCCTTCTCAAGGAACACTGCTCTCTTAACTATAAAGACCTTTTGGTCCTCGAGATGATAGAAATAATACCCACAAGTTTCCTTGGGGTATCCCACAAATTTACATCACTCTGTCCTTGATTCTAACTTATCGGGGTTGTTTCTTTTAACGTGGGCAGGGCAGCCCCAAATCTTAACAATCTTAAGATCAGGCTTTTTCCCTTTCCATATCTCATATGGTGCAGATACTACCAACTTAGTTGGAACTCTATTCAGAAGGTAAGCTGCGATTTCTAGGGCATATCCCCAGAATGAGATGGGTAGGTCAGCGAAACTCATCATGGACCGTACCATGTCTAATAGCGTACGATTTCTCCTTTCAGAGACACCATTGAGCTGAGGTGTATAAGGAAGTGTCCATTGGGATAATATCCCATGGACCTTGAGGAACTGAGTAAACTCTATACTTAAGTACTCACATCCTCGATCTGATCGAAGAGTTTTGATACACTTTCCAGTCTGGTTCTTCACCTCATTCTTATACTTTCTGAATTTCTCAAAGGCCTTGGACTTGTACTTCATTAAGTACATATATCCATACCTTGAGAAATCATCAGTAAAGGTAATGAAGTAAGAGGAACCACCAATGGCATGAGTTGACATGGGTCCACATACATCACTATGTATTCCAACAACTTAGTGGCTCTCTCTCCAGTTCCACTAAATGGAGAGTTGGTCAGTTTTCCACGAAGGCAAGGCTCGCAAGTTGCATATGACACATAGTCGAATGGATCTAGATATCCATCATTTAGCAACTTTTGAATCCTTCTTTCATGGATGTGACCTAGCCTACAATGCCACAGGTATGCACTGTTCATCTCATCTCGTTTCCTCTTGGACACATTTACATTCATGATATGTGGAGTAGTGTCTAACATAAATAAACCATTATACAATATTCCTTTCGTGATGATCTTATCATCTAATAATATCGAACAACCTTTGTTCTCAAAAACTAATTTATATCCACTAACTGTCAAACATGAAATGGAGATAATGTTTTTGATAATAGAAGGAACAAAATAACATGCATTTAATGAATAAAAGCTCCACGAGGCAAATGTAGGGCGACCTCGCCAACAATTACTATAGCAACTTTTGCTCCATTACCCATCTTGAGGTCCATCTCGCCTCTCTCTAGTCTCCTGGGCCTTGCTAGAACCTGCAACGAATTGCATATATGATAAGCACTACCGGTATCCAATACCCATGTGTTATTATAAGAGTCTGACAAATGGAGACTAATCATGAATGTACCTGAAGCTTTATCAAGCTTTTGTTTCGCCCTTTCTACAAGGTACTCTTTGCAGTTCCTCTTCTAGTGCCCATCTTTACCATAGTGGAAGCACTGGCCTTTGTCCTTTGCTGGGTCTTTCTTAGCAACCTTTGCTTTACCTGGTCTACCCTTGCCCTTTCCCTTCTTAAGGGACCATTCTGCTTTCCTTTTCTTTCTGGTCTCACTAGTGTAGAGTGTTAGGATCAAAAGCACTAAGAGGGGGGGGTGAATTAGTGCAGCGAAAAACTTTCGACGATTAAAACTGCGTACGTATGTTAAAATCCGATTCCGACGTAAAAGTCCTTTCGTGCAGATAATAACTTTGAAAGCTTATGGAAACGTATTTGAAGTAAAGTAAGGAAGGCAGTTTGCAGTTAAGATAGAAATCAGAATGTAAGCGCAAACTGAAATATGATGTTCGTACAATAAAACCGATTTCCGTCTTAACGCCGATTCGGAAAATACTTAACTATGAAACACGTTCGTAAATTAGCAGAAGGCAGTAAGCTATTGAGGAGGTTTGTAGTAAATATAAAATGCTCAAAGTAAATGTAAACCGAGGTTTAGAGCGGTTCAGTCAATCTTGACCTACATCCACTTTTGGCTTCCTCCACCAATGAGGTCACCGACGTCCACTAGAGGCCTTCCTTCAATAGGCAAAGGCCAACCACCCTTTTACAGTTTCACTCCTTTTGACAGGCTTAGGAGACAACCCTTACAAACTTTTCTCTCCTCTCTTGAAAGATCAAAACTTGAAAAAGAGGGAGGAGAACTTCTAGCCTTTACAACACTTTTGAGCTCTAAAAATCACAGAGTAAGATTGGATTTTCGGTGCCCTTTCATACAGGAAAGGGTGGGGTATATATAGGCCCCAAACTAGTTTGAATTTGGAGCTCAAAAATGTCATTTCCTGGATTTCCGGGGTCCTGGCGGTACCACCTCCTGACTAGGGCGGTACAACCGCTTGGCAGCTCGGAGACTGAGCCTCTGGGCAGTGCCACCGCTTGATAAGGGCGGTTGTACCACCCAGTCTCTCTCGGAGACTGAGCCCTGGTGATGCCACCACTTGACTGGGGCGGTTGCACCGCCTAGCAGAGCTCGGAGACCGAGCTCAAGCTGTTCCACCGCCTATCATGGGCGGTTGCACCGCCCAGTCTCGCTCGGAGACTGAGCCCAGGCAGTGCCACCGCTTGCCTAGGGCGGTTGCATCACCCAACTTTCTTGGGAGACCCTCTCCTGGGCGATGCCACCGCCTAGTAGGAATTCTGGTCCGAATGGGTTGATCCATTTGGCCCAATTTGGGTCTATCAAGGGACCAATTGCCCCCAGATTAAGTTAATGGGATCACCTCCCATTCCTAACTTAATCTACATACTAACTACGATATTTCTTAAGATATTTATTATAACTTACTCCGGTGCGTCAATCGCTTCTTCCGGCGACACAATTCTGTTAGGACCACAATTGTGTTGTCTCTTACAAGACAACACAATTCTGTAGCAAACTTTCACTTATTTCTATCAAACCTATACATGCCTTTAACCAAGACATTCTGTTAGGACTCTAGCTAGGAGAGCCCTAATTGAGAGGGACATTCATGTAGGAGGTTTTTTTTAGAGAAGAATTAGGAGTTGTAAGGGAATAGGAGTCTTGAGTAGGAGTCCTATTAGGAGTTGGTTAGAAGTAAGAGTCTTAAGTAGGAGTCCTATTAGGTGTTAGGGTTTCGAAGCCCTATAAATAGCCATGTATTCCTTCTCTTTTCTTAAGCAATAGATGAATCTTTTCAGCAGCCTTTGAGCAGCAACTTGGAGGGAGGAACCCCTATAGTGTTCCAAGGAGGCCGATCCCCTAAATGTCACGCCCCCCCCCCCCCCCCCCCCCGAATTTAATTCTCATTTTGGAGGTGTGAACCTAATTCAAGATTAATAATATTTAATTCAACAAACAATCCAGGATCCAATCACACATTTGAGGTCACTAAGAAAAACATTCAAGTCATTCACCTCTACAATCCACAATTCACAAAACCTGTGCAGTTTATAATCATACATCATGTCACTAGATGATTCTTAAAATCCAAAAGCAACTTAACTAAACCATAACTATATCATAAATCCATAAGCGCGGCAATTAATGCAATCACAAAACCAACATATACTACATGTTTATATCAGTACACAGTTTAGACTTAACATTTCCAAAATCCTCACGTAAGAGGTACTTATCAAATATTTATAAGATACATCAATCTAGATTTGTCATTGATATTTCATTACACCTAAAAAGAACTTATACAACATCAACCTATCAAGTACAAAATATTTGCCCCAAAATCTTCTAGTCTTCCACTGCCTCAACCTAATTTACACATTTTAGTGAGCGATAAGCTATCCTGAAAAATTTATATAGCAACGGGGTGAGCATATAAAGCTCAGCAAATGACTAACATATCCATAGCAAAGAGGACAGTTTTCAAACAAATGAGGTATCAAAATACAAAGCAGAGATATAGGATGAAACAGTAGCATGTTTTGTTTGAATGCAGAATTTCTATATCATATCGTTCGAAGCACGTTTTATTCATACAATCGAGGAAAGGTAATTGGAGCATATCATTGGCATAAGGAGCATATCGATGACATATAGTAGTTTTCAAGGTATAACAAAGACTTATAACATTTCATAAATATATCAAAGAACAAAACATGAATAGAAGCTCAAATGTCACATGACGATGCAAACATATCAATCTTATCCAAAGCATGTACAGAAACACATAACCAAAGCTCTGGATATCATATCAAACATACAGAAGGTGTAGTGGGATCTCAGTCAGAATGTGATTCATCCATTTCTGAATGACCACCTGACAAAAGTCTCCCACGTCTGGGAGCTTCATCCACCCACGTCTATGTGAAGTCAAAGGGGGCCGACAGAGCATCGCAGGCTCTAAGCACATACCCACATAGCGGGCAACAAGCACATATCCCACATAGCGGGATCCCACATAACGGGCAACAAGCGCATATCCTTTACCATTTCTGGCAAGGGTCCAGACAATCCCACACACCAGAGTACAAGAGGGCAGTTTTAACAACAAGCAGCATATATCGGAAGTACACGCGGAACAACAAAGCGTACATGTGCCTTTACAAGTCAATCCGAAGTAAGCAATAATCTTTCACAAGTATATTCAGATTTGAAAGGAAGCAAAAGCAAGAGCATACAAGGATTTCAAGAAATCACATATAGCTCAATTGAAATAAGAAAGTTAGGTGAATACAATGGCCAACGAAATGAAACTGGAAGAGGCACATTTCAAAAGCAAATGCGGAACAATGGGATGCATGTGCCGAATTACGATACAAACATGAACTTTAGATGATAGCTGCAGATATATAAATAAATAAAGGACTAAAGTATACAGGAATTTAAAATAATAATGTAAAGCTTAACTGAAGTAAGAGTTTTTGCCAAAATCGATTTCCAAAGGAAAGTAACAAGGAAAGCCGAAATCGACCAAAGCTCGATTCTGGCAGAATTTGATAGGAACATTGTATGAACTATTTGGATAACCAATTATGCTCCAATTTATACAAAATAGGTGTCATTAGAAAGCTTTGTCAATCTAATTTTATGCAAATCAAGTTTTACAAGATTTGGAATTTACAACCGGGAGTTACAGATAATTTCGCAGCGAAAGGTCTGAAAATATTAGCTCTGTTTTACTGAATCCATAGGGTCGATGAAAGCAGATGTTTCAGTTAGCAATTGTACTCCAAAAATTTCAAATCAGGTATATACAGAAAGAATTTTGAGTCTAGCTTCAAATAAAACATACTTTGTATGAATCTGAGTTCACAACAGAAAGTTATAAGTAGTTAAGCAACAAGAGATCAGAAATTTCGGTCCCTGTTTTGCAAAATCTGTAGGGTTAATTTAAACAGAAGTCTTAGTAGGCAATTAAACTCCAAATCATTCGATCTTTATATCAAAATAAAGATTTTCTTGTCTACTTTCAAATGGAATAGGTTTTGTCTAAATCAGAGTTTATTACAAAATGTTATGACCGAATCATTGCATAGAGGTCAGATTACCGAAAAATTACAGATTCATAACTTTATATCAAAACGAAAGAAGGTCTGGTTCCCAGTTGAAATCTTTCAAATTTTACAGAATAAAAATGAAAACAGAGATTAAGGTTACTGTGGGATTGGGTTAGAACACTTGCCTTCAAATTATTTAAATCCCAAATGTGAGAAAATTGATGAAAAACCTCAAGCTCTTCTTCTTCTTCTTCTTCTTCTCTCAAACTCACGTTGGCTGCAACTCTTCAGGTTTGTTTTCTTTAACCTTTCATCTAATTATTTAGGTTTTGGCTAATACAAAAGTTGCAAGGTGTCATGCATGCATGAAAGGGGCTAGGTGTCATCTTTAGAGCAAAGATAAGTGGCACAACCTTATGTTAGTTAGTGACACATGTCCACCATATATATATATTTTTTTTTTTTTTTTCTAACTTAAATCTGAATCTTTCATAAATTATATCAAACTTCTAATATTTACTCTTAGGTCCCTAGCCATAAACCTTTAATATAATATCATTTAATATAAAATAATTATTAAATAATCCTTATTTTTACAAACAAACCTTTTACTAAATTTTTAAAAATGGGGGATGTTACACTCTCCCCTCCTTAAAAAAAATTTAGTCCTCTAAATTTATCATACCTCATTCGACGAAAAGATGAGGATAAGCTTTCATCATTTCTTCCTCAAGCTCCCAAGTTGTTTCCTCTCCAGAATGATATCTCCAAATCACTTTAACTAGAGGGATAACCCGATTCCTCAAGATCTTTTCTTTTTGATCAATAATCTGAGTGGGCTCTTCCACATAAGACAAGTCTTTATCAATCACCATCGGCTCATACTTAATGATATGAGAGGGATCAGGTATATAATTTCTTATCATTGAAACATGAAATATATCATGGATATAGCACAATGATGGTGGCAAGGCAATCTTGTAAGCGATAGAACCAACCCTCTCAAGAATCTCAAAAGGTCCAATAAATCTTGGGCTTAACTTTCCTTTCTTCCCAAATCTTACAATGCCTTTAGAAGGGGAGACCTTTAGGAATACAAAATCCCCGATTTGAAACTCAATATTTCGTCTTCTGTTATCAGCATAACTCTTTTGACGACTCTGAGCAGTCTTTAACCTTTTTCTTATAAGTTGAATTTTCTCAGTAGTCTCTTGTACTTTTTCTGGTGCTAATAACTTTCTGTCGCTAATTTCTTCCCAACATATAGGCGTCCTGCACTTTCGCCCATATAAAGCTTCATAAGGAGCCATTTTAATACTTGAATGATAACTATTATTGTAAGTGAACTCAATAAGAGAGATATCTTTATCCCATTCACCTTTCCAATCCATAACATAGGCTCGAAGCAAATCTTCAAGTGTTTGAATGGTTCTTTCTGATTGACCATCAGTTTGAGGGTGATAAGCAGTGCTAAACTTGACTTTAGTGCCAATAGATTCCTGTAACCTTCTCCAAAATCTAGATAGAAATCTGGAGTCTCTGTCAGAGATTATCTCCTTTGGAACACCATGAAGTCTTACTATTTCATTTATATATAAATCTGCAAGCCTATCAAGAGAATAAGTCATATTGATCGGTAGAAAATGTGCAGATTTCGTTAACCTATCAATGATAACCCAAATAGCATCATGCTTTCTAGAAGTTCGGGGTAGTCCTGAAATAAAGTCCATGGTAATACATTCCCATTTCCATTCAGGAATATCTAAAGGTTGTAACAAACCTCCAGGTCTTTGGTGTTCTACTTTGATTTGCTGACAAGTCAAACACTTTGAAACATATATTGCAATATCCTTCTTCATGCCTTCCCACCAATAATGACTTTGGAGATCTCTATACATCTTAGTGCTACCAGGATGCATGGTGTACTTTGAATTATGACCATCCCTCAGGATTTGATCTTTGATATCTGACTCATTTGGAACACATATTCTATCCTTAAATCTCAATAGGCCATCCTCTGAAACTCGAAAATTCACTTTCAATCCCTTTTTTACTTCATTCCTTAAGCAGATCAAGCGTCGATCTTGTAGTTGTCCTCCTTTAATTTGTTGAATGAGATCAGATTGCACTTGGATGGAGGCCATTAATATCATTGAGTCTTGCCCTTTTCTCATAACATTTGAATCATAATTCTCTTCTAATAACTTCAATTGCTTCACAACCAAAGTCGCCATAAAACTCGTAGATTTTCTACTAAGGGCATCTGCTACAACATTAGCTTTACCCGGGTGATAACGAATGGTACAATCATAATCCTTTAGAAGTTCTATCCATCTCCGTTGTCTCATGTTTAACTCTTTTTGAGTAAAAATATACTTTAAACTCTTATGATCAGTAAAGATTTCAAATGTTCGTCCATACAAGTAATGCCTCCAAATCTTCAGAGCAAAAACAATTGCTGCCAATTCCAAATCATGAGTTGGATAATTCAGTTCATAACTCTTTAGTTGTCTAGAAGCATAAGCAATCACTTTCCCTTCTTGCATCAAAACACATCCAAGGCCCTTTCTTGAGGCATCAGTGTACACCATAAATCCCTCATCACCACTTGGAATAGTGAGAATAGGGGCACTAGTCAATCTCCTTTTTAACTCTTGAAAACTTTGCTCACAATCATCACCCCATACAAATTTCACATTCTTTTGAGTGAGTTTGGTGAGAGGTTGAGCGATTCGAGAAAATCCCTCCACAAATCTCCTATAATAACCTGCCATGCCCAAGAAGCTTCTAACTTCTGTCATGTTTGTTGGTACTTCCCACTTAACAACAACTTCCACTTTCTTTGGATCAACAGATATACCCTTCCTTGAAATCACATGGCCTAAGAAAGCAATTTCATTCAACCAAAATTCACATTTGCTGAACTTTGCATACAACTTCTTTTCTCTTAGTATGGATAATATATTTCTCAAGTGTTCCTCATGCTCCTGATTACTCCTTGAATATACTAATATGTCATCAATGAATACGATCACACAATCGTCCAAGAATGGCTGAAATATCCTATTCATCAGTTCCATAAAAGCTGCAGGGGCATTAGTTAAACCAAAAGGCATCACTAAGAATTCATAGTGACCATATCGAGTTCTAAAAGCTGTTTTTGGAATATCCTCCTTCATGATCTTCAACTGATAGTAACCTGACCTTAAATCAATCTTGGAGAATACTTGTGCACCTTGCAATTGATCAAACAAATCATCAATTCTGGGTAGGGGATACTTGTTTTTGATGGTCACCTGATTCAATTGTCTATAATCAATACAAAGTCTTAACGTTCCATCCTTCTTCTTAACTAATAACACTGGAGCACCCCATGGTGAAACACTGGGTCGAATGAAACCCTTATCTAATAGTTCTTGTAGTTGCTTTTTCAATTCCTCTAGCTCGAGTGGTGCCATTCTATAAGGAGGCTTAGATATTGGGGTTGTCCCAAGGACCAAATCAATAGTAAATTCACCCTCTCTATCTGAAGATAAACCAGGCAAGTCATCTGGAAATACATCAGGGAACTCTTTGACCATTGTAATTTCATTTAGGTGAGTTTGTTGATTTGAATGCTCCTTTACACACACCATATAACAAAAACAACCCTTCTGCATAAAATGATAAGCTTGAAGTGCTGATATCAAGCAAGGAGGCAAATCATGCCTAATACCCTCAAAGTAAAATATAGGCTAATCTGGTATGCAGAAAGTAATTATTTTTGTATAGCAATCAACACTAGCATGATAGGAAGATAGCCAATCCATGCCAAGTATAATATCAAAACCCTGGATCTCTAGGAGAATCAAATCAGCAAGAAGTTCACATTCTCCGATAGAAATCAAACAAGATGGATAAACCAAGTTTGTTGTCAAAGAATCCCCAACAGCAGTAGTTACATATAACATATAATCCAAGGGTCTAGGTTCAATGCCCAAGTAACAAGCAAAGTGTTGTGGAACAAAAGATAAGTTGGAACCAGGATCAAACAAAACTTTTACATTTCTTTTAGAAACATGAAGAATACCTTCAATCACTGATTTAGAGGCTCTGGAATCTTGTTCAGTAATAGCATATACTCTGGCATGGGCTGTTGACTTAGGAGGCAGTGGCTCTTTCTTCTTGTTCAATGGGCAATCTCTTACTTGATGATCTAATTTCCCACAAGCAAAACAAGCTCCAGTCGTCCGAAAACATTGACTTGTTTCATGATTTAATCCACATTTAGCGCATGAATAAGTCCTCTGTGGTGGTTTTTCTTTCTCAAATCTGGACATCTTGACCCTCTTATAACTTGTTTCAGATTCATTCCCTCTCTTACTTTTGCTGATAAACTTCTTATCTTTCTTATCCCTGATTTCTTGAATTTCCTCCAAGTCTCTTTCAATTATCAAAGCCCTTTCGACCACATCAGCATAAGCTTGGAGTTTTAATGCTGATATTCGACTTCTTATAGCTGGCCTTAGACCCCTTTCAAATTTCTTTGCTTTTCTAATTTCATCATCAGTTATATGAGTGGCAAATCTGGAGAGCTCAGTGAATTTGGATTCATACTTTGCAACTGTCAAATTTCCCTGGATGAGATCCAAGAACTCCAATTCTTTCTGCTCTCTAATACAATCTGGAAAATATTTATCGTTGAACTTTTCTATGAATGCCTTCCATGTGATTGGCTCATGTTTGATTTCAGAAATCCTTTTAATCATTCTCCACCAGTGCTCGGCCTCTCCTTCCAACATAAAGGCTGCAAGAGAAACCTTTTGGTCTTCAGGGCAATTTAAGACATCAAATATTTTTTCTATCTGCATCATCCATCATTCTGCTATCATTGGATCAGGCTCACCACTAAAACTAGGAGGACTAAACTTCTTAAACTGTTCAATTCCCAACCCAGTATGGTTTGATGCTCCCGTTCTATTATTTCCTCCTTGTTGGACTTGTTGTTGCATCACTTGTGTCATAGTCTCCAGAGTTCTCATAATTCCACTTAATTGATCAGTAGTAGATGCAATAGGAGAACCAGATGTCCTCGTCATCCTCGCTTCCTAAAACAACAAAAGAATTTTTTTTTTTTTTATCAATATCTGAATAAAATTCACTAAACCACCAAATTCTTTTTGAGTATCTAGCATAACAAAATAATAAAAATAATAATAATCTTAGTGATCCTCAAATCATGCTCTGATACCACTCTGTCACGCCCCCCCCCGAATTTAATTCTCATTTAGGAGGTGTGAACCTAATTCAAGATTAATAATATTTAATTCAACAAACAATCCAAGATCCAATCACACATTTGAGGTCACTAAGAAAAACATTCAAGTCATTCACCTCTACAATCCACAATTCACAAAACCTGTGCAGTTTATAATCATACATCATGTCACTAGATGATTCTTAAAATCCAAAAGCAACTTAACTAAACCATAACTATATCATAAATCCATAAGCGCGGCAATTAATGCAATCACAAAACCAACATATACTACATGTTTATATTAGTACACAGTTTAGACTTAACATTTCCAAAATCCTGACGTAAGAGGTACTTATCAAATATTTATAAGATACATCAATCTAGATTTGTCATTGATATTTCATTATACCCAAAAAGAACTTATACAACATCAACCTATCAAGTACAAAATGTTTGCCCCAAAATCTTCTAGTCTTCCACTGCCTCAACCCAATTTACACATTTTAGTGAGCGATAAGCTATCCTAAAAAATTTATATAGCAACGGGGTGAGCATATAAAGCTCAGCAAATGACTAACATATCCATAGCAAAGAGGACAGTTTTCAAACAAATGAGGTATCAAAATACAAAGCAGAGATACAGGATGAAACAGTAGCATGTTTTGTTTGAATGCAGAATTTCAATATCATATCGTTCGAAGCACGTTTTATTCATACAATCGAGGAAAGGTAATTGGAGCATATCATTGGCATAAGGAGCATATCGATGACATATGGTAGTTTTCAAGGTATAACAAAGACTTATAACATTTCATAAATATATCAAAGAACAAAACATGAATAGAAGCTCAAATGTCACATGACGATGCAAACATATCAATCTTATCCAAAGCATGTACAGAAACACATAACCAAAGCTCTGGATATCATATCAAACATACAGAAGGTGTAGTGGGATCTCAGTCAGAATGTGATTCATCCATTTCTGAATGACCACCTGACAAAAGTCTCCCACGTCTGGGAGCTCCATCCACCCACGTCTAGGTGAAGTCAAAGGGGGCCGGCAGAGCATCGCAGGCTCTAAGCACATACCCACATAGCGGGCAACAAACGCATATCCCACATAGCGGGATCCCACATAGCGGGCAACAAGCGCATATCCTTTACCATTTCTGGCAAGGGTCCAGACAATCCCACACACCAGAGTACAAGAGGGCAGTTTTAACAATAAGCAGCATATATCGGAAGCACACGCGGAACAACAAAGCGTACATGTGCCTTTACGAGTCAATCCGAAGTAAGCAATAATCTTTCACAAGTATATTCAGATTTGAAAGGAAGCAAAAGCAAGAGCATACAAGGATTTCAAGAAATCACATATAGCTCAATTGAAATAAGAAAGTTAGGTGAATACAATGGCCAATGAAATGAAACTGGAAGAGGCACATTTCAAAAGCAAATGCGGAACAATGGGATGCATGTGCCGAATTACGATACAAACATGAACTTTAGATGATAGCTGTAGATATACAAATAAATAAAGGACTAAAGTATACAGGAATTTAAGATAATATTGTAAAGCTTAACTGAAGTAAGAGTTTTTGCCAAAATCGATTTCCAAAGGAAAGTAACAAGGAAAGCCGAAATCGACCAAAGCTCGATTCTGGCAGAATTTGATAGGAACATTGTATGAACTATTTGGATAACCAATTATGCTCCAATTTATACAAAATAGGTGTCATTAGAAAGCTTTGTCAATCTAATTTTATGCAAATCAAGTTTTACAAGATTTGGAATTTACAACCGGGAGTTACAGATAATTTCGCAGCGAAAGGTCTGAAAATATTAGCTCTGTTTTACTGAATCCATAGGGTCGATGAAAGCAGATGTTTCAGTTAGCAATTGTACTCCAAAAATTTCAAATCAGGTATATACAGAAAGAATTTTGAGTCTAGCTTCGAATAAAACATACTTTATATGAATCTGAGTTCACAACAGAAAGTTATAAGTAGTTAAGCAACAAGAGATCAGAAATTTCGGTCCCTGTTTTGCAGAATCTGTAGGGTTAATTTAAACAGAAGTCTTAGTAGGCAATTAAACTCCAAATCATTCGATCTTTATATCAAAATAAAGATTTTCTTGTCTACTTTCAAATGGAACAGGTTTTGTCTAAATTAGAGTTTATTACAAAATGTTATGACCGAATCATTGCATAGAGGTCAGATTACCGAAAAATTACAGATTCATAACTTTATATCAAAACGAAAGAAGGTCTGGTTCCCAGTTGAAATCTTTCAAATTTTACAGAATAAAAATGAAAACAGAGATTAAGGTTACTGTGGGATTGGGTTAGAACACTTGCCTTCAAATTATTTGAATCCCAAATGTGAGAAAATTGATGAAAAACCTCAAGCTCTTCTTCTTCTTCTTCTTCTTCTTCTTCTTCTCTCAAACACACGTTGGCTGCAACTCTTCAGGTTTGTTTTCTTTAACCTTTCATCTAATTATTTAGGTTTTGGCTAATACAAAAGTTGCAAGGTGTCATGCATGCATGAAAGGGGCTAGGTGTCATCTTTAGAGCAAAGATAAGTGGCACAACCTTATGTTAGTTAGTGACACATGTCCACTATATATATATATTTTTTTTTCTAACTTAAATCTGAATCTTTCATAAATTATATCAAACTTCTAATATTTACTCTTAGGTCCCTAGCCATAAACCTTTAATATAATATCATTTAATATAAAATAATTATTAAATAATCCTTATTTTTACAAACAAACCTTTTACTAAATTTTTAAAAATGGGGGATGTTACACTCTCCCCTCCTTAAAAAAAATTTAGTCCTCTAAATTTATCATACCTCATTCGACGAAAAGATGAGGATAAGCTTTCATCATTTCTTCCTCAAGCTCCCAAGTTGTTTCCTCTCCAGAATGATATCTCCAGATCACTTTAACTAGAGGGATAACCCGATTCCTCTAGATCTTTTCTTTTTGATCAATAATCTGAGTGGGCTCTTCCACATAAGACAAGTCTTTATCAATCACAATCGGCTCATACTTAATGATATGAGAGGGATCAGGTATATAATTTCTTATCATTGAAACATGAAATATATCATGATATCTCCAGATCACTTTTAGGAAATTTAAGAATTTTATTTTCTATTCTTCTGTTACGCATGTCTAATGACTTTGAATATATAACAAGTTCATCCTTTTGGATATAAATTTTGAGTATTCACATTAGGTTATAGTTTGTTATTCCATAATCTTTCCAAAATAAGTAACTTAAATTAAGTTCTTAACTTATTTAAAATAATGCTATAGCTTTGTGTTATATCAATCTTACTGATTCCTCAGTTATATTCAAACTACCATTTTTTTTCTCACATCTTCAATTATTTAAGAACTAATGCTATAGCTTTTCTTGTAAAAATTATGTACCAAACACGGCAATTTGGTAACTCAGAATCTCGAATTGGCTTGTAAGTTTCTCAAAATTGTGGAAAGATGTGATAAAATATTTATAATATTTTGATTTACATAATGTTGAAACAAATGCCCCTAGAATTTCTAGCAAATTGTGGGCGCCAATGAAATTCTATCTCAAAAATTGTTATGTTGTGTTATGATCAAATCTACTCAAAATAATATTTTAATTAATATTAATTTTATAATTATATTTTATTTAGTTACAAATATTAGCATAACACGAAGATAAAACAAAACAATAGTCTCATATTCTTAGGATATCAATATTCAAAAGGGAAGATTATATATTGATAAAAATATTAAATAATGAACTCGAAAATTATTTTTGGTTAGGTTGTTTTATGATCAAATCTATTCAAAATAATAGTTTTATTAATTTTAATTTTATAATTATATTTTATTTAGTTATATATATTAGCATAACACGAAGACAAAACAAAATGATAACCTCATATTCTTACAATATTACTATTCAAAAGTGAAGATTATATATCGATAAAAGTATTAAATAATGAACTCGACATAAAGATCATGTTGACAAGGTTAGCCCCGACATCCTCAAGGTAAACACAAATCATCGAGTCTTAGACGGAGTGTTTTTTGTCTTCTTCCTCATCCATGAATCTCTTCCAGAACCAATGTTGCTTCCAAACCTTTTCGGTCATTTCATCGATCGGCACGTTCTTGGTCTCGGGCAATAAGAAGATGACGAACAGACCCATCACCACAATCCATGCACCAAAGAAGAAGAAGATCCCGGCACGTAGATGACACATCATAGATAGGAAAGCTTGGGCAATGACAAAGGTGAAAAGCATGTTGGAGCTGACGGCAAAGGCATAGCCGGCGGTCCTCGTCGCCAGGGGGAAAGTTTCACTAGGAATCAACCAGCCAAGTGGACCCCAAGACCAAGCAAAGCTCGAAACGAATAGGCACACGAGCACCACCACCCAAACTGCCACTCCGTGTCCCAGCTCATTGGTTGCTTTCAAATTCACAAGCAAAATGCCTCCAATAGCCACCTGCATGCAAATCACCCCCCACTAGAGTTAGAATCTCATATTTCAAACGATTCCTCGTAATCTATAATTACATGTTTAATATGCCCATGGCTTGTGTCCCTAACCTGTGTGATCAACATCTGGCCACAAGCTTCAAGAAGCAGGAATCTCCTCCCGACTTTGTCCACTAAGACCACTGATACGACGGTAGACAGAACATTGACGATCCCCGTGATGACCGCAGAAAGAAGTGAAGCATCATTCTTAAATCCGATGGTCTGAAAGAGGACTGGTGCATAGAACATGATGGCGTTGATCCCAGTGAACTGCTGGAAGACTTGCATCACGATGGCAATAACCAATTGCGGTCGGCTACTTCTCTTCATGAGATTCTTGAAAGGTTGCTTCACCTGTCGTGCCATCTCGCAGGCGTGTAGAATTTCCTCGTACTCTGCATCGACATTGTCGGTCCCCCGGATCTTCTTCAACATGGCCAAGCCTTCCATAAGCATCTCACGCTCGATGAGGCTCGTCGGGGTCTCCGCAATCACCATGGAGCCCAAGCAAAGCATCATCGCCGGCACTCCAGCCAAGCCAAGCGCAAGTCTCCACCCCCAGGGGTGGATATTGGACACCAAGTAGTTTACAATGTTCGCCACAAAGATCCCGATGGTCACGTCAAGTTGGAAGAGGATGTTTAAGGCTCCACGGACGTGAACTGGTGCGATCTCCGACAAGAATAGAGGAACTGCCTACAGGATGAATAATAGTGGCAAACATATGACACGGAAAGTGAGTTTAACAAAAGATACATCTTCCAGGAGAAATTGGAAGTTAATAGGGAAATTGAGACGGAAACTGAAGAGAAGAGAAACTCTAGAATGAAAAATTGTATGAAAAAGAAAGTAGAGCAAACCTGATTGGCAAATCCAACACCAACTCCGAGGAGAATCCTTCCGATGATCAGCATGGCAATGTTCACAGCAGCTGCGTTCAGGATGACACCAACCAAGAAGAATATTGATGCTGCTTGCATAGTGAGCTTCCGGCCATGTTTCGTGCAAATCTTCGAAGCTACGAAGCTGGCTACCAAGGCAGCAAGGTACAATGATGAAGTGAAAAGCTGAAGGTTTTGGTTATCAAACTTGCAATAGTTGTCTTCCTTGGCTTTGTGCTTCCTCTCAAAGACCGCAGGGAAGAACTCCTCCAAGAAGTCATCCATAGATGTCACTCCCCCTGCAGATTGACCGTACAGATACGATTGATTAGCTACATGATCAGAAATAGATTGGAGCTGAATGAGGAAGGCTTTAGGCAAAAGCAACATATATGAGGCAGTTGATGACAAAGAGAAAGAACCATCACACAACCAAGTGGAAAATCCAAGCAAGATCTGCAAGCAACCATCTCTTATCTTGTATGATAGAGCATCTCTCTCACCGTATTATCAATACCATCAAATGGGCTAATGTCAACTAAAGAAAATAAACAATCATCTTCCTGTTGTACCTCAATAACAAGTTGTTCCTTTTGTTTTTTTCTTTTATAATAAGTAGGTCTAATTATCTGATTTAACCTATGACGACAACGTAAGACAAACCTGGCCATACTTTCGATGCTTGATAATAAAACTAATAAATCTAGGGAAGGATTTAGGCAAAAGCAACATATGAGACAGTTGATGACAAAGAGAAACAACCATCACACAACCAAGTGGAAAATCCATGCATGGAATCCCAAGCAAAGTTATTACAAGATCTGCAAGCAACCATCACCTATCTTGTATGATAGACCATCTATCTCTCTGCAATGCAATGGAGGTGGAGATTGGATTATTAATACCATCCAATGGGCTTATGTCAAGTAAAGAAAATAAACAAGCATCTTCCTGTTGTAGTTAAAACCTCAATAACAAGTTGTTCCCTTTCTTTTTGTAAAAAGTGCGTCTAATTATCTTATTTAACCTATGACAACAAACCAAGACAAATCTGGCCATACTTCCGATGCTAGATAATATAACAAATAAATCTACTACTGAATTAATACAAAATGGAATTTACCTGATATCCCAATGTCATAACCAAACATGAGGCCTCCCGTGGCTGCAATTATTCCACAGATTACAACATATATTGTGATCTTTCCCTCAAATTTCTTTGCACCACCAGGCCCCGCATTTGACATCACCATTGCCGGCATCTTGTCCTTCCTCTCTCGACTGCAATATTGCACCTGGTTTACACAAAAAACCAAGTGCAAGATTGTCCGAAGAGGTGAAGAAAAAAGGAAAACAGAAGATGGGGATGCCAACTTGAAAGGAGATAAGAAAAAGGGTGTATATATAGAGGTCTTCGAGGGACGATAATTAAGCAGAAATTTGATTTTAACCAAAGAAATGCCAATAATAGTGAAAATGCTCGTAGAAGGCCAACACAGCTTTGTCAAGAATAGGGCCTTATCTAACATTAAGTTAAAAACTAAAGCTAAATGGAAGGATTAAAAACTTTGGAATTTGTTGAAGTGGAGTAGGCCAATAAATTGAAAGACATGCTGCCTATCCATATGGTCATCTTACTTGGATTGCACAATCAAAGTGTTATCTTCCTGCTTAAATCAAACTTGGACCAACTATCCCTCTTTAACAAAGACTTCTTGCACTGTTAGAGAAGATGGATAACACTTTCTGATGTCAAACCCATAAACCAATATTGTAGATATCTGACAGCACAGATCATGATCAATTAGTGTAACTATCTATCGCATTGAAACAACACCTTGCTCAGAAAGGGTTGCAAAAATAGGATGGGCTAACTCTGAGATCCCATATGATATAAGCCCCAATATTGTAACGTAGCTGCCTTGGATCTACAAGTATAAATGATACTAGTCATATAAGCATGGCAAGCAGGTAAAACAAATACTAATAATAAAAAGAAATATAATGATTTATTATATCCAGATGCTCACAACAAGGCAGCATAATGGTAAAAACCAATCATATAGTAGAAAATCCAAGGGTTTCATGTTCCTATGCATTTTTTAATCACTGGATACCAATTCAGATATAGATATCAGAAAAATATTAAATTCAATAATCTTATTTGTCAAAAAAAAGAAAAAGGATAAGGATTCAGATGGATGGATTTTAGCTGGAGGAATATGGGAACATTACATGAATTGCGGACGGCATGAAAAAAAATGTTTAAATAACTAATTCAAATTGATCGATCATATTTATTTTATAGATAAAATTTAAAATATATTAATACAAGAAGCATAAGAAAAAAATGTGTTTACATGTAAAAACTATTAACAACTTCAAATATTCAATTTTTTTTTTGGTAAGTCATATATTCAAATTCGTTTAGAAATAAAAAGACATTTAGAGATTAGCCCATATCTATACCAGTAGTATCAGGATGACATTGGATAAGCAGGCAAGAGTAAGGATATACGATGGGCACATTTCCATCTCTATCCACCGCTTGCTACGTATTTGGATGGACAATATCAAACCACTTACAGCTACAATAATAGCAACGATAAAACTTAGCAAAACTAAATATGTATATGATAAGCAATATGTACAATTTAATTTGTAGAATGTTTTTTTAAGATATTAAACCATACTCTTGCTGTAGCTTGCATATCCCATCAGGCCTGGGTTGTCTTTTGTCAGATCCAAAATTATCTCCAATCAGGAGGACCATTGCTGACTCATCAGTATGGTTGACCATCTGTTGAATGGTTCCAAATTGCAGAGGTCGAGCTACCACTGGTTCAAAATACTTATTCATTCAGGGAAGGACTCCATCTCGCTACAATGGAAGGAAAGACCAAATTTAAATCAAGATGGATGGATGTTACACCGATTATCAATATTCTTTTCAAGGCAAGTTGATCCTCCATGGAAATTGTTAATCCTTGCCAGAGATGTTGGTTCTTGTCGTAACCTGTTACTTGAGTAAACATCTTTATTGTAACCTTTTACTAGGGGTTAAGTTTCAGTGATTCTACAAAACAGCACACCACTTCATGAATCACTAGGTAAGAAACATGAGTAGTTGCACAGAAGATACAAAAGAACACCTCATAGTGCAAAATTTAAAGCAAGCAGGGTGCAGAGATCAGACCTGAATGACTTGTACGATGGTGCATGTGATGGCGGTCACCGCCCTTCCGGTGTAATGCCCCACCGGTGACGATTCGATTGAAGAGCTCCCTCACGACGTGGACGTCGCAGTCATCTTGGTAGGTGTCGTGGTGGCTCACGATGTTGGGGTTGGCAGACAAGTGCCTCATAATCTCAACCTCCCTGCGCACGTCCTTGATGAGCCACAGCCTGGCATAGTTTCTTCTTGGAGATGGACTTGCAGGCGAGGTGCTCCCCCGTGGCCTTGTTGGTGCAAAGGTAGGTGACGCCGAACTAGCCACAGTCGAGCACCTGCCCCAACTCGTACCGACTGTCGATGTCATGGCCGGTGGGGTTCCTGAGGACGACAAGGCTAGGGACTAGCCCACAGTGGTAGTCGATGATAGCAGATAAAATTTTTGCAACTGCATAAGAAAATCTCTAAGTAGTTGAGAAAAATCATCTTTGCTAATATGTATAAATAGCCATCAAGTTCACTATATCAAACACACTCTGTAATTATATTTCATATTTTATCATAGTATCGGGGATGGAGGAGCAAGAAAACGATAAAAAACAGAATACTACGATGCAATTAAAAGGAATCCTTTCGATCAAGAAAACTAATGTAGTATTTAAAACAAGAAGATTGACATAGAACACTTTCAAGATATTCCCAAGTGTATTATGCTTCTCTTTTGCTTCATGAAATACGGTCCTATTTATAGGACCTAGTGGTAACTACCTCACTCCCCATGTCACTCATGATTGAGATAGTTATAGGAACTACCATATAACTTCTAGATCATGGGTAACTTCTTGAAACATGTCTAAAACTATCCAGAACATGATAACTACCTAGATAACTACCATGAATCAATTCTTAACACTCCCCCTTGATTCATAGTTACATACACCGATTTGCGACATGAAATAAACATGATTTTGAACTGAAAGCGACTTAGTGAGGATATCCGCAACTTGTTTATATGTTCCACAATACTTCATCGTTATGACTCTACTTGCTACAAGATCTCGGATGAAATGATAGCGTATCTCTATATGCTTCGTTCTTCCATGAAATGTTAGATTCTTCGTCATTGCAATTGTGGCTTTGTTGTCACAAAATATTTCCATTGCTTCTTTTTGTTTTTGATGAATATATTCAAGAAGTATTCTAAGCCATATTGCTTGATAAGCTGCTGATTTTGCGACTACATATCCTACTTCTGATGTCGATAATACAATTATTGCTTGCTCTTTTGAACTCCAAGATATAGCTCCTGATCCAAGGCTAAAAATATCGCCTGAAGTACTCTTTCTATCATCTAAAACTCTTGCCCAATCATTATTAGTGAAACCAAATAATTTACATTTAAAATTATGAGAATACCAAATACCATAATCTGTAGTTCTGTCACGCCCCTCAAAGAATATCGACAATATTTAAAATTTCCATCATAACTAACCCAGGATCCAAACACAAATTTGAGGTCACTAAGAATACATTCCTATCAAAATTTCACTTCTATAATCTACCAATTCATAACCCTATGCAATTCATAAACATAGCACAAATCACTCGATAATTCATACAGTCTAAACTCAACTCATCAAAATAATAACCACAAAATAAATCCACAAGTGGGGAAATCTATGCAATCACCAAAATCAACGATTTACCATAAGTTCATATCATTACACGAATTTAATTTAACATTCCAAAACCCTATACATGAGGGATCCTTTAACTTACACAAAATCCATAGGTTTAGATTCATAATCACATTTCATTAGATGCAAGGTAGTTTATACAACAACTACATATATGCCAACAAAAGTTCTGCCCAAGTCTTCTAAATTTTCCACTGCCTCAGCCCAATCTTAACATTTAAGCAAGCGATACGCTATCCTGAAAAATTTATCAACAAACGGGGTGAGCATAAAGAGCTCAGCAAGTGACTAACATATCCATATCAAAATAGTACAATTTCCAAAAAGATACAGTTTCAAAACACAAAGCAGAATATACGATTTCGTAAACATAATATCATTAGGAGCTGAAACACAATTGTCCTTTCAATCTTACATATTTAGTTCCTGACAGATGGGGCATAGAGTAATTGGAGCATATCAGAAACAAGGAAACATATCGGAGCTTATCAATGGCATATGAAATGTTCCAAAGCATATCAACGGCATATGGAACATTACGAAGCAAAATCAACAGTGAATGAAGCATTTCAGAGCATATCAAACACAGATATCGTACAGAAGCTCAAACGTCATCCTTGACGTTGCAATCTTATCATTCTTATCCAGAGCATGAACAGAAATAACTCACCAAAACTCTGGATGTCATATCAAACATATAGAGGGTGTAGTGGGATCTCAGTCAGAATGTGATTCATCCATTTCTGAATGACCACCTGAAAAAAGTCTCCCACGTTTGGGAGCTCCATCCACCCACGTCTAGGTGAAGTCAAAGGGGGCCAGCAGAGCATCGCAGGCTCTAAGCACATACCCACATAGCGGGCAACAAGCGCATACACTTTACCATTTCTAGCAAAGGTCCAGAATATCCCACATAACGGGACCCCACATAGCGGGCAATAAGCGCATACCCTTTACCATTTCTGGCAAAGGTCCAGACAATCCCATACACCAGAGTACAAAAGGGCAGTTTCAACAATAAGTAGCATATATCGGAAGCACACGCGGAACAACGAAGCTTACATGTGCCTTTTTAAGAACAATATGACGCAAGGAACAAATCTCTCACAAATGTATTCATATAAGAAAGGAAAATGGAAGCAAGAGTGTACAGGGAATCCAATTATATTTAGCTCAATTCAAATAAGAAGGTTAGACGAATTCAAGTATCTAATGGAATGGAACAGAATACGCGAAATCGACCAAAGCTCGATTTCGGACAGAATTCAAGTGGCACATCAAACAAATATTTCAGAATAACAATTATAGTCCAATACCCATACGAAGGCTATGGTCGAACCATATATCAATCTATATTCTGATGGAGCAGATTTCATATGAAACAGGGCTCCCAACACAGAGTTACCTCTGATTTGGTAACACAAGGTCAAAATCACAATCACTGTTTTGCAGAATTTATAGGGTCCGATTCAACAGATGATAGGGTGGGAAAATGAACTCCAAAATTTTCAAACTATATGTCCAAAGAAATATATTCAAGTCTTTTTTCAAATAAAATCAGTTTGGTATAAATCAGAATTTTCAACAGGGAGTTATAGGCATTTTAGTATCGAAAGGTCAGAAATCTTGAACCCTATTTTACAGCGTCTATAGGCTCATTTGAAAGAGATGTTTGGGTAAGTAATCGGTGTCCAAAATTTACAAAATCAGTGTCAAAAGAAAGATATAAAAGTCTAATTTCAAAAAAAATAGTTCTTGCATAAATTCACATTTTTTACTAAAACTTATAGCTGAAACAGTGTATAGGGGTCAGTTTACCGCAAATATTTCAAAAATCCATGGTTCTATGTCCAAAGAGAAACATATTAGTTTCTAAATAGAAATCTTCCAATTTATTTTGGATCGACATAAAAACAGAGTCTAATACTTCTGTAGGATGGGGTTAGAACACTTGCCTTTGAGAATTTTAACCCGAAGTGAAAAGATTAAAGCAAGAACCCTAAAAGCCCCAATTTTTGTTTCTCTTCTTCTTCTTCTTCTTTCTTCTTTCTTTCTTTCCCTGATCACCCACGAGCTGCCTTCTCTGCTTCCTTAAGAACGAAGGCAGAGAAGCTTAAGCGGTGGGATTTGTCATTTGGTGCATTTTACAGTTTAGTCCTTGTTGTTATCATATTCACTATTAGGTCCTTAGGGTTTACATATAGGTCCTCAGATTCTTTTTTTTTTTTTTTGTTTTGAACAGATCTCCCAAATCTTAAAAATAAGTTACCTCGGATTCATACTCTATTTCTACCTCTGTCAATTAAAATAGATGCTTACATTATCACCAGAAATTTATACGAACATTCGGAAATGAGGGGTGTTACACTCTCCCCCCCTTAAAAGAAAAATTTAGTCCTCTAAATTTATCGTACCTCTATTCGATGAAAAGACGAGGATACACCTTTTCCATTTCTTCTTCTAGCTCCCTAGTTGTCTCCTCTCCAGAATGATGTCTCCAAATTACTTGAACCAGTGGGATGACCCGATTCCTTAGGACTTTTTCTTTCTTATCAATAATCTGAATAGGCTCTTCCACATAGGATAAATCTTTATCGATCTCCACCAGCTCATACTTAATGATGTGAGAAGGGTCATACATATACTTTCTAATCATCGAGACATGAAATATATCATGGACATGGCTCAATGCTGGTGGCAAGGCAATCCTGTAAGCGACATAACCAACCCTCTCAAGAACCTCAAAAGGTCCAATAAATATTGGGCTTAATTTTCCTTTCTTCCCAAACCTTATAATGCCTTTGGAAGGGGAGACTTTTAAGAATACAAAATCTCCAATTTCAAACTCAATATCTCGTCTCCTAGTGTCGGCATAACTCTTTTGACGACTCTGAGCAGCTTTTAACCTTTTCCTTATAACTTGAAATTTCTCGGTAGTTTCTTGTACCTTGTCCGGTGCTAACAACTTTCTGTCTCCAACTTCCTCCCAACCTATAGGTGTTATGCACTTTCGCCCATATAGAGCTTCATAAGGAGCTATCTGAATACTTGAATGATAACTATTATTATACGTGAACTCAACAACTGAAATATCCTTATCCCATTCACCTTTCCAATCCATAACATAAGCTCTAAGCAAATCCTCAAGTGTTTGAATTGTTCTCTCTGACTGACCATCAGTTTGAGGATGATATGTAGTACTAAACTTGACTTTAGTGCCCATAGATTCCTGTAATCTTCTCCAGAATCTAGAGAGAAATCTGGAGTCTCTATCAGAGATGATCTCCTTTGGAATACCATGAAGTCTTACTATTTCATTAACATATAAATCTGCAAGTCTATCAAGCGAATAAGTCATATTAATCGGTAGGAAATGTGCAGATTTTGTTAACCTATCAATGATAACCCAAATAGCATCATGCTTCCTCGAGGTTCTGGGTAGTCCCGAAACAAAGTCCATAGTAATACATTCCCATTTCCATTCAGGAATAACTAAAGGTTGCAGTAACCCTCTAGGTCTTTGGTGTTCTACTTTGATTTGCTGACACGTCAAACATTTTGAAACATACATTGCAATTTCCGTCTTCATGCCTTCCCACCAATAATGGCTTTGAAGATCTCTATACATCTTAGTGCTCCCAGGGTGTAGGGTGTACTTTGAAGTATGACTTTCAGTTAGGATTTGATTCTTGATATCTAGTTCATTTGGTACGCATACTCTCTCCCCAAATCTCAATAGGCCATCCTTTGAAATTTGAAATTGTGGCTTCAATCCCTTTTCTACTTCACTCCTCAAGTAGATTAAATGTGGATCTCGTAATTGTCCTTCCTTAATTTGTTGCATAAGATCAGAATGCACTTGAATGGAGGCCATCAAAATCATCGAGTCTTGCTCTTTCCTCAAAGCTTTCAAATCAAAATTTTCTTCTATTAGCTTCCATTGCTTCACGACCAGACTAGCCATAAAACTTGTAGATTTCCTACTAAGTGCATCAGCTACAACATTGGCCTTGCTTGGGTGATAACGGATGGCACAATCATAATCCTTCAGAAGTTCTATCCATCTTCGTTGTCTCATGTTCAACTCCTTCTGAGTGAAAATATATTTTAAACTCTTGTGATCAGTGAAGATTTCAAACTGTCGACCATACAAATAATGTCTCCAAATCTTTAGAGCAAAAATGATTGCTGCTAATTCCAAATCATGAGTTGGATAATTCAATTCATAACCCTTAAGTTTCCTAGAAGCATAAGCAATTACTCTCCCTTCCTGCATCAAAACACATCCTAAGTCCTTTCTTGAAGCATTAGTATAAACTACAAATCCCTCACTACCACTTGGAATAGTGAGAATAGGGGCACTAGTCAATCTTCTTTTTAACTCTTGAAAGCTTTGCTCACAATCATCACCCCATACAAATTTCATATTCTTCTTAGTGAGTTTGGTGAGAGGTTGAGCAATTCGAGAAAATCCCTCCACAAATCTCCTGTAATAACCTGCCATGCCCAAGAAACTTCTAACCTCTGTTACATTTGTTGGTACTTCCCATTCAACTACAGCTTATATTTTCCTTGGATCAACAGATATACCCTTCCCTGAAATCACATGGCCTAAGAAAGCAACTTCATTCAACCAAAATTCACATTTGCTGAACTTTGCATACAACTTCTTTTCTCTTAGTATGGACAACACATCTCTCAGGTGTTCCTCATGCTCCAGATTACTCTTTGAATACACCAATATGTCATCAATAAATACAATTACACAGATATCCAAGAGCGGTTGAAATATCCTATTCATTAGTTCCATAAAAGCTGCAGGGGCATTTGTCAAACCAAAAGGCATCACCAAGAATTCATAATGACCATATCGAGTTCTGAAAGCTGTTTTTGAAATATCCTCCTCCTTGATCTTCAACTGATAGTAACCTGACCTCAGGTCAATCTTAGAGAATACTTGTGCACCCTGCAATTGATCAAACAAATCATCAATTCTAGGTATGGGATACCTGTTTTTGATGGTCACCTGATTCAACTGTCTATAATCAATACAAAGCCTCAATGTTCCATCCTTCTTCATCACTAATAGTATCGGAGCACCCCATGGGGATACACTGGGTCGTATGAAACTCTTATCTAATAATTCTTATATTTGCTTCTTTAATTCCTCTAGCTCGAGTGGTGCCATTCTGTAGGGAGGCTTAGATATTGGGGTTGTACTGGAGACCATATCAATAGCAAATTCACCCTCTCTATCTAGAGGTAAACCAGGCAAGTCATCTGGGAATACATCAGGGAATTCTTTGACCACTGAAATTTCATCTAGGTGGGTTTCCTGGTTTGAATGCTCCTTTACACACACCATATAACAAAAACAACCTTTCTGCATAAGACGATAAGCTTGAAGTGCTGATATCAAGCAAGAAGGCAAATCATGCTTAATGCCCTCAAAGAAAAATATAGGCTGATCTGGTATGCAGAAAGTAATTATTTTCTTGTAACAATCAATACTAGCGTGATGAGAAGATAACCAATCTATGCCAAGTATAATATCAAAACCCTGGATCTCTAGGAGAATCAAATCAGCAAGGAGTTCGTGGTCTCCAATAGAGATCAAACAAGATGGGTAGACCAAGTTTGTTGCCAATGAATCTCCAACAGCAGTTGTTACATATAACATATAATCCAGGGGTTTAGGTAGAATATCCAAGTGACAAGCAAAGTATTGTGAAACAAAAGATAAGTTGGAGCCGGGATCAAACAAAACTTTTGCATTTCTTTTAGAAACATGAAGAATACCTTCCACCACTGATTTAGAAGCTTTAGAATCTTGTTCAGTGATAGCGTACACTCTAGCAAGGGCTGAGGGTCTAGGAGACAATGGCTCTTTCTTCCTGTTCAGTGGGCAATCTCTTAGTTGATAGCCTAGCTTTCCACAACCAAAACATGCTCCAGTCACCCGAAAACACCGACTTGTTTCATGATTTAATCCGCATTTTGCACATAACTGAGTCCTCCCCAATGGTTTCCTTTTCTCAAATCCAGATGTCTTAAACCTCTTGTTACTATCTTCATATTCATTTTCTATCCTGCTTTTGCTAGTAAATTTGTCCCTTTTGTTCTTGCCAATGATTTCTTGAATTTCCTCCATGTCTCTTTCAATTTTCAAAGCTCTTTCTACCGTATCAGCATATGTCTGTAATTTTAAAGCTGACATTTGGCTTCTTATTGCCGGCCGTAATCCCCTTTCAAACCTTCTTGCCTTTCTAGATTCATCATCAGTCATATGTGTGGCAAACCTAGAGAGCTCAGTGAATTTAGATTCATACATTGTAACCGTCATACTTCCCTGGATAAGATTCAAGAACTCCAATTCTTTTTGCTCTCTCATACAATCTGAAAAATATTTATCGTTAAACTTTTCTTGGAATAACTTCCATGTCATTGGCTCATGTTTGATTTCAGACATCCTCTTAATCATTCTCCACCAGTGTTCAGCTTCTCCTTCCAGCATAAAGGTGGCAAGAAAAACCTTTCGTTCATCAGAGTAATTTAAAGCATCAAATATTTTCTCTATCTGCATCATCCATCGTTCTGCCACCATTGGATCAGACTCACCACTGAAACTGGGAGGACTAAGCTTCTTAAACTGTCCAATTCCCAACCCCGTCTGGTTTGATGTCTCTGTTCCATCATTACTTCCTTGTTGGACAGGTTGTTGTTGTTGTTGCATCACTTGTGCCATAGTCTCCAAAGTCCGCATAATTCCACTCAATTGATCAGCAGTAGATGCAACAGGAGAACCAGATGATCTCGTCATCCTCGCTTCCTAAAACATCAAAAGAACATTTTCTTTGATCAATCTCTAATGATAGTCAATAAACCTCAAATAAAGATAATATTCTTAGTGATTCTCAAATCATGTTTGATACCACCTCTGTCACGCCCCTCAAAGAATATCGACAATATTTAAAATTTCCATCATAACTAACCCAGGATCCAAACACAAATTTGAGGTCACTAAGAAAACATTCCCATCAAAATTTCACTTCTATAATCTACCAATTCATAACCCTGTGCAATTCATAAACATAGCACACATCACTCGATAATTCATACAATCTAAACTCAACTCATCAAAATAATAACCACAAAATAAATCCACAAGTGGGGAAATCTATGCAATCACCAAAATCAACGATTTACCATAAGTTCATATCATTACACGAATTTAATTTAACATTCCAAAACCCTATACATGAGGGATCCTTTAACTTACACAAAATCCACAGGTTTAGATTCATAGTCACATTTCATTAGATGCAAGGTAGTTTATACAACAACTACATATATGCTAACAAAAGTTCTGCCCAAGTCTTCTAAATTTTCCACTGCCTCAGCCCAATCTTAACATTTAAGCAAGCGATACGCTATCCTGAAAAATTTATCAACAAACGGGGTGAGCATAAAGAGCTCAGCAAGTGACTAACATATCCATATCAAAATAGTACAATTTCCAAAAAGATACAGTTTCAAAACACAAAGCAGAATATACGATTTCGTAAACATAATATCATTAGGAGCAGAAACACAATTGTCCTTTCAATCTTACATATTTAGTTCCTGACAGATGGGGCATAGAGTAATTGGAGCATATCAGAAACAAGGAAACATATCGGAGCTTATCAATGGCATATGAAATGTTCTAAAGCATATCAACGGCATATGGAACATTACGAAGCAAAATCAATAGTGAATGAAGCATTTCAGAGCATATCAAACACAGATATCGTACAGAAGCTCAAACGTCGTCCTTGACGTTGCAATCTTATCATTCTTATCCAGAGCATGAATAGAAATAACTCACCAAAACTCTGGATGTCATATCAAACATATAGAGGGTGTAGTGGGATCTCAGTCAGAATGTGATTCATCCATTTCTGAATGACCACCTGAAAAAAGTCTCCCACGTCTGGGAGCTCCATCCACCCACGTCTAGGTGAAGTCAAAGGGGGCCGGCAGAGCATCGCAGGCTCTAAGCACATACCCACATAGCGGGCAACAAGCGCATACCCTTTACCATTTCTGGCAAAGGTCCAGAATATCCCACATAACGGGACCCCACATAGCGGGCAATAAGCGCATACACTTTACCATTTCTGGCAAAGGTCCAGACAATCCCACACACCAGAGTACAAAAGGGCAGTTTCAACAATAAGTAGCATATATCGGAAGCACATGCGGAACAACGAAGCTTACATGTGCCTTTTTAAGAACAATATGACGCAAGGAACAAATCTCTCACAAATGTATTCATATAAGAAAGGAAAATGGAAGCAAGAGTGTACAGGGAATCCAATTATATTTAGCTCAATTCAAATAAGAAGGTTAGACGAATTCAAGTATCCAAAGGAATGGAACAGAATACGCGAAATCGACCAAAGCTCGATTTCGGACAGAATTCCAGTGGCACATCAAACAAATATTTCAGAATAACAATTATGCTCCAATACCCATACGAAGGCTATGGTCGAACCATATATCAATCTATATTCTGATGGAACAGATTTCATATGAAACAGGGCTCCCAACACAGAGTTACCTCTGATTTGGTAACACAAGGTCAAAATCACAATCACTGTTTTGCAGAATTTATAGGGTCGGATTCAACAGATGATAGGGTGGGCAAATGAACTCCAAAATTTTCAAACTATATGTCCAAAGAAATAGTTTCAAGTCTTGTTTCAAATAAAATCAGTTTGGTACAAATCAGAATTTTCAACAGGGAGTTATAGGCATTTTAGTATCGAAAGGTCAGAAATCATGAACCCTGTTTTACAGCGTCTATAGGCTCATTTGAAAGAGATGTTTGGGTAAGTATTCGGTGTCCAAAATTTACAAAATCAGTGTCAAAAGAAAGATATAAAAGTCTAATATCAAACAAAATAGTTCTTGCCTAAATTCACATTTTATACTAAAACTTATAGCTGAAAAAGTGTATAGGGGTCAGTTTACCGCAAATATTTCAGAAATCCATGGTTCTATGTCCAAAGAGAAACATATTAGTTTCTAAATAGAAATCTTCCAATTTATTTTGGATCAACATAAAAACAGAGTCTAATACTTCTGTAGGATGGGGTTAGAACACTTGCCTTCGATAATTTTGACCCGAAGTGAAAAGATTAAAGCAAGAACCCTAAAAGCCCCAATTTTTGTTTCTCTTCTTCTTCTTCTTCTTCTTTCTTCTTTCTATCTTTCCCTGATCACCCACGAGCTGCCTTCTCTGCTTCCTTAAGAACGAAGGCAGAGAAGCTTAAGCGGTGGGATTTGTCATTTGGTGCATTTTGCAGTTTAGTCCTTGTTTTTATCATATTCACTATTAGGTCCTTAGGGTTTACATATAGGTCCTCAGATTCTTTCTTTTTTTTTTTTTTTTGAACAGATCTCCCAAATCTTAAAAATAAGTTACCTCGGATTCATACTCTATTTCTACCTCTGTCAATTAAAATAGATGCTTACATTATCACCAGAAATTTATACGAACATTCGGAAATGAGGGGTGTTACACTCTCCCCCCCTTAAAAGAAAAATTTAGTCCTCTAAATTTATCGTACCTCTATTCGATGAAAAGACGAGGATACACCTTTTCCATTTCCTCTTCTAGCTCCCAAGTTGTCACCTCTCCAGAATGATGTCTCCAAATTACTTGAACCAGTGGGATGACCCGATTCCTTAGGACTTTTTCTTTCTTATCAATAATCTGAATAGGCTCTTCCACATAGGATAAATCTTTATCGATCTCCACCAACTCATACTTAATGATGTGAGAAGGGTCATACATATACTTTCTAATCATCGAGACATGAAATATATCATGGACATGGCTCAATGCTGGTGGCAAGGCAATCCTGTAAGCGACATAACCAACCCTCTCAAGAACCTCAAAAGGTCCAATAAATCTTGGGCTTAATTTTCCTTTCTTCCCAAACCTTATAATGCCTTTGGAAGGGGAGACTTTTAAGAATACAAAATCTCCAATTTCAAACTCAATATCTCGTCTCCTAGTGTCGGCATAACTCTTTTGACGACTCTGAGCAGCTTTTAACCTTTTCCTTATAACTTGAAATTTCTCGGTAGTTTCTTGTACCTTGTCCGGTGCTAACAACTTTCTGTCTCCAACTTCCTCACAACCTATAGGTGTTATGCACTTTCGCCCATATAGAGCTTCATAAGGAGCTATCTGAATACTCGAATGATAACTATTATTATACGTGAACTCAACAAGTGAAATATCCTTATCCCATTCACCTTTCCAATCCATAACATAGGCTCTAAGCAAATCCTCAAGTGTTTGAATTGTTCTCTCTGACTAACCATCAGTTTGAGGATGATATGCAGTACTAAACTTGACTTTAGTGCCCATAGATTCCTGTAATCTTCTCCAGAATCTAGAGAGAAATCTGGAGTCTCTATCAGAGATGATCTCCTTTGGAATACCATGAAGTCTTACTATTTCATTAACATATAAATCTGCAAGTCTATCAAGCGAATAAGTCATATTAATCGGTAGGAAATGTGCAGATTTTGTTAACCTATAAATGATAACCCAAATAGCATCATGCTTCCTCGAGGTTCTGGGTGTTAGGATCGAGGGCACTAAGAGGGGGGGGGGGTGAATTAGTGCAGCGGAAATCTCTCAGCGATTAAAAGATGAAAGCTGCGTTCGTTCGATAAAAACGATTTCGATGTAAAAGCCGATTTTAAGATTACTTAAGATTCAATGCAGTTTACGTCTAAACACAATTTACGTTTAAATGCAGTTTGCGTTAAACGCAGATTTACGTCTAAACGCATATTTACGTCTAAACGCAGATTTACGTCTAAACTCAGTTTACGTCTAAAACGCAGTTTTACGTTTTAAACGTAGTTTGCGTCTAAACGCAGTTTTACGTCTAAACGTAGATTTACGTCTAAACGCAGATTTACGTCTAAACGCATATTTACGTCTAAACTTAGTTTACGTCTAAACACAGTTTGGGCAGTTTTACGTCTAAACGCAATTTTACGTCTAGATGCAGTTTTAAAGGGATCTAAACTTAGAAACTCGTTCGTAAAAGCGCAGAAGACAGTTTTGCAGAATCAAGGCGTAAACGTAAATTGCAATGTAAATATCGTACAAAAACACTGGTTTACGTCTGAAAGCATATTCGGATAGATCAGCACTTAGAAACTTGTTCGTGAAGGCGCAGAAGACAGTTTTGCAGAATCAAAACGTAAACGTAAACTGTAATGTACGAAAACACCGATTTACGTCTGAATGCAGATTTGGAAAGAACAGCAGTTAGAACTTGTTCGTAAAAGCGCAGAGAGCAGTAGTTATGAAGGAGGTTTGCAATAATGATAAAGTGCTCAAAATAAACGCAAACCAGAGATTTAGAGTGGTTCGGTCAGTCTTGACCTACTCCACTTTTGGCTTCCTCCACCGATGAGGTCACCGACGTCAACTAGAGGCCTTCCTTAATAGGCGAAGGCCAACTGCCCTTTTACAGTTTCTCTCCTTTTGACAGGCTCAGGAGACAACCTTTACAGACCTTTCTCTCCTCACTTTACAACTCAAAACTTGAAGAACAGAAGGAGGAGACTTAAAGGCTTTACAACACTTTTTGAGCTCTTAGAATCACAGAAAAGATCAAGATTTCGGTGTAGGTCTGTTGCTTTTCAATGCTGAATGGGTGGGGTATTTATAGGCCCCAACCCAATTCAAATTTGGAGCTCAAAACGATCAAATCCCGGAATTCCGGGATCAGGCGGTTGCACCTCCTGACTGGAGAGGTTGCACCGCCTGGCAGAGCTCGAAGACTGAGCCCAGGCGGTGCTACCTCTTGATTGAGGCGGTTGCACCACTCTGCCAGAGCTCGAAGTTCGAGCTCAGGCGGTGCCACCTCTCTGTCAGGGAGGTTGCACCGCCCAGTCTTGCTCGAAGACTGAGCTCAGGCGGTGCTACCTCCTGGCTGGGGAGGTTGCACCGCCCAGTCTCGCTGGGAGGCTTAGCCTAGGCGGTTGCACCTCTTGGTGCAATCAGGGTCCGAATGGTTAGCTCCATTCGGCCCAATTTCAATCTTTCAAGGGCCCAATTGCCCCAAGATTAAGCCAATGGGATCACCTCCCATTTTCTAACTTAATCAATGTGCTAACTACGATTAAATCTAAGACAATTTCTGCAGCTTTGCTTCGGTGCGTCAATCGCTTCTTCCGGCATGTTTCCGGTGAACTTCCGTCGATCATCCGATGAATCCTCGGTGATGCTCCTGCGGACTTCCGGCAAACTCCTGGACTTTGCGACGATCCACTTGGCGAGTTCCGACGAGCTTCGCTTGGCAAGCTTCTGGACTTCTCGGATCTGTTCTCGCAGAACCTCCGACGACCGTCCGAACTTCCGTCGAACTCTCGAACTCCCAACGTGATCATGAACTTGACTCCGGCGCAACTCCTACTGCTTTGTCTAACTTTCATCGTAGTTAATCCTGCACACTTATCTCAACACATAGATTAGACAACAAATGACAATTGACTTCATCATCAAAATCCGAGATTCAACAATCTCCCCCTTTTTGATGATGACAATCAATTGATAATGGAGTTATCCTTAACTCCCCCTGTCTATATGCCATAGTTGAGATAAGTCAACCTTGAATTCAAGACCCAAGAATTCAAGTGACGTATTGATAAGTTAGATCAGTTAAACTTATCAATACTCCCATCATGATACTCATGATGTATCTCTTCAAAGATGATGTCAAGGCTTGACATACATCATCAAGTTTGTATGATTGTGTTTGTAACTATTCATCATGTAGTTTGGACATTATTATATAAAGCTGTGAAGTACTATTACATGATGCACACATTTGAAATATTCTAGCAAGTTTTGCATTTTCTTCACATGATAAGATATCAACTCAGGGCATAATGCAAACTTTAGCACATGTTCATATGTTTCTTGGTGATGCAAGGATGGCCTAATCATAGCAGCATCACTCATAGTATTTCTAATCATAGCAGTGTTTATCAATTCATGTATTTCTCCCCCTTTGTCATCAACAAAAAGCATGATATCAGGAAAATAATATTGGCAAGCTTATAGAGTAATTTTACATAGATTGCTTTAAATACTTATTCCCCGTTTTTGTAAAGATTTTGTAGAATGGAATACATACACATCACTTCATCAAATTTATTCATGAAAGTGTACGAGAAAATCTGTTTTATAGCATTCGAATAAATAAGATGCATTCGGACAAGATTTTGTTCCAGATTTTCACATAGAAACATGGCAATCAAGTGATTTGATAATTCAATATAGTCCGAAAAATAATTTTAGCAAGTTTATCTATTCGGACACATCAACATTCCTAATTCTGAATGAAATCAAAGCACAAGGTTTTAAAACTTTTAGTTTCGAAGTACAACATTCTTACATACCAAACAGTAATGATACCATAAAAATCTGAGATAACTTTTACCACAAGGCGCAAGATACATGTTTACCATGATAGATGTTTACAGCTAGTACATCAGAAGTAACATAAGAAGTTTACAACAACAGGTGTTCAACAAGTTCATTGATGAGGTGGAAAATTAAAGTGCCTAAACAAGGAGTCAAATTGACTATGAATTTGCTGCAGCTCAGATAGGATTTGATCTTGTCGTTGTTCAATCCGTTCTTGTCTCTGTTCGAATCGATCCATTCGAATCCCAATTTCTTCGATGGATGTATGAGTTTGCTCAACTGGATGTGTTTCCTCAAAGGAAAGGGTTGGAGGAGATTGGGTACCCCTAAATACTGGTGTTTCCGGTTCTGGTTCAGGTTGAGAGTGATCAGTTCTTCTAGGGATTCTAACCCAGTTACCGTTTCTATAGTAACATCTTAGTCGGTGAAGTAGATTTTTGTTTATTATGCTGAATCGATCTACTTTCATTACTTCTTCTTCTGGTGGTATTAGAATGTCGTAAGCTTTCATTATTCTTGTGATTATACCACCATATGGGAGCATCATATCTTTCTTAGATAATTCTAACATGTTTTGTTGGATAAGATAACCAAGACAGATGTCATATCCCTTCATGATTAAGAACATAGTTCCTAATTCCAATTGACTTATTTCATCATGATGGTATTGTTTAGGAAGAATTATACTAGTCATGATATAATGAAGTATCTTAGTGTTCAAAGGCAATAGATGTTCACAACTTTTAGGAACCAATGCTATGTTAGGATTGGCAAAGATTGTTCCTAAGGCTTCAACATAGGATGTTCCAATACTTTCATCATTCCATGATCCTCTAAAGTAAAGTCCTATGCTTTTTATGGGAATGCCTATCATATCACAAATGAACCTATCAGTGATTGAGATGTGTTGTCCTAAAAGATAGGTGGACATCCTTTCTTCATCATCTATTTGCATGTTATTGTAAAATAATCTAACTAGCCTAGGATAGATGGGTTCGTTAATCTGCAAGATTGGAAGTAGATCTAGGTTTGCAAACCATTGGATAGTCTCTAAGTCTTTTAGTTCATTTAGATCTACGTATTTTCCCTTATTGATACATCTAAGTTCGAAAGAGGGAAATTTTTCAGCATGGTTTTTTGAATCGAAAAGAGTGAAATCAAACTCTTCTACTAATCTCCTCTTTCCCTTGTCCCTTGAGGATCTTCTAGATCCCATAACTACTGCTGTTTAGAGGGATGATGATGAGCAAGAGTAAATGAAGAACAAAACAGAATTTAAGGGCTTCTTAGAGAGTACCTTTGTGAAATCTTCAAGAGAAGGAAGGATTCTTGATGTTTTGCTCCGAAATGGGAGGTATTTGGAAGGCTTAGAGGAGTGAAATGAGAATGGAGGAGACTTGGAAGAGTAGAGGAGGAAATGGGAGTGAGTTGGGGTCGGTTCCACCGCCGGCCCTAGCGTGGTTTAAAAAGGCAGAGTTGCGGGCGGTTGCACCTCTGGCTGGAGCGGTGCAACCTCTGGCAACCCGTGGTAGCTGGAGGTGCCACCGCCAGCTGGAGAGGTGCCACCGCCTGCAACCATTGAGCACCTAATGTGATTTTGATCAGGAAGCTTTTGCCTTGAGGAGAGTTTTTTATTTCAGAGCAATTAATGTTTATTAAGATAGATCTTTTAAGGTGCATATGTCATACGTATGTTGATAGTTTGTCTGGTATCCCTTTTAAGATCATGACATATTTATTTTCTTCATGATACAAGAATTAATTCGTAGACGATAGTGTTTGACGGGTTCGAAGATCAAGGGGATATGTGAATTTGGATATCATATGTTTTTAATAAGGTTGTATCCAAATCGTATTTGTGATTTCATAACTTCCACTTGTTACTTAAGCGTTGCGAGTTCCTTTTTGACTCTTGGTTTATGACTATCGAGAGTCAAGGAGCAGAATATTATTTCTTGCTCCGGCCTAAAATTTTAATGTTTTTATAGGAAGGGATGATGTTTAGGAACCCATTTGCTTTTGGGTGCCTCAAAGATAGATCTGTATTGTTTATCATGTTGCATAGAGTTTATCATTGTTCCTTTAGGAACCCAAATCAATTTGTTTGGACTTATTTTCTTGAATGGACAACAATGTGTCTTGTGTCCAAATTTACAATAGAAGTTACATTTGTCTTGATGTCGATTATGCAAGATGGAGCCTTTTATAAAAGTGGTTGGATTTAGGTGAGGACTTTTCACAAATCCAATTCCACCTCTTTTTGGAACGTGACCCTTGTTTGCAAGGATCATGTTCAATGACTTGCTACCAACCTCGAATTTCTTCAAGGTGTCCTTGAGTAGCATGTTTTCTTTTTGGAAAGTTTCTAAGTCATGACATTTGATACATGAATTTAAACTATCATGATGTTCAACTTTTAACTTGTCAAACTCACAAGTAAGACTATCATGCACCTTTTTCAGCAATTTATATTTCTTACTGATACTCTTGCATTCGTCAAGTAACTCATTGAAAGCATTTAATAATTCATCGAAAGATAAATCAGCATTTAATGAATTTGTTACCTCCTCTCCAATAGCCATTAAGGCGTAATGAGCAACTTGCTCGGTGTTGGACTCCTCTTTCCTCAGATGCGCTCGAATCATCCCATGTTGCTTTGAGCGCCTTCTTCTTTGTTGTTCTCTTTTTGGCTTGGGGACAATCACTCTTGTAGTGTCCCGGCTTTTTGCACTCATAGCAAATAACTTGATCCTTCTTGGGTTCAAGTTTATTTTTAGTATCATTCTTAAATTTGTTTCTTTTAATGAATTTTTAAAATTTTCTAGTTAGAAGTGCCAAGTCATCGTCACAGTCCTCATCACTTGAGTCTTCTCTCAAGTGATCTTCAGAAGTTTTGAGTGTCATATCCTTCCTGTTCTTTGGAAGGATGTCTTCTTGCTCTTCATGAGCCTTACAAGTCATTTCGTAGGTCATTAATGACCCGATTAATTCTTCAAGAGGGAAATTTCGTAAATCTTTTGCCTCTTGAATAGCAGTGACTTTGGGATCCCAACTCTTGGGAAGGGATCTTAGTATCTTATTAACAAGTTCAAAATCCGAAAAGCTCTTTCCGAGTCCTTTTAGACCGTTGACGACATCCGTGAAACGGGTAAACATGTCGCCAATGGTTTCACTCAGTTTCATCCGAAAAAGTTCGAAAGAATGTAACAACAAATTGATTTTTGACTCTTTTACTCTACTTGTGCCCTCATGGGTCACTTCGAGTGTGTGCCAAATATCAAATGCAGTTTCACAAGTTGAAACACGGTTAAACTCGTTTTTATCAAGTGCACAAAATAAGGCATTCATAGCCTTTGCATTAAGAGCGAAAGCCTTCTTCTCCAAATCATTACAATCGATCATTGGAAGAGAAGACTTCGAAAATCCGTTTTCGACAAGATTTCACAGTTCAAAATCCATAGTAATAAGAAAGATCCTCATTCGGGTTTTCCAGTAGGTGTAGTCCGTCCCATTGAACATGGGTGGACGCGTAATAGAATGCCCCTCTTGGTTTCCGGCGTATGCCATTTCTCTTGGGTTTTAATCCGTTAGAGAATGAACCTTGCTCTGATACCAATTGTTAGGATCGAGGGCACTAAGAGGGGGGGGGGGGGTGAATTAGTGCAGCGGAAATCTCTCAACGATTAAAAGATGAAAGCTGCGTTCGTTCGATAAAAACGATTTCGATGTAAAAGCCGATTTTAAGATTACTTAAGATTCAATGCAGTTTACGTCTAAACACAATTTACGTTTAAATGCAGTTTGCGTCTAAACGCAGTTTTACGTCTAAACGCAGATTTACGTCTAAACGCAGATTTACGTCTAAACTCAGTTTACGTCTAAAACGCAGTTTTACGTTTTAAACGTAGTTTGCGTCTAAACGCAGTTTTACGTCTAAACGTAGATTTACGTCTAAACGCAGATTTACGTCTAAACGCAGATTTACGTCTAAACTCAGTTTACGTCTAAACACAGTTTGGGCAGTTTTACGTCTAAACGCAATTTTACGTCTAGACGCAGTTTTAAAGGGATCTGAACTTCGAAACTCGTTCGTAAAAGCGCAGAAGACAGTTTTGCAGAATCAAGGTGTAAACGTAAACTGCAATGTAAATATCGTACAAAAACACTGGTTTACGTCTAAAAGCAGATTTGGACATATCAGCACTTAGAAACTTATTCGTGAAGGCGCAGAAGACAGTTTTGCAGAATCAAAACGTAAACGTAAACTGTAATGTACGAAAACACCGATTTACGTCTGAATGCAGATTTGGAAAGAACAGCAGTTAGAACTTGTTCGTAAAAGCGCAGAGAGCAGTAGTTATGAAGGAGGTTTGCAGTAATGATAAAGTGCACAAAATAAACGCAAACCAGAGATTTAGAGTGGTTCGGTCAGTCTTGACCAACTCCACTTTTGGCTTCCTCCACCGACGAGGTCACCGACGTCAACTAGAGGCCTTCATTTAATAGGTGAAGGCCAACTGCCCTTTTACAGTTTCTCTCCTTTTGACAGGCTCAGGAGACAACCTTTACAGACCTTTCTCTCCTCACTTTAGAACTCAAAACTTGAAGAACAGAAGGAGGAGACTTAAAGGCTTTACAACACTTTTTGAGCTCTTAGAATCACAGAAAAGTTCAAGATTTCGGTGTAGGTCTGTTGCTTTTCAGTGCTGAATGGGTGGGGTATTTATAGGCCCCAACCCAATTCAAATTGGAGGTCAAAACGATCAAATCCCGGTATTCCGGGATCAGGCGGTTGCACCTCCTGACTGGAGAGGTTGCACCGCCTGGCAGAGCTCGAAGACTGAGCCCAGGCGGTGCTACCTCTTGACTGAGGCGGTTGCACCTCTCTGGCAGAGCTCGAAGACCGAGCTCAGGCGGTGCCACCTCTTTGTCAGGGAGGTTGCACCGCCCAGTCTTGCTCGAAGACTGAGCTCAGGCGGTGCTACCTCCTGGCTGGGGAGGTTGCACCGCCCAGTCTCGCTGGGAGGCTTAGCTCAGGCGGTGCCACCTCCTGGCCTGGGCGGTTGCACCTCTTGGTGCAATCAAGGTCCGAATGGTTAGCTCCATTCGGCCCAATTTAAATCTTTCAGGGGCCCAATTGCCCCAAAATTAAGCCAATGGGATCACCTCCCATTTTCCAACTTAATCAACGTGCTAACTACGATTAAATCTAAGACAATTTCTGCAGCTTTGCTTCGGTGCGTCAATCGCTTCTTCCGGCAAGTTTCCGGTGAACTTCCGTCGATCTTCCGATGAATCCTCGGTGATGCTCCTGCGGACTTCCGGCAAACACCTGGACTTTGCGACGATCCACTTGGCGAGTTCCGACGAGCTTCGCTTGGCAAGCTTCTAGACTTCTCGGATCTGTTCTCGCAGAACCTCCGACGACCGTCTGAACTTCCGTCGAACTCTCGAACTCCCAACGTGATCATGAACTTGACTCCGGCGCAACTCCTGCTGCTTTGTCTAACTTTCATCGTAGTTAATCCTGCACACTTATCTCAACACATAGATTAGACAACAAATGACAATTGACTTCATCATCAAAATCCGTGATTCAACACTGGGTAGTCCCGAAACAAAGTCCATAGTAATACATTCTCATTTCCATTCAGGAATAACTAAAGGTTGCAGTAACCCTCCTGGTCTTTGGTGTTCTACTTTGATTTGCAGACACGTCAAACATTTTGAAACATACATTGCAATTTCCTTATTCATGCCTTCCCACCAATAATGGCTTTGAAGATCTCTATACATCTTAGTGCTCCCAGGGTGTAGGGTGTACTTTGAAGTATGACTTTCAGTTAGGATTTGATTCTTGATATCTAGTTCATTTGGTACACATACTCTCTCCCCAAATCTCAATAGGCCATCCTTTGAAATTTGAAATTGTGGCTTCAATCCCTTTTCTACTTCACTCCTCAAGTAGATTAAATGTGGATCTCGTAATTGTCCTTCCTTAATTTGTTGCATAAGATCAGAATGCACTTGAATGGAGGCTATCAAAATCATCGAGTCTTGCTCTTTCCTCAAAGCTTTCAAATCAAAATTTTCTTCTATTAGCTTCCATTGCTTCACGACCAGACTAGCCATAAAACTTGTAGATTTCCTACTAAGTGCATCAGCTACAACATTGGCCTTGCCTGGGTGATAACGGATGGCACAATCATAATCCTTCAGAAGTTCTATCCATCTTCGCTGCCTCATGTTCAACTCCTTCTGAGTGAAAATATATTTTAAACTCTTGTGATCAGTGAAGATTTCAAACTGTCGACCATACAAATAATGTCTCCAAATCTTTAGAGCAAAAATGATTGCTGCTAATTCCAAATCATGAGTTGGATAATTCAATTCATAACCCTTAAGTTGCCTAGAAGCATAAGCAATTACTCTCCCTTCCTGCATCAAAACACATCCTAAGCCCTTTCTTGAAGCATCAGTATAAACTACAAATCCCTCACTACCACTTGGAATAGTGAGAATAGGGGCACTAGTCAATCTTCTTTTTAACTCTTGAAAATAAAGAGTAGGTTCATTATTGCTTCTCTTAAATTCATTTTGAAGAAAATAATAATTAATTTTACTGTACCATGCCCTTGGAGCTTGTTTAAGTCCATAAAGAGCTTTTCTTAACTTATACACATTTTCTTCATGTCCTTTAACGAAAAAAACTTCGGGTTGAGCAACAAAAACCTCTTCGTATAAATCTTCATTTAAAAACGTAGATTTCACATCAAATTGATAAATAGGCCAACTCAAGTGAGCAGCTAAAGCCAAGAAAGTTCTCATGGTTTTGAATCTAGCAACTAGAGAAAAAGTATCATCAAAATCAATACCTTGTTGATGTGAATATCCTTTTGCTACAAGTTGAGCCTTATGCTTTTGGATACTTTTATCTGCATTAAACTTTGTTTTGAACACTCATTTTAATCCAATAGCTTTCTTTTCTTTCGGTAGATCCATTAGCTCCCAAGTTTCATTCTTCTCAATTGACTTGATTTCCTCCTTCATTGCTTTTCGTCATTCCTCTTTTTCAACTGCTTCCTCAAAAGATATAGGATCTGAAATAAACAAAGCAAATGTTGAGTCATAAATTTCTATTAGTGATCTGAAATTTCTTGGAGGGGTTTCATTTGAGGAATCAGAATTTGAACCACTACTGGGTGAGGTTGATGATGAATTTGTTGGAGTATGATTTGTCATTTGATTCTACGGAGTGTCTGGTTCTACTGGAATTTGAATTTGTGTTCCACCTTGATTGGTCTCCCAATTCCAACTTTCCCTTTCATCAAACACAATATTTCTATTAATAATAACTTTGCCACTAACAGGATTATATAATCGATATGCTTTTGATTGTAAGGAATAACCAATTAAGATACATTTTTCAGATTTTTCATCAAGCTTGTGATGATTTTATGAATTCACCGAAGCATACGCAATACAACAAAAAAATTCGTAGATGGCTTACACTTGGTTTTTATACCATACCAAGCCTCAAAAGGAGTTTGATTCATAACAGTCTTTATTGGTGAAATATTCATTAAATAAATTGCTATTGCAACTGCTTCTGCCCAAAACTAATTTGGAAGGTGTTTTCCTTTAAGTAAACTTCTTGCCATTTCAACGACAGTCCGATTCTTACGTTCAGCTACACCATTTTGCTCTGGTGTATATGGTGCTATCAATTCTTTATGAATATCATTTTCTTCATAAAAAGAACTAAACTCATTAGATAAAAATTCACCACCTCTATCTGTCCGAAGTGTCTTTATATATCTACCACTTTACCTTTCTACAAGTGCATTGAATTTTTTAAAATTATCAAATGTTTCATATTTCAATTTAAGAAAATATACCCAACTCATATAGCTATAATCATCAGTAAACAATAGAAAATATTGACTTCCACCAAATGATTTTGTATTCATAGGTCCACATAAGTCAGCATGAATTAATTCAAGATAATTAGATGCTCTATGCTTTTCCAACAGGAAATGGTTTTTTACTTTGTTTGTCATAAATGCATCCTTCATATACATCAAGTGTATTAATTTTAGGCAATCCAAAAACTATTTCTTTTTTGATTTAACAACCTTAAACCCTTAATGTTAAGATGTCTATATCTTAAATATCATATATTAGACTCATTCTTTTGAGCTGCGACAAAAGCATTCTTTTCAATATTTGAAACATCAAGTGGAAACATCTTGTTTTGCGTCATGCAAATATTTACTATAATCAAACCAGATTTTTTATCTTTAATAGTGCATGAACCATCATCAAATATTATTGAATATCCATCATCTATTAATTGTCCAACACTTAATACGTTTTGTGATAAAGTAGGAACAAATAAAACATTATCAACGTATTTTACCTTTCCTTGATTTGTCTTCACCTCAATTGTTCCTTTTCCTTCCACTTAGATTTGCTTGTTATCTCCAAGTCTAACTTTCAACTTATGAGTTTTATCAATATCTCTAAACATTGATCTTATGCCTAACATATAATTAAAACATCCACTATCCAGAAATCAAATATCATTTGAGATATCATTAACTTGTGAGTGAGTCATAAACAACTTACTGTTTTCTTCATTTTCCTCCACATAGCTTGCTTACTTTTCTCTTTTCTAGCAATCTACCTTCATGTGACCAAACTTTTTACAATAGTAACATTGAATTCCACTCTTATAATTTTTTTATCATAATTTGATTGTCTTTGTTCATCATGCTCATCAAAGTGTCCTCTTCTTCTTCCTCTTCCTCTTCCATTTCCTCTACCATGAAATCCTCCTCTACCACGTTCTCTTCCTGTTGATTTTTTGTCTTCTTTTGAAGTAGAAGACTCCCCCTTAACCTGAAATGCTTTCTCTTCACTTTTTTCAAGGGACTTGTTCAACCTTGCTTCATGTGCTTGCAAGGAACCCTTTAGTTCATCAAATGAAAAAGTCGATAAATCTTTTGACTCCTCAATTACGACAACAACATGATCAAATTTCGGAGTTAAACTTCTCAAAACTTTTGCAACAATTATATGATCAGGAAAATGTTCACCATAAGATTTCATTTGACTAACAATTTCAGTCACTCGAGAAAGAAAATCTTGCACCGATTCATTGTTTTTCATGAACAAAATTTCAAACTCATGAGAAGGGTTTGAAGTTTTACCGTAGTCACCCTTGATGAGCATTAAAATTCATTTTGAAGTATCAACCAAGCTTGCTTTGAGGTTGTCGCTGCTGTAATTCTCGAGAAGATTGTCTCATATACAGCTTGTTGAATGAAGAACAATTGAGTCCTTCTTTCTATTCTCCCTCAGCCTGATTTCGTCATCTGAATCTGCATATCCATTCTCTATTAAGTCCCAAAGCTCTTGAGACTTGAATAGAGTCTTCATCTTGATACTCCAAAATTCATAGCATTTGCCCGAGAAGATGAGAATAAGGGGTTGCGACATGGAATTGCCATTGAAAGCTATAATGCCCAGTTTAGATTGAAACTAAGCTTTGATACCACAAATGTTGGGAATGGAGGAGTAAGGAAACGATAAAAAATAGAATACTATGATGCAATTAAAAGGAATCCTTTCGATTAAGAAAACCGATGCAGTATTTAAAACAAGAGGATTGACATAGAATACTTATAAGATATTCCCAAGTGTATTCTGCTTCTCTTTTGCTTCATGAACTAGGTCCTATTTATAGGACCTAGTGGTAACTACGTCACTCCCTATGTCACATATGATTGAGGTAGTTATAGGAACTACCCTATAACTTCTAGATCATGGGCCACTTCTTAAAACATGCATAAAACTCCATAAAACATGATAACTACCTAGATAACTACCATGAATCAATTCTCAACATCAGAGTCATTACCTTAGAGCAATACTTATCTTCTCGTTGATGAGAAATTGTGGTCTTTGCTGCCGTCACTCCGACTACACTTGCAAAGTCCTCAAGCAACGGTGCCACTACTCCAATCGAAGCTCCAAAGGCTTCTAACCGGCCTCCTCTACTCCAACGGCCAGCATTGCACTCTCTGTCGAGAGTCCAAATGAGTGACACTACGACGATCTCTTCTCCTATCTAAGCCAATGGCTTTCTTGTGGCTACTTGTTGGTGAGTTGCGCATGCATCTCACATATTACATCTTACAGATTCTTCCCCTTCCTATCTCGATCGGCAACGACCGCAGCCTCCTTCCCCTCTTCTCCTCCTCCGACTTCAGTCAATCTTCCTCACTATAGGATCGCAAGAGGCGATTCCCACCATTACTTTTCCAACGGTTCTCGTTTTCCTTACGGCGATTGCAGCACTTCCCTGGCGAATGGCAATTGTCTTCCCCTACTACCACGACATGTCTTTGCCCTCATCCTCGTCGACTGCCGCAATAGTCTCTACCCTCATCCTCCCAATGAGCTGCTTCACTGCTCCTTAAATACTGGCGCTCTACCTTTCGTCGTCACTGTCATGGGCGCCGGCCACACCATCGACTGCCATGGGTTCCTAGAATACCACCTCGGCGACCACTTCCCCTGAACTCTTTCTCCGTCTCGTCGAGCAGCATCCGGCCCCTCGTGCACTATGGCATTTGAAGCCATAGCCACTCATAGAACTGTAAGCCGCAACCTCTCATAGAACTATAGATTTCACATAGATCTGCGATGGTTACGAGCTTCTCTTCTCTGTGGGCAATGCTCCCAAAAGGAAGCATAGTCACAGTGATAGGACCCTAGCAGGGTTGGGTCCTACTCAAGCAAGAAGTAGCTAATAAAACTCCATAAGATTGTAATAAACCCCACCTAGCCGCCTCTATCCTATAAAGAAGAGTGGCTAGGGTTTATATTTGGGCCTTTGGGCTTCCTAGCCACCGCCCCCTTTTACTAGGCTGGTTGGTTAGGGTTAAGGGCAAAAGGGGTAACTCACTTAAGAAGTAGCCCCTAAGGCTAGGGTTTGGAGCCCTATATAAGCATGTAGACTCCATCTCTTTGAGAATAAGATTCATCTATAATTACAGCCATTTGGCCGACTTCTAGGAGGGTGGAACCCTTATAGCGTTCCAAGGGTTGATCCCTCTCAAAGATCAATCTACATAGAATTCCTCTGGGGTTTTATCACACATAAGCGCTTCCCTCCAGCAAAGTTTTGTGCTGCAGCTCTCTTCAGCATTGTAAACCATATTGCAGTCCTCCAGCAGATCTACAAAACTGTAGCAACTTAGCCTCTGACTATAGTGACCCTTCTATAGCTGACTACTCATATACATATCCTTAAATGTCTTCATCGTCTACCTTTGATACCCTAGTTATTGTCCCTGTAGGGAACCATAGTACTTCTCAAACTATAAGTCTTATCACCATCAATGCAACAACACTCGTTCTATTCAAGTTATCCAAAGGTGGAAACTACGCATCTTGGCAAGCACAACTTTCTAATATTCTATTTGGATATGATCTCCAAGGCTACGTTGATGGCTCTCTCTAGTGTCCACCTGCAATGGTCAACATCCTAGGAGAACCAAGTCCAATACCAAATCCAAACCACAAACTACGGTTACGTCAAGATCGCCTCATCCTCCAAGCTATTCAAGCCGTTGTCGTTGGGTTCGTCGCCCCACTGATATCTTCATGTACGACTGTTGCAAAAGCATGATACAAGTTGTAAACCACTATGGCAAATCACTCCCATACTCGTATGCTCGGACTTCTATCAAATTTGATGACAATGAAACAAGATGGAATTATCATTGTTGATAGACTATCTATAAAATATCAAAGTTATCATTGATGACTTAGCTTTGATAGGTCATTCCCTTAGTGATAAAGAATCCTAGTCCATACCCTTAATGGCCTAGGAAATGAATACAAAGAACTGGTAGTAGGAATTCGGGCACACGACTCACCAATATCATTTGAAGGATTCTGTGACAAATTGACTGACCATGAGATGTATTTGAAGTGCGATGACAAGTTTACCCAGACCAACTATCACATCTCAGGTCAGTCAAAAATTCAAGAGAAAGAGCAACTAGTACAATAAGCATGTCAACAAAGGTTTGGCTATGCTGCCTCTTGACCCTATGGTTCACAAACCATACCCCTCCTCATCCATATCATCAACACTTCAATCATCACTATCAAGGTGGCAACTTCCATAATCATCAACCTTGGAGTACTAACCTCACTAGCCAACAAAGAGTCGTCTGCCAACTGTATGACAAAGTTGAACACTCTGCGAAGGTCTGTTAGTCTTGACCCAAACTTCCTACTCCTTCACGATGACCTCAGGAGAATCTCATGACTACTCTAACTACTCACCAACCTAATTGGATTGTGGACTCTAGCGCCACTCATGACATCACATCTGATCTTCAAAACTTGTCCATCCACAACAACTATGGTAGCAATGAAGATATCATAATCGGTGACGGTAAAGGAATTCTCATTGCTCATACTGGTTCCACATCGCTTAGTTCACATAACGCAACATTTACACTTGATGATGTTTTGTGTGCACCTCACATCAAACACAATCTCATTTCTATTTCTTAATTCTGCAACCAAAATAATACATCCATTGAATTCTTTCCTAACTCCTTTCTTATTAAGGATTTGAGCACGGGGGCATCCATAGTCCGAGGCCAGAGTAAGGACTGTTGGAAAATATTGGGGGCGATATCACATGCACAACGGAAGGACAGAAAAAATAAAATCCCTATTTTCCCAAAAAGATATTCATCGTTGTGCGAAGATTTGTGCGCAAAAATCTGCAAAACTTAAAACTGCATATTGTTAGGATCAGAGCGGCACTAAGAGGGGGGAGGTGAATTAGTGCAGCGGATTAAAACGTCGGTTTTGGAAAATCTTTCGTACGATAAAAATCAAACTCGGAAGTGCTTAACTTGAAAGCGTATTCGTAAAGGTGTGCAGCAAAAGTAATGAGAAAGTAAAGCACATATGAAGGTTTGCAGTAAGGTAAACAACAATAAGTAAATGCAAACCAGAGAACACGCTAATTTAAAGTGGTTCAGTCAAAATGACCTACATCCACTTGCGAAGCCTTCTTCAATGAGGCTCCCAACTTCCACTAGCAAATCACTTTGAAGGGGAAGGACAAATACCCCTCTTACAACCTTTTTACAAATGGTGTACACTCTTACAAATCTTCAATGAAAAGGAAGGAGGTGAACACTCAAGCAATTGAAAACAAGGCTTGCCAAAAACTTTACAAAGGCTTTTGTCTCAATCTAATGCTTCTCAAAGGTTGTTTTCTCTGTTGAGAATTGAGGGGTATTCCCCAAGAGGATTTAAATTTGGGCTTCAAATTTTGAATTCTCTTGGGTTCCCAAGGCTGGCGGTGCCACCGCCCGGCCTCTCGGGTTCTAGGCGGTGCCACCGCTCAGTCCAGCGGTGCCACCGCTCAGTTCTCGGGTTCTAGGCGGTGCCATCGCCTAATCTGGCAGTGCCACCACCTACACTATTTCAGCTCATTGGTTGGGCTCCAAACTTGGACCAAACCAGTCCGAACTCGGGCCCAATTGGCCCCTACTTGGGTTATAGGATTAACACCTAATCCTAACCCTAATTAACGTGCTAAATATGAATTTAAAGATATTTCCTAAGCTATTACAAATTTAAAGACATTTCCTAAGCGCAATTGGCCCAAACTAGTCAAGACTTCTTTCGGTGAGCTTCCGGCGAACTTCCGACGGTCTTCCGATAAACTCTCAAAAACCATTCTGCAGACTCCCGGCAAGCTCCTAGACCTCACGATTTGATCTTGGCGAGTTCCAACGAGCTTCTTCAGTAAGCTCCGATCTTTCTCGGTGAGCTCGGCGAACTTCCAACGAACCTTCAGGCGAGCTTCCGAAACACCCTTCGGCAAGCTCCCTACTCATTCTCGACTAGTTCCAGTAGCATTCCCGACGAACCTTCGGACTTCCGTCGAACTCTCGAACTCGCAACAAATCCTTCGCGCTTGACTCTGACACTTTGTTTCGCTTTATGTCTTCATTGTTATCGTAGTTAATCCTGCACACACAAGCCAAAACTCTACTCCGATCTGGACAATTATTACAATGCGAATTGACATTCTGTTGCCCGACACGTCATTGGTTGGCGCTTCGTCCGATTCTTCAGCGCATCGTCCTCTCTTGCGGCTTGTTGCCCAATTGGCGGTTGACCTCGGCAACCCCGATATCCTTGGCGCAATTCCACTCTTGGCTCGATGCCCGACGTCCGAAGCCTTCTGCCATCCAATATCCTAACGTGATATCCTCCGGCGCAACGTCAATTCCTCCTGCGTTAACTGTCTAATCCTGATTGAGTAGACCTGCATCACTCAAAATGCAGTTAAACATCTAAACACAATCAATTAGTTTCATCATCAAAATATGAGATTCAACAATCTCCCCCTTTTTGATGATGACAACTAATTGATGACTAACGGAGTTAACCTTAACTCCCCGGAGTTTAACCAAACTCCCCCTATTAATATGCCATTGTAGAACACTTGGATTATCCCAAATCCAAGTAACATTCATTACATGTTATGAAAAACATTTAAACCATCATGCAAATACATATAAAATATTCAATTCCATGCATGAAGTCATCAATATACTTCTCCCCCTATATCATCAACAAAAAGGAGAAGTAGCTCTAGCTATTATAAAATATATTCAAGTTTTTATAACATGGAGCTAGATTTTCATCACAACATATAGCACAAAAGCATACCAAGATTCTTAAGTTCAATCATGGCAACTCAACACTTGAATTTTTGTGCAAGATTGCACTTTGATTTTCTTTGTAAGTAACAATATTTATGATGTTTGATATAGCAAATTTCTTCATTGCAATTATCAAGCTAGCAAATTCTTCATTCAAGTGTGCAAGATAGCAATAACTTTCTCCCCCTTTGTCAATGTCAAAAAGAAGGAGAGGAACCAATGATTTAGACTTTTACATCAACTTTGCATCAATCAATATTTCAATCATCACATGATGCATACAAGACAATAATGCAAAGAAATCATTTCATGAAGGATATCAATGTGAAAATTCACCAAGGATCACATGATACAATCGCAAATCATGATATCATTATGCGATATATCATGAGATTGATAATTTATCATATCAATGAAAGATATCAATTGTTAAACATGATATGATAATAGTCTAAAAAATTTCAATTTACGATACATGTGATACATTGCAATACACTAAAAAATTTAATGCGATGCTTTTAAGGATATCAACCTATTTTTTATACAAAGTATGGTAATAGCAATTACATTGCAAGTTTTCTAAGTTTTACATTTTTTGCTTCTTTCAAGATAGCAATTCTTTGCTTCTCTTTAGATTGCAGGATTTGCAATTCATTGGTAGTGTTCATGATAGCAAGTTCTTTCAATGAAATGATCGAGCTAGCAAATTTTCCTTCCTTTGAAATATGCAGGCTAGTAAACTAACTCCCCCTTTATCATTATCAAAAAGAAGGGACAAATCAATGGCTAAAAATTTTTAATCATTATACAAGCCATATTACAAAATCATGTCATGATATCAAGAAAATTCAAGAAGGACATGATTCATTCGATAAATCTTTTTAATAGAGCAAAATAATTATACAACCAAGGATCATGATTAAAATATATCAATATCATAGATCAAGTCATGATTCATGATTTATTATAAAGCAAATTAATTTTCAATCATCACATAAGGCATTTAAAGAATTTTTGAAACATAGGAGAATGATTAATTTAAGCATGCAATGTTTCAATCAAATTCAAGTCATGAATACCAATACTTTCATATTGTGAGTATCAATTCATGAATACCAAAAGATATTATTTGTGATTCTAGTTTTGCAAGATCAAGACTATGATTTAGATAAAATTCATTCAAATCAAATCGTTAACTTGAAACTCATAATCAAGTCATCAAAATCAATTTTGAGATTCACAAAATATCATGAAATCATTAATCTTGATCAGATAGGAAAAGCATTTTTTAAGTGATTCTTCTTCATCTAAGCATTCCTTAGTCTTTATATGCCAAATCAAGATAAGCATAAAAGTTCAAGACGTAAAGGCAAAATTTTATAAAACAACTCATCAAGCAAGATTTTAAACATCTATTTTCAAGCCATATAAAGAGTAAGTCAAGGACTCAATTATCTCATGTCATGAATTCCAACAGGCATCTCAAATTATCAACATCACATTAAAAGGATATTTCAAAAAGATATATCGATAAGTGATTCATTTGTATCATTTCATTCATTCGAAAAATTCTCCTCTTTGGTAAATAAATTTAGGAGAACAAAATGAATTAAGGGAGATATAACATAATTGAAGCATTGAACATGATTCATATTTAAAATGTTTCTCATGTCATAAGTATGAATCAAGCATTTGTGAAATCCGAAATCATCCTCAAAGTCACATTCAATAAATTCATATATGACAAGCATATATTTATTGAAAAGTCGATAAGATAGAGGATCGCATTTCGTTTTTATAAATTTCTATTCATATGATTTGCTTCTTATAAGCATGCCTTTACTTTTAATAAAACAAGTGTCAACATTTAAGATGAAAACATAAATTTCGTAAAATAAATCATCAAGCATATTATTTCAATCATTGTTCCAATCATCACTATAACTCATCATGCACAAAATGTAAAATCATCTAACATGATACAAACATTTATTTTCAAAATATTTATCACTATTTTCATGTATGATAATAAAGTATTCATGATACACATTATATGAATATATCATCACAATAAAAAGTAATTGCATGCATAATTTCAAATCATAAATGTTTCAAATCATGATGGTATTAACTTGTCAAATTTCATCCTACCATTCATAATCATAACTTTTCATTTGTATGCATCAAAATAATATCAAGAGTATTTCATGCATAATTTTATATCACCACATAAGGAATATCAAGAAGAAAGTAATTGGGTGATGCGATAAACATTTCATGAATACAAGGAATTGCATAAAAATCATATCATGAAAGATTAGAACATGTGAATACAAAAAGACATGATTTCGTTTTGAAAAAACCTACTCATAATTAATAAAAAAAAAATCTTAGGAGATCGATTAATGAAAAAATATTGATTCATAATAAATCTTAATTTGTAAATATAACGGAATCAAGATCATGATTTTGGATAAAACTCATTCAAATTCAAATCACAAAAATAATTTTTATGGTTCACAAAATTCGTAACATAAGTAGATTCATGATTTCATTAATAATATATTTTCCCTTTTTTAAGTATTTCATTTTAAGTGATTGATTTCATGTTAGCATGCTTTTTCATTTATGTTAAATAAAAACGTGCATCAATGTTTAGAATCGAAAAATGAATTTCATCATAAAACCATCAAGATCAATAGATTTTCAAAAATGAATTATTAGGATCAAGAAAATCCAAAAATAAAATTTAACACTTTCATGCATTCGGACATGGTTTTGCTATAGATTTTCAAATTCAATCATGAAGTTAAAAATGCTCATGATCATGGATATTTTTGTATCCAAAACACAATTTCTAACATGTTATTAAGGCATGTAATAGTGTAAAATCATCAAGATACACATGCATGGATTAATCCTAAGCACTATCACATATCGTATAATTATCATCCCTAATGTTGCATACATCATTCAACATTTCAAAACATAACATGCATGAAACTTTAGCAATATACTTTTCATGATCAAATTTTTAATTTTTCAAAGATGCTAAAAAGAAAAACATGATATAATTTTTGAAAAATAATTTTTTATTTCCTATTCTATATTAAGCACTCATGAAAGACTTCAAGTAATTTCAAAATAATTCAAGAGAGTTGAGTTACTTACCTTGTAGTCGAAGCCCGTCAAAGCCCAATTCACCGTTTCACCTTTGGAAGTTCTTGATTCATCCTTGGTTGACTTCCTCTTCTTTGGCCTCTTCCTCCGTTCAAGTTCATTATTTATTTTACATTTTTGTTTAATGAACTTATTAAGATTTAGTGTTCGAAGTTCAAGTTCATCATTGTCCTCATCACTTGAGTCATTGCTCAAGTGGTATTCATTTGTCCAGAGTTCCAAATCCTTCCTATTCTTTGGAAGGTGATTTCGTTCATCATGTGCATTGTGCACCATTTTATATGTCATTAACGAACCAATTAGTTCTTCAAGTGGAAAGATATTTAAATCTTTTGTTTCTTGTATTGCGATTATTTTAGGATCCCACCTTTTTGGAAGGGATCTTAAGATCTTGCTTATGAGATCAAATTTCGAAAAAGATTTACTAAGAACTCTTAGATTATTGACGACATCCGTGAAACGGGTGTACATGTCGCCTATAATCTCGCTTGGTTGCATTCGAAAAAACTCAAAATCATGCAATAAAATGTTAACTTTCGAGTCTTTGACTCTACTAGTTCCCTCGTGCGTGATTTCAAGTGTTCGCCAAATATCAAAAGCCGTTTCGCACGTTGAAATCCGATTGAACTCATTTTTGTCCAACGCACAAAATAAGGCATTCATAGCCTTTGCGTTTAAAGAAAAATACTTCTTCTCCAAATCCGACCATTCGTTCATTGGTTTAGAGGGAAGTTGAAAACCATTTTCAACGATATTCCAAAAATCCAAATTCATAGAAATCAAGAAAACTCTCATTCAAGTTTTCCAACAAGTGTAGTCCAATCCGTTAAACAACGGTGGACGAAAAACCGATAAGCCCTCTTGAAAGTTATGAAGAGCCATTTCTCTCGGGTGTAAATCTGAAATGAGAAATACCGGGCTCTGATACCAATTGTTAGGATCAGAGCGGCACTAAGAGGGGGGGGGGGGGTGAATTAGTGTAGCGGATTAAAACGTCGGTTTTGAAAAATCTTTCGTACGATAAAAATCGAACTCGGAAGTGCTTAACTTGAAAGCGTATTCGTAAAGGTGTGCAACAAAATAAATGAGGAAGTAAAGCACGTATGAAGGTTTACAGTAAGGTAAATAGCAATAAGTAAATGCAAACCAGAGAACACGCCAATTTAAAGTGGTTCGGCCAAAATGATCTACATCCACTTGCGAAGCCTTCTTCAATGAGGCTCCCAATTTCCACTAGCAAATCACTTTGAAGGAGAAGGACAAATACCCCTCTTACAACCTTTTTACAACTGGTTCACACTCTTACAAATCTTCAATGAAAAGGAAGGAGGTAAACACTCAAGCAATTGAAAACAAGGCTTGCCAAAAACATTACAAAGGCTTTTGTCTCAATCTAATGCTTCTCAAAGGTTGTTTTCTCTGCTGAGAATTGAGGGGTATTTATAGGCACCAAGAGGATTCAAATTTGGGCTCCAAATTTTGAATTCTCTTGGGTTCCCGAGGTTGGCGGTGCCACCGCTTGTCGGTGGCGATGCCATCGCCCGACCTCTCGGGTTCTAGGCAGTGCCACTGCTCAGTTCTTGGGTTCTAGGCGGTGCCACTACCGAATCTGGCGGTGCCACCGCCTACACTATTTCAGCTCACTGGTTGGGCTCCAAACTTGGCCCAAACCAATCCGAACTCGGGCCCAATTGGCCCCTATTTGGGTTATAGGATTAACAACTAATCCTAACCCTAATTAACATACTAAATACGAATTTAAAGACATTTCCTAAGCTATTACAAAGTCCATAAGTCAATACTTCTTCCAGCGAGCTTTCGACGAACTTCCGGTGGTCTTCCGATAAACTCTCGAAAACCATTCTGCGGACTCCCGGCAAGCTCCTAGACTTCACGATTTGATCTTGGTGAGTTCCAACAAGCTTCTTCGGCAAGCTCCGATCTTTCTCGGTGAGCTCCGCAAACTTCCAACGAACCTTCCGGCGAGCTTTCGAAAAACCCTTCGGCATGCTCCCTACTCATTCTCGACTAGTTCTGGTAGCATTCCCGACGTCCGAAGCCTTCTGCCATCCAATATCCTAACGTGATCTCCTCCGGCGCAACGTCAATTCCTCCTGCGTTAACTGTCTAATCCTGATCGAGTAGACCTACATCACTCAAAATGCAGTTAAACATCTAAACACAATCAATTAGTTTCATCATCAAAATCTGAGATTCAACATATATAAGATCGATTGTGTTACCTAAGGAGATCGTATATCCCTGAATCCCTACAGATTTTTAGGAGAGGGTGAAGGAGGTCAAGCACCCTCCTCTCTACTAGTGATCTACACAGTAGGGATGCGATGATGCTCCTCAAAACTCTGGGCCTACTTTGAGGTGGAGAGGGGGAGGAGAATAGGAGAGGCAAGCAAAGGCTCTAGCCTATGAACCACTGAATCCCTCCTATTTATAGAGGTCCCCGGTTAACTTAACCCTAATGGATCCTCCCCTATTGGGTATTGGATCTTCATCCAACTACCAAAGCCTCTTAGATTAGTGGATCTCTATCCAATAATCTCTCATGGGCTTTTATTGGATCTCGTCCATGGGATCCAATAATTCAAGGGCTTATTGGATATCCAATACGATAGGGGCTCCGGCAAATATCTCATATTCGAACCTCTACTCATCGCAATGCCTACCATATGTGTGTGACCCTCTAGGCCCAATATCGAGCTAGCCATGAGTCATACCTATCAGAACTCCTTCTAGCTAAATGAATTATTATCTCCATAATAATTCACTCGACTCATCAATTGGGGACGTACTAGGCCACTACACAGCAATTTCTAGACGATACAGGGGAATCCAATCCATTGGATATGTCTATCCTCAGTTACCGTGTACCTATAGTCCCTCATGCATCTAATATCCCAGAGACCGTATACCGGGCATGCTGCTGTTAAACCTATACGGTTTCTACTCGAGTCTTGTTCTAATCAGATTCTCCCGGAGAACTTTTTCTCTCTCAATCTGAATGACCCTGGCTGGGAATTTGTCTAAGCAAGAACACATGGGATATTTCTCTCATGACACCGAGAGTGGATGATCCTTTATTGACACTTAATAGCCCTCGTAAGTTTGACTACCACTCCCAATGATCGGCTGTATTAGATCTGGTATATCTAAACCTATAAGTCTGGTATCAAAGAGTGGAGCACTCATACAGGACATCCTTGGTGTCTCAAGTCTAAGAACCAAATACTCCACTAGGACTATGGAATCGTTGTTTGACAATAAGATATCATCAACCTTCTAGTATTTCGTGAGCGTATCAATCAGTGAACTAATTCTCCAATGAGCACATGTACTGTATCCCTAGTGTCCCCACACGAGCAGCTATGAGACCAGCTACATCCATCATATAGACAGGTATATAGCACACTAGTCTATCTTATTATCTCGATGTCCCTCTCGAGTAACCTATGACCGGGATTATTTAGGATATTTATTTAAAGGCGATTCGGTCTCATTATCGTGATCTCATCACAATCAAATTCCCATTGCACAGATCCAAGGACATCACAATATATACATGCATATATGCAATAGTCAATATAAAGTGATAAATTCTAAAATATAATAAGTAAAACGACTACGTGTCAAGTCACACATGCCATCACTCACGTGATTGGCTTGCTGGGCACCTATAACTAGCAAGGATAATATTTATGAGTGGTTGTCGGTTACATAAATCACCCAGCCCACTGCCTACTCTTCCGTTGCAGCTCCAATTAATGTGTGGCATCATCGTCTTGGTCATCCCTCATTCTCTATCCAGCAAAAATTACTTTCCCATTTTTCTCTTCGTATTCTTAAAAATAGTAACATTATATCTAATTGTGATGCTTGTTTAAGCAATAAAAGTCATAGACTCTCTTTTGGAATCTCCTCCATATCATGCTCTAAACCTTTTGAAATTATTTATCCTGATATTTACGGTCCTACCCCAATCACTTGTTTTGATAAATTTAGATTTAATGTCATTTTTATGGACTATTTTACCAAGTATACATGGTTATACCCTCTCCATCATAAATCTAAAGTTTCTAAAATTTTTTTCAACTTTAGATGGTTGGTCGAGAACTTCTTTCAGTCTACAATCAAAATAATTTACTCTAACGGAGGTGGTGAACATCAAGCCCTCACATCATGTCTCTTAGCTTATGGTATACAACACCTTAATCCACCCCCACATACTCCTCAACTAGTTGGTTCTGCTGAACGCAGACATCGACATATAGTTGATATCGACCTCACACTCCTCCATCAAGCCTCCATGCCAACCATCTTTTGGTTTACGTCTTTTCAAACTGCCATCTATCTCATCAATCGTATACTCACTCCAGTCCTTCAGTATCAATCATTATTTGAAAAATTGTTTCATAAATCTTCAAACTTTCAAAAACTCAAAGTATTTAGTTGTTTATGTTATCCATGGCTATGTCCCTATGCCTCGTATAAGCTAACAACATGATCTAAACATTGTATTTTTATTGGATATTCTCTTGAACATAATGTCTTTCGATGCTATAAACCCCTAACTCAAAAAGTCTTTATATCATGTCATGTTATTTATGTGGAGTCTACCTTTCCTTTTTAAAACCCTGAGTCTCCTACTGTGTACCCTTCTCCAACAACTATACATCACTGGAGTACACCGTCGATCTCATCAAACGAGTCTCCCACAACACCACTCGATCATTCTCCTCAGGATCCACACTCTCTCACGGTTCAGTAGCTCCTCACTCCCTTTTTCACAAGATTCCCCTACTGCTAAAGTATTGCCCTTGGAAACACTACCACTACCTTTATCCTCTTCTAGTACTAGTGACTCTGAAGTACCTCCAACCCATGTCAGTACATCTCTACTGTCCATACCCACAATACAACATATAGCTCTTGGACATCCAATGACAACACACTCTAAAAGTGGTATCTTTAAACCTCGACAAATCCTTGACCTACATGCTATCACAAAATCCTCGTTAGAGACTAATGAACCTACTACAATTACTCAAGCCCAAAAATCTCCACACTGGTGTAAGGCTATATGTGAATAATATGATGCCCTTAACCATAATTCTAAATGGACTCTTGTACCCTCTCATCCTACACAAAATATCATCAGGTATAAGTGGGTCTTTCGAATTAAGCAGAACTCAGATGTATCCGTTGTTAGATATAAAGCGTGTCTAGTGGCCAAAGGATTTCATTAACGTCCTAGTGTTGACTTCACAGAGACATTTAGTCTCAGTGTTAAACCCATAACAATCCGACTTATTTTGAGTTTGGTCATCTCAAAGGCTGGCATTTATGACACCTCGATGTTAACAATGTTTTTTTACAAGGGACTCTAATTGATAATGTATTCATGCAGTAGCATCCTAGCTTCATCCACCCTCAGTATCCAAGGCATGTTTATAAACTACAAAAAGCTATTTATGGACTTCGTCAAGCTCCATGAGCTTGATATACTGAACTTGGCTCATTTTTTACATCAATTGGGTTCATCAATTCCAAGTCTGATATATCATTATTCCTCTGACAATAAAATGGGGGCACAATATATCTTTTGGTGTATGTGGATGATATTATTGTCATGGGCTTAGTTCACATATGTGGATGATATTATCATCGATGACGGTAAAGGAATTCTCATTATTTATACTAGTTCCACATCGCTTAGTTCACATAACACAACATTTACACTAGATGATGTTTTGTGTGCACCTCACGTCAAACGCAATCTCATTTCTATTTCTCAATTCTGCAACCAAAATAATACCTCAATTGAATTCTTTCCTTACTCCTTTCTTATCAAGGATTTGAGCACGGGGGCATCCTTAGTCCGAGGGCATCTTTGGTCCGAGGCCAGAGTAAGGACTATTGGGAAATATAGGGGGTGATATCACATGCATAGCGGAAGGACAAAAAAAATAAAATCCCCAATTTCCCAAAAAGATGTTCATCGTCGTGCGAAGATTGGTGGGCAAAAATCCACGAAACTTAAAACTACGTATAAGATAGATTATGTTACCTAGGGAGATCGTATATCCCTGAATCCCTACAAATCTTTAGGAGAGGGTGAAAGAGGCCAGGCGCCCTCCTCTCTAGTGATGATCTATAAAGTAGGGTTGCGATGATGCTCCTCAAAACTCCAGGCCTATTCTGAGTTGGAGAAGGGGAGGAGAATATGAGAGGTAAGCAAAGGCTCTAGCATATGAACCACTAAATCCCTCCTATTTATAGAGGTCCCCGGTTAACTTAACCCTAATGGATCCTCCCCTATTCTATTGGGTATTGGATCTTCATCCAACTACCCAAGCCTTTTAGATTAGTGGATCTCTATCTAATAATCTCTCATGGGCTTTTATTAGATCTCGTCCATGGGATCCAATAATTCAAGGGCTTATTGGATATCCAATACGATAGAGGCTCCGGTGAATATGATAGAACCCTTGCAGATTCTAAACTTGGGGTTGATCTCTTTAGGGGATCGACCTCCTTGGAACTTTATAGGGGTTCCTCCCTCCAAGTTGTTGTTCAAAGGTTGCAGAAAAGATTCATCAATTGCTTCTCAAAAGAGAAGGAATACATGGCTATTTATAGGGCTTCTAAACCTTAACTCATAATAGGACTCCTACTCAAGACTCCTACTTCTAACCAACTCCTAATAGAACTCTTACTCAAGACTCCTATTCCTTTACAACTCTTAATTCTTCTCTAAGAAACAACCTCCTAACCCTAGCCGGCCTCTTCACCTCTTTAATAGGGGTTGGCTTAGGTAGGTTTTACATGAATGTCCCTCTCAATTAGGATTCTCCTAGCTAGAGTCCTAACAAACCTGCCGTCTTCAAATCAGCCTTGTCCTCGAGGCTGACGATTCATGAATTCTATGAATTTAATCTTCAAGTCGTCATAATTCTCTCAAGTGGCATCTTCTACTGGTAGGTTCGCCCACTGTATTAGCACTTTAGTAGTGGATCGTCGTTGTCGAGTCACGATCCGTCGATCAATAATGGCACTTGGCTGAGTCTGGAGTTCTCCTTGGGTAGTCATATTTGGTCGGTGGCTTTGGTTTGTGGATGATATGTCGTACTCCGTTTCAATTTAGTACCCTGCATATGGAATAACTTTGTCCAAAATCTGCTATTGAAGATGCAAGTAGAATTTGTCACCAGCACAATATGTCCCTTATAGCATAATTCTTTTGAGTCCCGATTATAATGAGCCATGGAGCTTGGTGCTTCCTCTAATTTTTTTATGATCTTACTAGTCTCCGAATCTTCCTACCATTCCATGTTAATATCCTCAAGGAAGTTGTTGGTCAGAAGTGAAACGACCGAAAATTCAGCTTGCTCAGGTAGTTGCGAAAGCGCATTTGCAACAACATTCTCTTTCCCCTTTTTGTAAGTTATTTCATAATCAAATCCAAGAAGTTTTGTTACCCATTTTTGCTGCTCAGGGGATGATATCTTTTGCTCCAAAAAATACTTGAGGCTTTTATGGTCGGTTTTAATTTGAAATCGTCGATTGATCAAGTAGGGTCTCCACCTCATTGCTGCGTGCACAATGGCGAGCATCTCCTTATCATATGTTAACATATTTTGATGGGAGGGAGGCAATGCTTTACTAGCGTATTCGAGTGGTTGACCATCTTACATGAGAATGGCTCCAATTGTGACTCCAGATGCGTCGGCCTCAATAATGAAGGGTCGGCTGAAATATGATAGTGCTAGCACCGGCGTCATCATCATGGCTACCTTAAGTTTGTCAAGGCAGCGGAGGCTTTGTCTGACCATTGGAATACTTCTTTATTTAGTAAGGAAGTAAGTGGTACACTAATCTTTCCATAGTTTTTCACGAACTTGCGGTAGTAGCCTGTTAAAGCCAGAGAGCCATGTAGCAATTTTATGCTCCTCGGGGTCGGACAGTTTTGCATTGCTCCAATTTTGAAGGGGCCCACTGCCACACCTTCCTCTGATATGATATGCCCAAGATATTGTTGAATCTCGTATTTTGATGATGAAACTACTTGATATATGTTTATGATTTAATCTGCGTTTTGAGTGATGCAGGATGCTTCGATCAGGATGAGACAATTAAAGCAGGAAAATCATGTTGTGCCGGAGGAACATGTCAGGAGATTGGACGTCGGGCCGGTGGATCGGTCGATGTATCGACAGAAGGCTTCGGGCCGTGGACTCGGGCATCGGGCCAAGAAGAGCGGGTATTGTGCCAAGGATATCGGAGTTACGGAGTCAACTGGCCGATTGGGCAATAGGCTGCAGGAGAGGACGATGCGCCGAAGAATCGGACGAAGCGTCGAGGGACCAATGACATGCCGGACAACTTGGTTAATTGCTTAGGATTAATTGCTTAGGATTAATTGTCTCGATCAAAGTTTTGTTTTAAGTGTGCAAGATTTACTACGATGAAAGTAAGACATGCAGCAAGAGTTGCGACGGAGTCAAGACAATGATCACGTTGGGAGTTCGAGAGTTTGACGGAAGTTCGGACAGTCGTCGGAGGTTCTACGGGAACAAATCCGAGAAGTCCATGAGCTTGCCAAAGAAGCTCGTCGGAACTCGCCAAGTGGATCGTCGCAAGTCCAGGAGTTTGCTGGAAGTCCGCAGGAGCATCACCGAGGGTTCATCGGATGATCGACGGAAGTTCGCCGGAAGCTCGCTGGAAGAAGCGATTGACGCACCGGAGCCAGTTGTAGTAAATGTCTTAGGGAATATCGTAGTTAGTACAATGATTAAGTTGGAAATGGGAGGTGATCCCATTAACTTAATCTTGGGGCAATTGGGCCCCTGAAAAAACCAAATTGGGCCGAATGAATCAACCCATTTGGACCCTGATTTTTGCCAGGCGGTTGAACCGCCCAAGCCAGGAGGTGGCACCGCTTGGGCTGAGTCTCCAAGGGAGACTGGGCGGTGCAACCGCCCCAGCCAAGAGGTGGCACCGCCTGGGCTCAGTCTCCAAGCGAGACTGGGCGGTGCAACCTCCCCTGACAAGAGGTGGCACCACCTGAGCTCGGTATTCGAGCTCTGGCAAGAGGTGCAACCGCCTCAGTCAGGAGGTGGCACCGCCTGAGCTCGGTCTTCGAGCTCTGGCAGGAGGTGCAATCGCCCCTGACAGAGGTGGCACCGCCCAGATGCTCAGTCTTTGAGCTCTACCAGGCGGTGCAACCGCTCCAGTCAGGAGGTGCAACCGCCAGATCCCAAAATTCCGGGAATTGATAGTTTTGAGCTCCAAATTTGAACTGGGTTGGGGCCTATAAATACCCCACCCATTTAGCACTGAAAGAGCACTGAACATACACCGAAATCCTGATCTTGTTCTGTGATTTTTAAAGCTCAAAATTGTTGTAAAGACCAAAAGTTCTTCTCCCTCTTTTCTTCCAAGTTCTAAGCTTTAAATAGAGGAGAGAAAATTCTGTAAGGGTTGTCTCCTAAGCCCGTCAAAAGGAGTGAAACTGTAAAAGGGTGGTTGGCCTTCGCCTATTGAAGGAAGGCCTCTAGTTGACGTCGGTGACCTCGTCGGTGGAGGAAGCCAAAAGTGGAGTAGGTCAAGATTGACCGAAACACTCTAAATCTCGGTTTGCATTTACTTTGAGCATATTATCTTTACTACAAACCTCCTCAAAAGTTTACTGCTTTCTGCGCATATACGATTGGGTTTCAAGCTTTGCACTTTCCGAATCGACGTTTAGAGGTAAATCAGTTTTTATCGTTCGAACGTTTTTTATCGTAGAAGGTTTTCCGCTGTACAAATTCACCCCCCCCCTCTTAGTGCTCTTGATCCAAACAATTGGTATCAGAGCACGGTATTTCTCATTTCGGATTTACACCCGAGAGAAATGGCTCTTCATGGATTTCAAGAGGGATTATCGGTTGTTCGTCCACCGTTGTTTAACGGATTGGACTACACTTATTGGAAAACTCGATGAGAATTTCTTGATTTCTATGAATTTGGATTGATGGAATATCGTTGAAAACGGTTTTCAACTTCCCTCCAAACCGATAAACGAATGGTCGGATTTGGAGAAGAAGTATTTTTCTTTAAACGCAAAGGCTCGAATGCCTTATTTTGCACTTTGGACAAAAATGAGTTCAATCGGATTTCTACATACGAAATAGCTTTTGACATTTGGCGAACACTTGAAATCACGCACGAGGGAACTAGTAGAGTCAAAGACTCGAAAGTTAACATTTTATTGCATGATTTTGAGCTTTTTCGAATGCAACCAAGCGAGACTATATGTAATATCCCCCACTTTTAAAAATGTATTAATAAGGATTTATATGTAAATTGGGGGACCTATATGTAAATATAGAAATTACAAGGACTAAACTGCTAAGTTGCAAAAAGAAAAAAAAAAAGAAAAGGAAAAACCGAAAATTCGGTATTATCCCACCGCCTCCCACGCACTCTGTTTCTTTCCGGAAACAGAGAGAGCGGTGGGGCGTGAGGAGACGAAGGAGAGTGGTTGAAGAAAAGAAGAAGAAGAGGGAAAAGAAGAGAGGAGGAAGAAGAGAGGAAGAAGAGGGAGAAGAGAAGAAGATGAAGAAGAAGAAGAAGAAGAAGAAGAAGAAGAAGAAGAAGAGAGGATGATAGCTGCGGCAAGGCTGCAGCGAGGAGGTGTGTGGGGTTGGGGAGGAAAGGGGAAGAGGAGAAGAAAAGAAGGAGAAGAAGAGGGTGTTGAATCTCGGATTTTGATGATAAAATCAATTGATGGGTTATTTGATCTAATCCATATTATTGAGTTAAGTGTGCAGGATTAACTACGATAACCAGAAAACATAAAGCAAGGATACCGGAGTCGAGCTCGATGGACGTTTAAGAGACCGAAGAATCATCGGAGATGCTGCCGGAACCGTCCGAGAAGAAATCGGGAACGTGTCGGAAGTTCGCCGAAGAAATCGTCGGAGGCTCGCGGAGATCACCAAGAAGGCTCGGCTACTCGTTAAAGTCATCACAAAGATTGGGAGCTTGCAGGGAGTCCGTCGGAAGAAGTTCGTCGGAAAGCTCGCCGGAACAAGACTCGACGTTCGCGGTTAAAAAACTTGCTTAGGATGTTTTTTTTATGTAGTTCACCTGTAATTAGGATTAGGATTAAGAGATAATCCTATATCCTGGTTAGGGGCCAACTGGGCCCAAAGTCAAATTTGGTTTGGGCGAAAAATAAGCCAAACCAATGAATCGGAAAGCCAGGCGGTGGAACCGCCTGGCTGGGCGGTGACACCTCCTTGGCTGGGCGGTTGCACCGTCCAGCACCCGAGCGCTGGGCGGTGGCACCGCCTGGCTGGGCGGTGGAACCGCCAGCACCGGGAACCCTAAGAGAATTCAAATTTTGGAGCCCAAAATTTGAATCCTCTTGAGGCCTATAAATACCCCTCAAATCTCAGCTGAGGTTACAACTTTTGAGAAGCATTTTGATTGAGAGAAAAGTCTTAGAAAGTCTTAGCAAGTCTTGTTTTCAATTTGCTAGAGAGTTCTCCTCCTTCTTTCTTATTGAAAATTTGTAAGAGGTTGAGCTGCTTGTAAAAGGTTACAAGAGGGGTGTTTACCCTTCCATTTCAAGAGACTTGCTAGTGGAAGGTGGGAGCCTCATCGAAGAGGGGCCTCGCAAGTGGAGTAGGTCATTTGACCGAACCACTCTAAAAATCGGCGTAATCTCTGGTTTGCTTTTTATTATTGTCATTTACATTACTGCAAATCTTCTTACTGCTTTAGTTCCTTATTGCTCTTGCTGCGCAACTTTAAGAACACGCCTTCAAGTTAAATTTCTCAAGTTTCGTTCTTAACGTACGAAAGATTTTGATTAAAATCGAAGTTTTAATCCGCTGCACTAATTCACCCCCCCTCTTAGTGCCGCTCCGATCCTAACAAGTGGTATCAGAGCAAGGTTATCTCTCATATTTGGTTTAATACCCAAGAGAGATGACTTACTCCGGCATGCAAGAGGGCCATTCTATTGCACGACCACCTTTGTTTAATGGGTCGGATTACACATATTGGAAGACTCGCATGAGAATCTTCCTCATTTCTATGGACTTTGAGCTTTGGTCTATTGTCGAGAATGGATTTCAAAAATCTTCTCTTCCGATGAGCGAATGGAATGAATCGGAGAAGAAGGTTTTTGCTTTAAATGCAAAGGCTATGAATGCCTTGTTTTGTGCACTAGACAAAAACGAATTTAATCGTGTTTCAATGTGTGATTCGGCTTTTGATATTTGGAGAACTCTTGAGGTCACTCAGGAAGGCACTAGCCGAGTGAAAGAGTCCAAAATCAACATCCTTGTGCACTCTTACGAACTTTTCCGAATGAAACCAAGTGAGTCCATTGGAGACATGTACACCCGGTTTACGGATGTCATCAATGGACTCAAAGCTCTTGGTAAAGATTTTACTAACTTTGAACTAGTAACTAAAATCTTAAGATCCCTCCCTAAAAGTTGGGATCCAAAAGTTACGGCCATTCAAGAGGCCAAAGACCTTAAAGCATTCCCTCTTGAAGAACTCATTGGGTCTCTAATGACCTACGAAATGACATGTCAAGCTCATGACGAGCTCGAGAACCCCCTTCCAAAGAACAGGAAGGATATGGCACTCAAATCACAAGAAGACCACTTGAAAGGAACATCAAGTGATGAGGACAGTGACAATGACATTGCACTTTTGACTCAAAAGTTTAAAAAATATTTAAGAAAGAACAGATTTAAAAATAATACAAAAAATAAATTTGAACAAAAGAAGGACCAAGTGATTTGCTATGAATGCAAAAAACCGGGACACTACAAGAACGATTGTCCTCAAGCCAAAAAGAGGACATCAAAGAAGAAGGCGTTCAAGGCAACGTGGGATGATTCAAGCACATCCGAAGAAGAGGAGTCCAACACCGAGCAAGTTGCTTATTACGCGCTAATGGCTTTAGGAGAAGAGGTATGTGATTTACTTAATGAAGATTTATCTTTTGAAGAACTCTCTATCGCTTTTCATGAATTATTTGATGAATGTAGAACTGTTAGCAAGAAGTTAAGTATCTTAAAGAAAGAGCATGCTTTGCTACAAGATAAGTTTGATAATATTCAAACTCCTCCATGCTCTAAGTGTGAGCACTTAGAAGCAATAAAAAATGAAAATTTGCTTCTTAAGGAAACCTTAAACAAGTTTAAGGTTGGTAGCAAAGGATTAGATATGATCCTTGCACACAAGGGTCACATCGCAAATAGAAATGGAATTGGATTTGTAAAAGGATTGCATCAAAATCCTACCACTTTCATAAAAGGACCTACATTACATGTTTCCTCTTATATGAAATGCAACTTTTGTTGCAAATCCGGACATATTGCCTACAAATGCCCATTTAGGAAGATTAGTTCACAAAAATTAATATGGGTTCCTAAAGGAACTATAAAGAATTCAATCATAAATAACAAAGTTAGTGGGTCAATTTTTGAGGCACCCAAAATCAAATGGGTACCTAAAAATCATCCTCTTTTGTAGACAAACCCACAAGCTAGGAGCAAGAGATGGTATCTCGATAGTGGATGCTCAAGACATATGACTGGAGATCCATCTCATTTCTCTATGCTCACTAGCAAAGAAGAAGGGTACGTTACCTTCGGAGACAACAACAAGGGCAAAATCATTGGCAAGGGAACTATTGTTAACAAATTTAATTTTTCCATTGATGATGTCTTACTAGTTGATGGATTGAAACATAATCTCTTGAGTATTAGTCAACTATGCGATAAAGGTTACATCGTTAGATTTGAATCAAATATGTGCATTATTGAAAAACCAAATCATAACATGACTATGATTGCTTTAAAACAAAATAATGTCTATACCATCAATCTTGATGAACTAAGTAATGAAATGTGCTTCTCCGTCGTAAATGATGATGCTTGGCTTTGGCATAGGAGATTAGGCCATGCAAGCATGAAAACAATATCTAAGATCTCATCTCAAGAATTAGTACGAGGAATTCCAAATTTAAAGTTTATTAAGGACAAAGTATGCGATGCATGTCAACTAGGCAAACAAATAAAAACAAGCTTCAAACCAAAAAATCAAATTAGCACTACTAGACCATTACAATTGATCCATTTGGACTTATTTGGACCAATTGATACAACAAGTCTAGGTGGAAGCAAATATGCTTTTGTGATTGTGGATGACTACTCTAGATATACTTGGACCTATTTCTTAGCTTACAAAAGTGATTGCTTCAAGTGTTTCTCTAAATTTTGTAAACTCACTCAAAACGAAAAAGGCTTCATGATTTCATCAATTCGGAGTGATCACGGTGGTGAATTCCAAAACCGTGAATTTCAAAATTTTTGCGAAAGTAATGGGTACAATCACAACTTCTCAACTCCAAGAAATCCTCAACAAAATGGAGTAGTTGAAAGGAAAAATAGAAACCTACAAGAAATGGCAAGAACTATGTTGAATGAACAAAGTTTACCTAAGTACTTTTGGGCCGAAGCTGTAAATACGGCTTGCTACATCATGAATAGAGTCCTAATAAGACCATCCTTATCCAAAACTCCCTATGAATTATGGAATAACAAAAAACCAAACATCTCCTATTTTAAAGTTTTTGGTTGTAAATGCTTTATTTTAAATGAAAGGGATGCTTTAGGAAAATTTGATGCTAAATCCGATGAAGGCATCTTTCTTGGTTACTCTTCCGTTTCTAAAGCTTTTCGGGTTTTTAATAAAAGAACTTTAGTAATTGAAGAGTCTATTCATGTAGTTTTTAATGAAATTTCCGATTTAAAGAAAAATGATTTTGATGATGATCTTGGTTTTGATAATTTGAATTTAAATGAACCCTCTCCTCAAAATAGCCATTTGAATGCATCTTCTTCCGAAATTTCTTTACCAAAAGAATGGAAGTATGTAGATGCTCATCCAAAAGAGCAAATTATAGGAGATACATCAAAAGGGGTTCAAACTCGTTCTTCTTTCAAAAATTTTTGTGCTAACGCCGCCTTCCTTTCTCAAATTGAACCTAAATGCATTGACGAAGCCTTAAAAGATGATTTTTGGATCATTGCAATGCAAGAAGAATTGAACCAATTTGAGAGGAATGAGGTATGGAAGCTTGTTCCTAGACCAAGTGACCACTTAGTCATAGGTACTAAGTGGGTCTTTAGAAACAAGCAAGACGAAAATAGTATTGTGGTTAGAAACAAGGCTAGATTAGTGGCCAAAGGTTTCAACCAAGAAGAAGGTATCGATTACGAAGAAACCTTCGCTCCCGTGGCTCGATTAGAAGCCATAAGGATGCTCCTTGCCTATGCTAGTAGTAATAATTTTAAACTATTTCAAATGGATGTTAAAAGTGCTTTCTTGAATGGTGTTATTTCCGAAGAAGTATTTGTCGAACAACCTCCCGGATTTGAAAATTCTCTTCTTCCTAATCATGTATTCAAATTGACTAAAGCTCTCTATGGCTTAAAACAAGCTCCTAGAGCTTGGTATGAAAGGCTTAGTTCCTTTCTTATTTTAAATAATTTTACCAAAGGCAAGGTTGATACTACATTGTTTATTAAACATTTTGAAAATAATTTTCTTATTGTGCAAATTTATGTTGATGATATTGTGTTTGGCTCTTCGGATGAATCACTATGTGAATCATTTGCCAAATGTATGAGTCTTGAATTTGAAATGAGTTTAATGGGTGAATTAACTTTCTTTTTAGGATTACAAATCAAACAACTTAAGGATGGTATATTTATTAACCAATCTAAATACACATTAGAATTGTTAAAACGATTTAACATGGATAATTCAAAAGCAATAAACACCCCTATGAGTACTGCGACTAAGTTAGATATGGATGAAAATGGTGAAAGTTTCGATCAAAAAACATATAGGGGAATGATAGGTAGTCTACTCTACCTCACTGCTACTAGACCGGATATTATGTTTAGTATAGGACTTTGCGCTAGGTTTCAATCTAATCCTAAATTATCTCATCTTAAAAGTGTTAAAAGAATATTTAGGTATCTTAAAGGAACTTCAAATTTAGGATTGTGGTATCCAAAATCTGAAAATTTTGATTTAATAGCCTATGCGGATGCCGATTTTGGCGGATGCAGAATAGATAGAAAAAGTACATCCGGAACATGCCAATTTTTAGGACATGCACTTGTTTCTTGGACTTCCAAGAAACAAAATTCAGTTGCACTATCTACGGCAGAAGCCGAATACATAGCTGCAAGTGCATGTTGTGCACAAGTCATTTGGATGAAAAATACATTAGAAGACTATGGAATTCACTTTAAAAATATTCCCATAAAATGTGATAATACTAGTGCCATATGCCTTACTAAAAATCCAATTCAGCATTCTAGAACTAAGCACATCGACGTTAGGCATCATTTCATACGCGATCATGTCCTTAACAATAATGTTGTTCTAGAATTCATTGACACAAAGCATCAATTAGCAGATATATTCACAAAAGCTCTGAACGAAGATCAATTTGAATTCATTAGAAGGGAATTAGGCATGTTAAATTGTCCCTAAAATGAGCTTCACGAAAAATGACTCGTTCTTTTCCTTTCCTTTATGGATTTGATTTCTTCTTCAATTCAAAATGATCCATTAAAGTATAATCTATTATCTTGAGGGAAGCAAACAAAAAAGGGGAGGGTGAGGAAAAAAAATTTTTTTTTTTTTTTCCTCCACGGGATGCCAGCGGTGGCACCGCCAGATTTGGCGGTTGCACCGCCTGAGCGCTCGGGCGCCAGGCGGTGACACCGCTCGGTTTGGCGGTGGCACCGACCGAGCGACCCTTATTAACCCAAGGGGTTAGGGCCGGCGGTGACACCGCCCCCAACCCGAAGAGAGAGTTCTCAAAACCCACTCCCATTTCCTCTAACCCTCATTCTAACTCTTAGACACATTGGAGAAGGATTCTTGGTGGTCCAAGCCTTCCATCTCTCAACATAATCTCCACGAGGTAACTCTTGAAATCCCTCCTTTCTTTTCTCTTTCTCTTGCTTATTTTTAACAATTGGTATCATCATCCTGTCTAGAAAATGGCTCCAAAGAGATCAAAAGGAATAAGGATTCAAGGAGATTCATATAACCATGACCTTTTTAGATCAAAAGAGGTAGCCCTTAGCTTTCCAAAATTTGAAATACGATGTGTCCATAAGGGAAAATACATTGATTTGGATGAACTAGAAGACTTAGATCCAATTAAATGGTTTGCTCAACTAGAAGCTCTACCTCTACTACAAATAGATGAACCAATCTATCCACGGTTAGTGAGATTGTTCTATACCAACCTATATGAAGACAATGATAGCCTAAGCACTTACATTCTAGGAACACCCATTAGAATTTTTGACAGCACCATTTGTGAGCTAATTGGCATAACTGAAAAAGATAGGGGATGCTATTTTAAAGGTAAATGGGACGTCAAAAAAATAGGAGCAACCTATTCCGAAGCCGTGAAAACAATTTTTGCAAATCCAAACCTTGACTTCCTACCCAAGAGCTGTGAACACTTAATGCCTTTCAACTCTAAAATTCTTCATCACATTATCACGAGCATCATATTCCCCAAACAATTTCATCTTGACGAAGTAAGTCAGTTAGAGATAGGAACCATATATTGGATTATGACCGGTCAGCATAATTGTTTCGGGTACTTGATTCGCCAACATATGCAGGAAATTATGACTAAGGATACTATATTGCCATATGGGAGGTTAATCACTAGAATTCTTCATGCCTATGACATTTGCATTCCACCCAATGAAGAATCTATTCAAAATGATCGATATAACATAATAAATAAAAACCTGCTAAAAAAACTTAGGTGCACTTTTAGCAATGGCATATGGGTTAGGCAGCCTAGAAGAACGGATCCAATTCCTACACAAATAGAACAACCCGAAACACCAATTCTTATGGGAAATGAATCTCCTCCTCCTAGTCCCTTTGGAGCAGCACCTTCAGCTCCTGTTTCCTCCTCTGAAGATATCATTATGGTGGAGCTATCTCAGATCAAATCACAGCAAGAACAAATTCAGAATCAACAAGTTGAAATTTTGAAGACACTACGACAGATGAATGAAAAAATAGATATCATGTATCAGCACTGTGGATTACCTCCTAAGGATTAAATTGATGTATCTTTTTATTCTGTCCTGTTTGCTGTTCAAAAACAAGTTCATGTTTGTCATCGATTGTACGATAACTGATCTTTCCTTTAGATAACTACTGTCTTAATCTGCATAGATGATGATGTCTTTTGGACAAACTATTTCTGGAAAATTTGAATGAAGAACTTTGATAAATGCTAAACCTTTTTCTATGATCATCAATTAGCTGGCTTGTCTCTTTTTGTTGATGACAAAGGGGGAGAAGTGATGACTTACACCAGAACGATAGCATGGCTAATATGAATTTGTGATATGAATGTCTTATATAACTTGCAAATCCCTGAAAATATCACAAGATTGATATCATGAAATTTATATTGAAAATCTTTATCTTCTATCGTGGCAAAACTCGTCCCGTATCATTTAACTTATGATTTTCATCAAAGTTTCGCATTTACATTATGCTTAATGAGAATAACGATAAGTTCTACGGTTAGAGCTTATAGGTTTATACTTGAATTCAATGATGAAATTCAAGTGTTTTATCTTCTCATAATATGGCATATAGATAGGGGGAGTTACGTTTAACTCCGTCATCAATTGATTGTCATCATCAAAAAGGGGGAGATTGTTGAATCTCGGATTTTGATGATAAAATCAATTGATGGGTTATTTGATCTAATCCATATTATTGAGTTAAGTGTGCAGGATTAACTACGATAACCAGAAAACATAAAGCAAGGATACCGGAGTCGAGCTCGATGGACGTTTAAGAGACCGAAGAATCATCGGAGATGCTGCCGGAACCGTCCGAGAAGAAATCGGGAACGTGTCGGAAGTTCGCCGAAGAAATCGTCGGAGGCTCGCGGAGATCACCAAGAAGGCTCGGCTACTCGTTAAAGTCATCACAAAGATTGGGAGCTTGCAGGGAGTCCGTCGGAAGAAGTTCGTCGGAAAGCTCGCCGGAACAAGACTCGACGTTCGCGGTTAAAAAACTTGCTTAGGATGTTTTTTTTATGTAGTTCACCTGTAATTAGGATTAGGATTAAGAGATAATCCTATATCCTGGTTAGGGGCCAACTGGGCCCAAAGTCAAATTTGGTTTGGGCGAAAAATAAGCCAAACCAATGAATCGGAAAGCCAGGCGGTGGAACCGCCTGGCTGGGCGGTGACACCTCCTTGGCTGGGCGGTTGCACCGTCCAGCACCCGAGCGCTGGGCGGTGGCACCGCCTGGCTGGGCGGTGGAACCGCCAGCACCGGGAACCCTAAGAGAATTCAAATTTTGGAGCCCAAAATTTGAATCCTCTTGAGGCCTATAAATACCCCTCAAATCTCAGCTGAGGTTACAACTTTTGAGAAGCATTTTGATTGAGAGAAAAGTCTTAGAAAGTCTTAGCAAGTCTTGTTTTCAATTTGCTAGAGAGTTCTCCTCCTTCTTTCTTATTGAAAATTTGTAAGAGGTTGAGCTGCTTGTAAAAGGTTGTAAGAGGGGTGTTTACCCTTCCATTTCAAGAGACTTGCTAGTGGAAGGTGGGAGCCTCATCGAAGAGGGGCCTCGCAAGTGGAGTAGGTCATTTGACCGAACCACTCTAAAAATCGGCGTAATCTCTGGTTTGCTTTTTATTATTGTCATTTACATTACTGCAAATCTTCTTACTGCTTTAGTTCCTTATTGCTCTTGCTGCGCAACTTTAAGAACACGCCTTCAAGTTAAATTTCTCAAGTTTCGTTCTTAACGTACGAAAGATTTTGATTAAAATCGAAGTTTTAATCCGCTGCACTAATTCACCCCCCCTCTTAGTGCCGCTCCGATCCTAACAGAGGGAAAAGAGAGGGAAGAGGGAGAGGAGCGAGAGGTGGCAGCAGCTAGGGCTGCAGCACCTCTGTTTCCTGCAGGTGGAAACAGAGGAGAGGTGGGGCGTTCGAAGAGGAGAAGAAGAAGAAGGAAGAGAAGAGGAAGAGGAAGCAGGAGAAGAGGTTGTGATACCTCTGTTTCCTGCAGAGGAAACAGAGGAGAGGGTGTGTGTGACGTCGGGGAGAAGAAGGGGAAGAAGGAGAAGAAGAGAAGAAGAAGAAAGGAAGGAGAGGAAGAAGAGAAGGGAAAGGAGGAGCTGCGGCTGCGGCGGTGGCAGCTGCAGCTGGAAGAGAAGGAGAGGAAGAGATGGTGAGGAAGAAGAGAAGAAGTAGAAGCGGGTGAAGAGGCGGCACCTCTGTTTCCTGCAGGAGGAAACAGAGGAAAGGAGGTGCTGTTCGTCGGGGAGAAGAAGGGGGCTGCAGCTGCGGCGATGGCAGCTGCAGCTGGAATAGAAGAAGAAGAGGAAGATGAGCAGGGGAGGAGGGAGAGGTTGCGGCCGTGGCTGCGGCCGCGACTGCAGCAGTTGCAGCGGGGAGAGAAGAAGAAGAAAGGAAGGAGAAGGAAGAGGAGAAGGGAAAGAAGTAGCTGCGGCTGCGGTTGTGGCAGCTGCAGCTGTGGCAGGGAAAGAGGAAGAGAAAAAGGAAAGGAAGAAGAAGAGAAAGGGAAGGAGAGGAAGAAGAGAGGAAGAGGAGAAGGGGCTGCAGTTGCGGCGATGGCAGCTGCAGCTGTGGCTGGGAAAGAAGAGAAGGAAAGGAAGAAGAAGAGAAAGGGAAGGAGAGGAAGAAGAGAGGAAGAGGAGAAGGGGTGGCAGCTGCGGCAGTGGCAGCTGCAGCTGGAAGAGGAGGAGGAAATAGAGCAGGGGAGGAAGAAGAGGCTGCGAGTGTGGTGGCTGCGGCCGTGGCTGCGACTCCGGCTGTGGCTGCGACGTTGGCTGCGGTAGCTGCGGCAGCGGTGGTAGCTGCAGTAGCTGCTTTTGGGAAAGAGAAAGAGTAGGAACGAGAGAAGGGAAGAAGGAAATAGTGCAGTGGAAGGGGGCTCGGTTGTGACCGCAGTTGCGATTGTGGCAGCGGCAGCGGCGGCGGCTGTGGCAGCTGCGTTTGGGAAAGAAAAAGAAGGAATGAGAGTAAGAGAGAGCAGGTGACTGTGCCTCGATGTTCGACACGTGATGTAGTTACGAAGAAAGGAAGAAAATGGGAGCACAAAACGAAACAGAGAGAGGACACGGAGGAAAAGTAGAAAGATTGGACTGGCACCTTCCTTGGATATTCAGATCAAAATATTTGAAAGGCAAGTTCCCTGATCGTTTCTCCTATAATTGCTCTGATATGTCTTATTGCAAGTTCCCTGATCGTTTCTCCTATAATTGCTCTGATATGTCTTATTGCAAGTTCCCTGATCGTTTCTCCTATAATTGCTCTGATATGTCTTATTGCAAGTTCCCTGACCGTTTCTCCTATAATTGCTCTGATATTTCTTATTGCAAGTTCCCTGATCGTTCCTCCTATAATTGCTCTAATCTTTCCTATTGCAAGTATCTTGATCGTTCCTCACTGCCATTTTATCTCTACATTTGCTTTGAATATGAGGAACTTTGAATTGTTCTAGCCTTGCATTTGATATATCTCCTGTTTAGACGTAACGATTCGAATCTGTGCAACTTCTGATATTCTGACCTTTTGATACCGAGCTGCCTATAAGTCTTTGTTGGAAACTCTGATTTGTTCAAAACTGATTTCATTGGAAACTAGACTCGTAGACCTTTCTTTGATATATGGATTGAAAGATTTGGAATCCAAACACCTGTCCAGTTGTCTGTTGAATCTGACATTATGAATTCTGCCAACAGAGATTTTGTTCTACGACACTTGCTTACCAAATTATTTGTAACTCTCTCTGTTGGACAGTTCAATTCATATGAAGCCTGTCTTATCTGAAAGTATTATCCAATGATTATTTCTGAGTAAATTGGAGCACGTTTGATAGTTTGAATCATTTGTTCAATGTGCCTTCTGTATTCTGCCAGAAACGAGCTTTGGTCGATTTCTCATATTCTGGTTTCATTCCTTTGGAAATTGATATCCTTTAGCTTTCTTATTCAATTGAGCTTTATATTACTGCTTTGAATTCTTGTATGTTCTTGTCCTTAAAGTTATTGCATTCTTGAAAACTGTTGTGTAATGTTTATGCTATATCGTATTGACTCATATAGGCACATGTATATCCTATTGTTCCGCATTTGCTTTCGATATGTGCCTATTCCAGTTTCATTCCTTTGGACATTGAATTCATCAAATCTTCTTATTGAATTGAGTTATGTGTGATTGCTTGGATTCCATATGTGCCCTTGCTTTCAATTCCTTTCAAATCTGAATATGCTTGTGAAATATTATTGCTTACTTCGGATTGACTCGTAAAGGCACATGTACGCTTCGTTGTTCCGCGTGTGCTTCCGACATATGCTACTTGTTGTTGAAACTGCCCTTTTGTACTCTGGTGTGTGGGATTGTCTGGACCTTTGCCAGAAATGGTAAAGGTTATGCGCTATTTGCCTGCTATGTGGGGTCCCGCTTTGAGGGATATTCTGTTTGCGCTTGTTGCCCGCTACGTGGGTATGTGATTAGAGCCTGCGATGCTCTACCGGCCCCCTTTGACTTCACCTAGACGTGGGTGGATGGAGCTCCCAAACGTGGGAGACTTTTGTCAGGTGGTCATTCAGAAATGGATGAATCACATTCTGATTGAGATCCCACTACAACCTCTCTGTGTTTGATATGACATCCAGAGTTTTGGTGAGTTTGTTTCTGTTCATACTCTGGATAAGATTGATATGATTGCAACGTCAAGGACGACGTTTGAGCTCTTGTACGATATGTGTACCGATATGCTCTGAAAGGCTTCATTCCCTGATGATTTTGTTTCGAAATGTTCCATATGCCGTTGATATGCTTCGGAACATTTTATATGCCATTGATAAGCTTGATATGTTTCCTTTGCTTCTGATATGCTCCAATTACGCTGTGCTCCATTTGCTATGAACTGATATGTTCTTATATGTCCTATTTGCCATTGATATGCTCCAATTACTCCGTGCTCCATTTGCTATGAACTGATATGTTCTGAAATATCCTATCTACCATTGATATGCTCCAAATTACTCTATGCTCCATTTGCTATGAGCTGATTTGTTCTGAAATGTCCTATCTGCCATTGATATGTTCCAATTACTCTATGCTCCATTCGTTATGGATCAAATATGTTATGAATGACATGATACGTATGATTTGGTATCTATTGAGATGGTATCCTTGAGAATTCTGGTATTCTGCCTTGCATTATGATACCTTACTCGTTTCAAACCGTTCCTTTTGTTCTGAATATGCTTTGTCACTTACTGAGCCGTTTTTGGCTCACTCCGTTGTTATATAAACCTTTCAGGTCAGCTTGTCACTCTTCGAGATGTTTGATTTGGGCTGAGGCAGTGGATAGCTATTCAGAATTATGGGCAAGTCCTGTTGGTTGTTATGCTATTGTTGTATAAGCATATTTTGTATGTAATGAATTGTTCTGATGATCGAAATGGATATACTGTGTAAAAGTGTTAGAAGATCTCTCTTATTTGGAATTTCGGAATGTTAAGTCTAATTTATGACGATATGAACTTGTGGTGAATAGTTGGAGTTCTGATTGTATAATTTATTTAGCTTGTGGATTTATAAATGTTGTTCATGTTTGTCAAGTTGGCTTGGGTTGCCATAAATGTGAATTATCGAGTGATGTGATATATGATTATAAACTGCACAGGTTTTATGGATGTGAATATGAATAGAATGTTTTCAGTGTCCTCAAACGTTAGTTTGGATCCTGGATTGGTCTGTGACGAAAATTTTAAAAATCATGGATATTTTGAGGGGCGTGACAAAGGTGGTATCAGAGCATTGTTTGAGGATTACTGAAATATTTGATATGTTGACGTGCAAAATATATTGAGGTCTAATGAACTATAGTGATTGGTGGAAATTTTCTTTGCTGCATTTTAGGAATCTGGGATGATGAGGACATTTGGTCCTCCTATATCATTTGTTTCTGATTAATTAAGGGGAATGAAAGGATTGATTGGGGATATTGAATCAGAGTGGCGCAGCAGAAGAATGATGAACCTAATTTCATTGGTGGTAGAAAAATGGATGATGCAAATGGAGAAGATATTTGATATACAAAATTGTTCTGATACTCGAAAGATTTCTTTTGCCACGTTATATTGGAAGTAAAGACTTATTATTGACGGCAACAATGAAAAGAATTTTTGAAGATCAATGGCAAGAATGACAAGAACAAGTTTACCAATAAAAATATGATTGGAAATGAATCAGTAAGTAACAACAAGAGAGTCAAGACATTTGGATTTGAAATGGGAAGTCACCACAAAAGACTCAATCAGGTGTGAATTGCAAGTTAAATTATGAAACAAGTTTATGTTTGTGCGTGACTAGAGCGTATTTTGCTTATGGAAAGTTTGATAATAAAATAAAAGTTTGCCCTTTGAACAAGAAGAAAGAGTCACTGCCTCCTAAATCATCAGCCCATGTCAGAGTGTATGCTATCACTGAATATGATTCTAAGACTTCTGAATTAGTGGTCGAAGGTATTATGTATGTTTATGAAAGAATGCAAATATTTGTTTGAACATGGGTTCTATCTACGATTTGATTCGTAACATATTGCCTATCACTTGGGTATTCAACCTAGACCACTGTATTATGTGATATATGTAAGTACAATCATTGGAGATTCTTTGATAACGAACTTGAATCTGGTCCTCTTGTCTGATTTTTGTTGGAGAACTTGAACTTTTGCTGATTTAGTTCTCCTAGAGATTTGGAGTTATGATATTATACTTGGTATGCATTGGCTATCTTCTTATCATACCAGTATGGATTGGTATATAACAAATGATCACTTTTTGCATATTTGATCAGCCGATCTTTTATTTTGAGAGTATTGGACATTATTTATCTCCTTGCCTAATGTATCCCAGGATGACTTGCCTGGATTACCTCCAAATGTGATTTTGCTTTTGATTTGGTCCTTGGGACAATCCCTATATCTAAGCCTCTCTGCAGAATGATATCATTTGAGTAAGTGGAATTAGAAAAACAACTACAAGGATTATTAAATGAGGATTTTATTTGGCTTAATATTTTATCATGGGGTGCTCTGGTGTTAGTTAAAAAGATGGATGGAACATGGAGGCTTTGTATTGATTATGGATAGTTGAATCAGGTGATCATCAAAAACGAGTATTTTCTGAAGTAACAATTTGCTTGATTAATTACAGGTGCGCAAGTATTTTTGAAAGATTGATTGAAGGTCGGGTTTACCATCTATTGAGAATCAAGAAGGAGAATATTTCGGTCACTCTTGGAAAATTGTGTAATTGTATTGAATTGATGAAATTATTTAAGAGTAGGAGGAGGAAATAAAGAAATCATAATCCTCATCTTTTCATCGATTGAGCTATGACCAATTTAGAGGACTAAATTTTCTTTTAAGGGGGGGAGAGTGTAATATCCCCCACATTTAAAAATGTATTAAAAAGGATTTATATGTAAATTGGGGGACCTATATGTAAATATAGAAATTACAAGGACTAAACTGCTAAGTTGCAAAAAGAAAAAAAAAAAAAGAAAAGGAAAAACCGAAAATTCGGTATTATCCCACCGCCTCCCACGCACTCTGTTTCTTTCCAGAAACAGAGAGAGCGGTGGGGCGTGAGGAGAAGAAGGAGAGTGGTTGAAGAAAAGAAGAAGAAGAGGGAAAAGAAGAGAGGAGGAAGAAGAGAGGAAGAAGAGAGGAAGAGAAGAAGATGAAGAAGAAGAAGAAGAGGAGGTGGCTGCAGCGAGGGCTGCAGCGAGAAGCTGTGGGGCGTGGGGAGAAGAAGAGAGGAAGAAGAGGGAGAAGAGAAGAAGAAGCAGAAGAAGCAGAAGAAGAAGAAGAAGAAGAAGAAGAGAGGATGATAGCTGCGGCAAGGCTGCAGCGAGGAGGTGTGTGGGGTTGGGGAGGAAAGGGGAAGAGGAGAAGAAAAGAAGGAGAAGAAGAGGGAAAAGAGAGGGAAGAGGGAGAGGAGCGAGAGGTGGCAGCAGCTAGGGCTGCAGCACCTCTGTTTCCTGCAGGTGGAAACAGAGGAGAGGTGGGGCGTTCGAAGAGGAGAAGAAGAAGAAGAAGGAAGAGAAGAGGAAGAGGAAGCAGGAGAAGAGGTTGTGATACCTCTGTTTCCTGCAGAGGAAACAGAGGAGAGGGTGTGTGTGACGTCGGGGAGAAGAAGGGGAAGAAGGAGAAGAAGTGAAGAAGAAGAAAGGAAGGAGAGGAAGAAGAGAAGGGAAAGGAGGAGCTGCGGCTGCGGCGGTGGCAACTGCAGCTGGAAGAGAAGGAGAGGAAGAGATGGTGAGGAAGAAGAGAAGAAGTAGAAGCGGGTGAAGAGGCGGCACCTCTGTTTCCTGCAGGAGGAAACAGAGGAAAGGAGGTGCTGTTCGTCGGGGAGAAGAAGGGGGCTGCAGCTGCGGCGATGGCAGCTGCAGCTGGAAGAGAAGAAGAAGAGGAAGATGAGCAGGGGAGGAGGGAGAGGTTGCGGCCGTGGCTGCGGCCGCGACTGCAGCAGTTGCAGCGGGGAGAGAAGAAGAAGAAAGGAAGGAGAAGGAAGAGGAGAAGGGAAAGAAGTAGCTGCGGCTGCGGTTGTGGCAGCTGCAGCTGTGGCAGGGAAAGAGGAAGAGAAAAAGGAAAGGAAGAAGAAGAGAAAGGGAAGGAGAGGAAGAAGAGAGGAAGAGGAGAAGGGGCTGCGGCTGCGGCGATGGCAGCTGCAGCTGTGGCTGGGAAAGAAGAGAAGGAAAGGAAGAAGAAGAGAAAGGGAAGGAGAGGAAGAGGAGAAGGGGTGGCACCTGCGGCAGTGGCAGCTGCAGCTGGAAGAGGAGGAGGAAATAGAGTAGGGGAGGAAGAAGAGGTTGCGAGTGTGGTGGCTGCGGCCGTGGCTGCGACTCCGGCTGCGGCTGCGACGTTGGCTGCGGTAGCTGCGGCAGCGGTGGTGGCTGCAGTAGCTGCAGTAGCTGCTTTTGGGAAAGAGAAAGAGTCGGAACGAGAGAAGGGAAGAAGGAAATAGTGCAGTGGAAGGGGGCTGCGGTTGTGATCGCAGTTGCGATTATGGCAGCGGTAGCGGCGGCGGCTGTGGCAGCTGCGTTTGGGAAAGAAAAAGAAGGAATGAGAGTAAGAGAGAGCAGGTGACTGTGCATCGATGTTCGACACGTGATGTAGTTACGAAGAAAGGAAGAAAACAGGAGCACAAAACGAAACAGAGAGAGGACACGGAGGAAAAGTAGAAAGATTGGACTGGCACCTTCCTTGGATATTCAGATCAAAATTTTTGAAAGGCAAGTTCCCTGATCGTTTCTCCTATAATTGCTCTGATATGTCTTATTGCAAGTTCCCTGATCGTTTCTCCTATAATTGCTCTGATATGTCTTATTGCAAGTTCCCTGATCGTTTCTCCTATAATTGCTCTGATATGTCTTATTGCAAGTTCCCTGACCGTTTCTCCTATAATTGCTCTGATATTTCTTATTGCAAGTTCCCTGATCGTTCCTCCTATAATTGCTCTAATCTTTCCTATTGCAAGTATCTTGATCGTTCCTCACTGCCATTTTATCTCTACATTTGCTTTGAATATGAGGAACTTTGAATTGTTCTAGCCTTGCATTTGATATATCTCCTGTTTAGACGTAACGATTCGAATCTGTGCAACTTCTGATATTCTGACCTTTTGATACCGAGCTGCCTATAAGTATTTGTTGGAAACTCTGATTTGTTCAAAACTGATTTCATTGGAAACTAGACTCGTAGACCTTTCTTTGATATATGGATTGAAAGATTTGGAATCCAAACACCTGTCCAATTGTCTGTTGAATCTGACATTATGAATTCTGCCAACAAAGATTTTGTTCTACGACACTTGCTTACCAAATTATTTGTAACTCTCTCTGTTGGACAGTTCAATTCATATGAAGCCTGTCTTATCTGAAAGTATTATCCAATGATTATTTCTGAGTAAATTGGAGCACGTTTGATAGTTTGAATCATTTGTTCAATGTGCCTTCTGTATTCTGCCAGAAATCGAGCTTTGGTCGATTTCTCATATTCTGGTTTCATTCCTTTGGAAATTGATATCCTTTAGCTTTCTTATTCAATTGAGCTTTATATTACTGCTTTGAATTCTTGTATGTTCTTGTCCTTAAAGTTATTGCATTCTTGAAAACTGTTGTGTAATGTTTATGCTATATCGTATTGACTCATATAGGCACATGTATATCCTATTGTTCCGCATTTGCTTTCGATATGTGCCTATTCCAGTTTCATTCCTTTGGACATTGAATTCATCAAATCTTCTTATTGAATTGAGTTATGTGTGATTGCTTGGATTCCATATGTGCCCTTGCTTTCAATTCCTTTCAAATCTGAATATGCTTGTGAAATATTATTGCTTACTTCGGATTGACTCGTAAAGGCACATGTACGCTTCGTTGTTCCGCGTGTGCTTCCGACATATGCTACTTGTTGTTGAAACTGCCCTTTTGTACTCTGGTGTGTGGGATTGTCTGGACCTTTGCCAGAAATGGTAAAGGGTATGCGCTATTTGCCCGCTATGTGGGGTCCAGCTTTGAGGGATATTCTGTTTGCGCTTGTTGCCCGCTACGTGGGTATGTGATTAGAGCCTGCGATGCTCTGCCGGCCCCCTTTGACTTCACCTAGACGTGGGTGGATGGAGCTCCCAAACGTGGGAGACTTTTGTCAGGTGGTCATTCAGAAATGGATGAATCACATTCTGACTGAGATCCCACTACACCCTCTATGTGTTTGATATGACATCCAGAGTTTTGGTGAGTTTGTTTCTGTTCATACTCTGGATAAGATTGATATGATTGCAACGTCAAGGACGACGTTTGAGCTCTTGTACGATATGTGTACCGATATGCTCTGAAAGGCTTCATTCCCTGATGATTTTGTTTCGAAATGTTCCATATGCCGTTGATATGCTTCGGAACATTTTATATGCCATTGATAAGCTTGATATTTTTCCTTTGCTTCTGATATGCTCCAATTACGCTGTGCTCCATTTGCTATGAACTGATATGTTCTTATATGTCCTATTTGCCATTGATATGCTCCAATTACTCTGTGCTCCATTTGCTATGAACTGATATGTTCTGAAATGTCCTATCTACCATTGATATGCTCCAAATTACTCTGTGCTCCATTTGCTATGAGCTGATTTGTTCTGAAATGTCCTATCTGCCATTGATATGTTCCAATTACTCTATGCTCCATTCGTTATGGATCAAATATGTTATGAATGACATGATACGTATGATTTGGTATCTATTGAGATGGTATCCTTGAGAATTCTGGTATTCTGCCTTGCATTATGATACCTTACTCGTTTCAAACCGTTCCTTTTGTTCTGAATATGCTTTGTCACTTGCTGAGCCGTTTTTGGCTCACTCCGTTGTTATATAAACCTTTCAGGTCAGCTTGTCACTCTTCGAGATGTTTGATTTGGGCTGAGGCAGTGGATAGCTATTCAGAATTATGGGCAAGTCCTGTTGGTTGTTATGCTATTGTTGTATAAGCATATTTTGTATGTAATGAATTGTTCTGATGATCGAAATGGATATACTGTGTAAAAGTGTTAGAAGATCTCTCTTATTTGGAATTTCAGAATGTTAAGTCTAATTTATGACGATATGAACTTGTGGTGAATAGTTGGAGTTCTGATTGTATAATTTATTTAGCTTGTGGATTTATAAATGTTGTTCATGTTTGTCAAGTTGGCTTGGGTTGCCATAAATGTGAATTATCGAGTGATGTGATATATGATTATAAACTGCACAGGTTTTATGGATGTGAATATGAATAGAATGTTTTCAGTGTCCTCAAACGTTAGTTTGGATCCTGGATTGGTCTGTGACGAAAATTTTAAAAATCATGGATATTTTGAGGGGCGTGACACTATAGGCGACATGTACACCCGTTTAACGGATGTCGTCAATAGTTTAAGAGCTCTTGGAAAATGTTTTTCGGATTTTGAACTCGTAAACAAGATTTTGCGTTCTCTTTCTAAGAAGTAGGATTCAAAAGTAACTGCAATACAAGAAGCTAAAAACCTAAACAACTTACCACTTGAAGAACTAATTGGATCGTTGATAACATATGAAATGGTGCACAATGCACATGATGAACATGATGAACAAAATCACCTTCCAAAGAACAGGAAGGATTTGGAACTCCGGACAAATGAATACCACTTGAGCGATGACTCAAGTGATGAGGACAATGATGAACTTGAACTTCGAACACTAAATCTTAATAAGTTTATTAAACAAAAATCTAAAATAAATAATAAACTTGAACGAAGGAAGAGGCCAAAGAAGAAGAACACAAAGTGGGATGAATCGAGCTCCTCCGAAGATGAGAAAATCAAGAAAGGCGAGGTGGCAAACTACGCCTTAACCGCTTTCAATGATGAGGTAATTGAAATCCCCCTAATTTATTTTGAAATTACTTGATGCTTTCATGATGTATTTTCTCTTTTAGTTTAGAATTAATTTTCTTAAAAATTACATGTTTAAAAAAAAAAATTATGATCATACTAAGTAATTTTGAAAATGATAATATTGCAAATAAAATGATCTTGATTGAAAATATAAAATCATGGTTATGATGTAATAATGTGTATTATGTTGATTTCCATTGTTATTTCTCGATTTTGATTAAAAAAAATCGTGTTTGATTTGAAGAAATGCATAATGATGAAATTAAATATTTTGATTAACAATTTTATGCATGAGATTTTAAGTTGATGATAAGCATGTGTTATTTTCAGGAGTGTATTTGAAAAACTATGGCAAAAATGTGCTCGAATACATGAACTTGTTAAGATTATTTTTCAGACTTTCTTGATTCAATGTTCAAATCGCTTAATTGCCGTGATGATTTTGCACTATTACATGCCTTAATAATATGTTGGAAATTATGTGTTTTGGATACGTAAATTTTTATGATCATGAGCATGTTTTATCTTCATGATTGAACTTGAAAATCTAGAGCAAAATCTTATCCGAATGCATGAAAGTGTTAATTTCATTTTCGGATTCGCTTAACAATTGGTATCCTAACAATCAGATTTTCTCTTACACTTATTATATGAAAAATATTTTTCTGAAATGGATTTGATGAAATGATTCCTGCTTATAAATTCCATCTTGAAATATGAATGATAGTGTGTTTACTTGCAAAGATTTGTTTCACATACATATCTCCTATGATTCATGTGTAGAGAAAGAATTTATAAATCATAATACAATGAGATTTCTTATGCAAAAATAAAGTGCTTTTGTGATTCTTTGCTGAAGAAAATAATTATTAAAATCATGATCTTGATAATTATAACATGAAGGTCTTTATAAATCAAGATCGTTCATTATGCTCTCTACATTTATCAAAAAGGAATTCTTCAAATGAAGTGTAACTTGTCTTTTGATTTCTCAGAATTCAATGACGTGTCATATTGATATCTTGATACTTGGAATATTTTAAAATGTGATCTTGATAAGAATGTTTCAAGTTGCTCTTTGTGCTATATCTTTTCAAATGAATGATGAGCCATGATGTCATATATTTCATAATATAGAAATAACAAGATTTCTTTGCCTTGTATGTCTTGTGTGATGATTGTACATCAATTTGCTTTATTATGAATTATATGAATCTTGATCGTGAACTTGTTAAGAAGAATTTTAATGAACCATGAATCATATCTTTGGTATTCATGAATTGATCCTCATTGATATCTTTCATTGATATGATAAATTATCATCTCATGATATATCTTATAATTATATCATGCTTTGCGATTGTATCATGTGATCTTTGCTGAATTTTCACATTGATATTCTTCATGACATGATTTCTTTGCATTGTTGTCTTGTATGCTTCATGCGATAATATGAATACATGAAACACTTATGATATGATTTTTATGCAATTCCTTGTATTTATGAAATGTTTATCTCATCACCTAATAATTCTTCTTGATATTCCTTATGTGATGATAAGAATACATGAAATATTCATTAATTTGTTTTGATGTATACAAATAAGAAGTTTCGATCATGCATGATAGGATGTAATGAATTTTGACATTTAGATACCATCATTTGAATAGCTATGATCATGTTGCCAAAATGATATATCATGAATGCTTGAATATCATGTTTGATATGCTCATAATGATGATTGATTTTTCGGTATCATGCATAAAAAATGAAATGTTAATGAATTTGTGCATTAAAACTATAATGATGCACAAATAAGAATGATTACTTACCTTTGTCATGATTTAGAAATTGATGTAAAGGGTTTTTCCCTTCTTTTTGACAATGACAAAGGGGGAGATAGATTGTTAGCACAATTCAAGAAAAAGGCAAAAATTACAAAAGAGAAGAAATTTCTATCTGAACATCACCGATAATTGCTAGCTTGAAAGGTCAAGAAAATGCAAAAACTTATTTTTTTTCTTGCACATCTAAAGAGAAGATGCAAATGTAACACTTGCCAAATTGTTTGCTTGCCTCATGTAAAACATTATCTCTTGCTAGTTTGGCATTTTGCTAGCTTGTACTTTGCAAAGAAAGCAAAAATGACACTTCTCAAAAGAGAAGAAAGAGCTTGTTATCTTGAACATCACAAGCTTGCCAAACAAAAATTGCAAAAGTGCTATCTTGCCTATCTCAAGAAGCAAAACTTGCATATCGTAAAAATTACTAGCTTGTAGTATAAAGAGAAGCAAATAGTTGCTATCTCAAGAAAGTTAAACATGCTAAACTTACACCTTGCAATGGAAGCAAAATTGCAAGCTCAAACATTACAAAGGAAGCAAAAATTTGCTAGCTTGCAACGTGCATATTTCAAGAAGCAAGAGTTGCCTTCTTGAACATCTCTAAATTGCTAGCTTGCAAGTTCTAAAATGTTGTAACATTGCTTACTTGCATGTTCTAAAAGTGCTATCTTGTATGCTGAAAAACTTGTATATCTAAAACTTGATAGCTTGAATGTTCTAAGCATGATGTAACATTTGCTGAATTTTCTGGCTTCAAAACTGCATGATGATAAAACTTGATATTATGTTTTTCATGCAATAAGTTAAACTAATATTCCAAACACAAGAATAGTTGGACTTCTCCTTTTTGCTGATGACAAAGGGGGAGAAGTATGATGTTATGCATAAGTTTTTGCATAAGTTCATGCTGACGTGCTGCAAGTATTCATGATGAATATTGCAATTCACAAGAATAGTTGTATATTGCTAAACTTACACCTTGCAATGGAAGCAAAATTGCAAGCTCAAACATTACAAAGGAAGCAAAAATTTGCTAGCTTGCAACGTGCATATTTCAAGAAGCAAGAGTTGCCTTCTTGAACATCTCTAAATTGCTAGCTTGCAAGTTCTAAAATGTTGTAACATTGCTTACTTGCATGTTCTAAAAGTGCTATCTTGTATGCTGAAAAACTTGTATATCTAAAACTTGATAGCTTGAATGTTCTAAGCATGATGTAACATTTGCTGAATTTTCTGGCTTCAAAACTGCATGATGATAAAACTTGATATTATGTTTTTCATGCAATAAGTTAAACTAATATTCCAAACACAAGAATAGTTGGACTTCTCCTTTTTGCTGATGACAAAGGGGGAGAAGTATGATGTTTTGCATAAGTTTTTGCATAAGGTAGGAAATCAGAACCTGTTGCAATTCACGGGGAAATCAAAGGATGATCTGCGGTGGTGGAGTTGATGGCGGAATTTGGCGACGATCTTTTAAGCAATTGTGGGAATTGCTTTGGGCAACTGTAGAGGGCTGATGGATGGCTGTGGAAGGGCAGCGAGATGCCAAGAATGCTCCTTTGATGCCAGGTGTTAGAACCCTTACAGATTCTAAACTTGGGGTTGATCTCTTTAGGGGATCAGCCTCCTTGGAACTCTATAGGGGTTCCTCCCTCCAAGTTGCCGCTCAAAGGCTATAAAAAAGATTCATCTATTGCTTATGAAAAGAGGAGGAATACATGACTATTTATAGGGCTTCTAAACCCTGACTCGTAATAAGACTCCTACTCAAGACTTCTACTTCTAACCAACTCCTAATAGGACTCCTACTCAAGACTCCTATTCATTTACAACTCCTAATTCTTCTCTAAGAACCAACATCCTAACCCTAGTCGGCCTCTTCACCTCTTTAATAGGGGTTGGCTTAGGTAGGTTTTACATGAATGTCCCTCTCAATTAGGACTCTCCAAGCTAGAGTTCTAACACCTCGTAAGTTTGACTACCACTCCTAATGATTGGCTGTATTACATCTGGTACATCCAAACCTATAAGTCCAGTATCAAAGAGTGGAGCACTCATAAAGAACATCCTTCGTGTCTCAAGTCTAAGGACCAGATACACCATTGGGACAACAAAATTGCTGTATGACAATAAGATATCATCAACCATCTAGTATTCTATAAGCGGATCAATCAGTGAACTCATTTTCCAATGAGCACATATACTGTATCCCTAGTGTCCCCATACGTGCAGCTACGAGACCAGCTATATCCATCATATAGATGAGTATATAGCACACTAGTCTGTCTAATTATCTCGATTACCCTCTCGAGTAACATATAACCGGGATTATTTAGGATATGTGTTTAAAGATGAATCGGTCTCATTATTGTTATCTCATCACGATCCGATTCCCATTGCACAGATCCAAGGACATCACAATATATACATGCATATATGCAATAGTCAATATAAAATGATAAATGCTAAAATATAATAAGCAAAATGACTGCGTGTCAAGTCACACATGCCATCACTCACGTGATTGGCTTGCTGGGCACCTATAACTAGCAAGGACAACATTTACGAGTGGCCGTCAGTTACACAAATCACCCAGCCCACTACCTACTCTTCCATCGCAGTTCCAATTGATGTATGGCATCGTCATCTTGGTCATCCCTCATTCTCTATCCAACAAAAATTACTTTCCCATTTTTCTCTTCCTACTCTTAAAAATAATAACATTATATCTAATTATGATGCTTGTTTAAGCAATAAAAGTCATAGACTCTCTTTTGGAATCTCCTCCATATCATGCTCAAAACCTTTTGAAATTATTTATACTGATGTTTAGGGTCCTGCCACAATCACTTGTTTTGATAAGTTTAGATTTTATGTCATTTTTGCATACTACTTTACAAAGTATACATGGTTATACTCTCTCCATCATAAATCTGAAGTTTCAACAATTTTTTCTAACTTTAAACGGTTGGTCAAGAACTTCTTTCAATCTACAATCAAAACAGTTTACTCTAATGGAGGCGATGAATATTAAGCCCTCACATCCTGTCTCTTAGCTTGTGGTATACAACACCTTAAGTCACCCCCACATACTCCTCAACTAGTTGGTTCTACTGAACGCAAACATCGACATATAGTTGATATCGGCCTCACACTCCATCAAACCTCCATTCCAACCATCTTTTGGTCTGTGACTTTTCAAATTGTCATCTCCCTCATCAATCATATGCTCACTCTAGTCCTTCAGTACTAGTCACCATTTAAAAAATTATTTTCATAAATCTCCAAACCTTCAAAAACTCAAAGTATTTGGTTATTTATATTATCCATGGCTACGTCTCTATGCCTTACATAAGCTAACATCATGATCTAAACCTTGCATTTTTATTGGATATTCTCTTGAACATAATGTCTTTCTATGCTATGAACCCCAAACTCAAAAAGTCTTTATATCACCTCATGTTATTTACGTGGAGTCTACCTTTCCGTTTTAAAACCCTAAGTCTCCTAATGTGCGCCCTTCTCCAACAATTATACATCACTGGAGTACACCGTCGATCTCATCAAACGAGTCTCCCACAATACCACCCGATCATTCTCCTCAGGATCTACACTCTCACGGTTCAGTAGCTCCTCACTCCCTTTATTGCCCCTCTCCCTTTTTCACAAGATTCCCCTACTACTGAAGTATTGCCCTCGGAAACACAACCACTACCTTTATCCTCTTCTAGTACCAGTGACTCTGAAGTACTTCCAACCCATGTCAGTACATCTCCAATGTCCATACCCACAACACTACCTATAGCTCTTGGACATCCAATGATAACATACTCCAAAGTGATATCTTTAAACCTCGATAAGTCCTTGACCTACATGCTATCACAAAATCCTTGTTAGAGACTAATGAACCTACCACAATTACTCAAGCCCAAAAATCTCCACATTGGTGTAAGGCTATGTGTGAAGAATATGATGCCCTTAACCATAATTCTATATGGACTCTTGTACCCTTTCATCCCACACAAAATATCATCAGGTGTAAGTGGGTCTTTCGAATTAAGTAGAACCCAGATGGATCCGTTGCCATATATAAAGCGTGTCTAGTAGCCAAAGTATTTCATCAACGTCCTAGTATTGACTTCACAAAGACATTTAGTCTCGTTGTTAAACCCACAACAATCAACTTATTTTGAGTTTGACCATCTCAAAAGGTTGGCATTTACGATAACTCGATGTTAACAATATCATTTTATAGGGGACTCTAATTGACAATGTATTCATGCAGCAACATCCTAACTTCATTCACCCTCAGTATCCAAGGTATGTTTGTAAACTACAAAAAGCTATTTATGGATTTCGTCAAGCTCCATAAGCTTGGTATACTGAACTTGGCTTATTTTTGACATTAATTAGCTTCATTAATTCTAAGTCTGATACATCGTTATTCCTTTGACAACAAAATGGAAGCACAATATATCTTTTAGTGTATGTGGATGATATTATTGTGACGGACAATAACCCCTTAGAGACTTAGGCTTTCCTATAGCAATTAGCCGATCGATTTTTCCTAAAAGATCTAGGAACCTTGAGTTACTTTCTGGGAGTGGAAGCAACATTTACATCTTCAGGTCTCTTCCTATCATAAAAAAAGTATATCCAAGATCTATTATCTAAGACAAACATACAGGATGCAAAATGTTGAATCTTGTATTTTGATGATGAAACTACTTGATATATATTTATGATTTAATCTGCGTTTTGAGTGACGCAGGATGCTTCGATCAGGATGAGACAATTAAAGTAGGAAAATCATGTTGTGCTGGAGGAACATGTCAGAAGATTGGACGTCGGGCCGGTGGATCGGTCGACGTATCAACAGAAGGCTTCGGGCCAAGAAGAGCGGGTATTGTGCCAAGGATATCGGAGTTACGGAGTCAACTGGCCGATTGGGCAATAGGCTGCAGGAGAGGACAATGCGTCGAAGAATCAGACGAAGCGTCGAGGGACCAATGACATGCCGGATTAATTGTCTCAATCGAAGTTTTGTTTTAAGTGTGCAGGATTAACTACGATGAAAGTAAGATATGCAGTAGGAGTTGCGCTGGAATCAAGACAATGATCATGTTGCGAGTTCGAGAGTTCGACGGAAGTTTGGATAGTCGTCGGAGGTTCTACGGGAACAAATCCGAGAAGTCCATGAGCTTGCCAAAGAAGCTCGTCGAAACTCGCCAAGTGGATCGTCGCAAGTCCAGGAGTTTGCCGGAAGTCCGCAGGAGCATCACCAAGGGTTCATCGAATGATCGACGAAAGTTCGCCGGAAGAAGCGATTGATGCACTGGAGCAAGTTGCAGTAAATGTCTTAGGAAATATCGTAGTTAGCACAATGATTAAGTTGGAAATGGGAGGTGATCCCATTAACTTAATCTTGGGGCAATTGGGTCCCTGAAAAACCCAAATTGGGCCGAATGGATCAACCCATTCGGACCCTGATTTCTGCCAGGCGGTGGCACCGCCTGGGCTTAGTCTCCGAGCGAGACTGGGCGGTGCAACTGCCCCTGACAGGAGGTGGCACCGCTTGAGCTCGGTCTTCTAGCTCTGGTAGGAGGTGCAACCGCCTCAGTCAGGCGGTGGCACCGCTTGAGCTCGGTCTTCGAGCATTGGTAGGAGGTACAACTGCCCCTGATAGGAGGTGGCACCGCCCAGAGGCTCAGTCTTCGAGCTCTGCCAGGCGGTGCAACCGCCTCAGTCAGGCGGTGCAACCGCCAGATCCTGGAATTCCTGGAATTGACAGTTTTGAGCTCAGAATTCAAACTGGGGTGGGGCCTATAAATACCCCACCCTTTCAGCACTACAAGGGCACCCAGAAACCACGAAAATTCTGATTTTACTTTGTGATTTTTAGAGCTCAAAAGTGTTGTATGAGTTGAAAGTTCTTCTTCCTCTTTTCTTCCAAGTTCTAATCTGATAAGAGAGGAATGAAAATTCTGTAAGGGTTGTCTCCTAAGCCCGTCAAAAGGAGTGAAACTGTAAAAGGGTGGTTGGCCTTCGTGTTGGGAAATCATGGGGGCAACATCACATGCGCAGTGGAAGAACAAGAAAACAAAATCCCCGATTCCCAAAAAGATGTTCGTCGTCGTGCGAAGATTGGTGCGCAAAAATCCACGAAACATGAAGCTGCGTATAGAGTAGATTGTGTTACCTAGGGAGATCGTATATCCATGTTTCCTTGCAGATCCTTAGGAGAGGGTGAAGGAGGTCAAGCGTCCTCCTCTCTAGCGGTGATCCACATAGCAGGGTTGCGACGACGCTCCTCAAAACTCCAGGCCCGCTCTGAGGTGGAGAGGAAGAGGAGAAGGAAAGGCAAGCAAAGGCTCTAGCCTATGAGGCTCTGAATCCCTCCTATTTATAGAGGTCCCCTGTCAAACCCTAATGGGTCCTCCCCTAGTGGGTATTGGATCTGCATCCAATAAGACAAGGGCTCCGTCGGATATCTCATATCCGAACCTCTACTCATCGCAATGCCTACCATATGTGTGTGACCCTCTAGGCCCAATATCGAGTTGGTCGTAAGTCATACCTGTCAGAACTCCTTCTAACTTAGTAAATTATTATCTCTGTAATAATTCACTCGACTCATCGACTACGGACGTACTAGGCCACTACGCCGTAATCCCCAGACGATACAGGGGAATCCAATCCATTGGACCTGTCTGTCCTCAGTTACCGTGTACCTATAGTCTCTCATCCATCTAATATCCCAGAGACCGTATATCGAGCATGGTGCTGTCAGACCCATACGGTTTCTACTCGAGTCTCGCTCTAATCGGATTCTCCCGGAGAACTCTTTCTCTCTCAACCCGAATGACCCTGGCTAGGGATTTGTCTGAGCAAGAACATATGGGATATTCCTCTCATGACGCCGAGAGTGGATGATCCTCTATCGACACTCAATAGCCCTCGTAAGGTTGACTACCACTCCCAATGACCAACTGTACTAGATCTGGGATAGCCAAACCTATAAGTCTGGTATCAAAGAGTAGAGCACTCATACAGGACATCCTTGGTGTCTCAAGTCTAAGGACCAGATACACCACTAGGACTACGGAATCGCTGTCTAACAATAAGGCATCATCAACCATCCAGCATTCCGTAAGCGGATCAATCAGTAAACTCATTCTCCAATGAGCACCTGTACTGTATCCCTAGTGTCCCTACACGAGCAGCTATGAGACCAGCTGCATCCATCATATGGACGGGTATACAGCACACCAGTCTATCCGGTTATCACGATGTCCCTCTCGAGTAACCTATGACCGAGATTATTTAGGGTATGTGTTTAAAGGTGTATCGATCTCATTATCGTGATCTCATCACGATCCAATTCCCATTGCACAAATCCAAGGACATCATAATATATATATGCACATATGCAATAGTTATAAAGTGATATATGCCAAAATATAATAAGCAAAAAGATTCTGTATCAAGTCACACGTGCCATCACTCACGTGATTGGCTTGCTGGGCACTTATGACTAGCAATCTCCCACTTGACCTAAAGCCAATCACCTGTGTGTCTGATCCCCATCAGACCCCTGTGACGCTCAAAGACAATCTGAGACAACGGCTTTGTCAGTGGATCTGCAATGTTATCTTTGGATGGAACTCTTTCCACTGCTACATCTCCTCGGGCTACGATCTCTATGATAAGGTGGAACCTCCTCAGAACATGCTTAGATTTCTGATGAGACCTAGGTTCCTTTGCTTGAGCAATCGCCCCGTTGTTGTCGCAATATAGGGAGATCGGCTCTTTGCTACCCGGCATGACTCCCAAATCTGTAATGAACTTCTTCAACCAGACTCCCTCCTTTGCTGCATCTGATGCAGCAATGTACTCCGCCTCTGTGGTCGAGTCAGCAGTGGTATCTTGCTTAGAACTCTTCCAGCACACTGCTCCTCCATTCATACCCTGAATTCGACTTGTTATCAACGACATCAGACTGAAAACTTGAGTCTGTGTAGCCTTCAACCTTAAGGCTATTACCTCCATAGTAAAAGATCCTTAGTCCTTCTTAAGTACTTAAGGATACACTTTACTGCTTTCCAGTGCTCCAAGCCTGGATCCGCCTGATACCTGCTCGTGACACTCAGAGCATGCGCTATATCAGGCCTAGTACATAGCATGGCATACATGATAGACCCTATTGCTGAGACATAAGGTATCATATTCATGTTCGCCCTTTCTTCGAGAGTCTTTGGGGACATACTCGTAGAAAGCGATATCCCATGTCTCATCAGTATGAGATCTCTCTCTATGGTTTCTATGTACCTGGACTAGGACAAGCCAAGCATCCTTTTGGATCTATCTCTATAGATTCTAATCCCCAAGATATAGGATGCTTCCCCTAAGTCCTTCATGGAGAAGTGTCTAGATAACCAAGTCTTTACTGTGGATGGCGTTCCTACGTCATTCCCAATGATGAGGATGTCATCCACATATAACACCAAAAAGGTGATAGCGCTCCCACTTACCTTCCTGTACACACAAGGCTCATCTTCATTCTTAACGAAGTCATAAGATCTGATTGTTGGGAAATCATTGTGGGGGGCGACATCATATGCGCAGCGGAGGAACAAGAAAAACAAAATCCCCGATTCCCAAAAGATGTTCGTCGTCATGCGAAGATTGGTGCGCAAAAATCCGCAAAACACAAAACTGCGTATAGAGATTGTGTTACCTAGGGAGATCGTATATCCCTGTTTCCTTGCAGATCCTTAGGAGAGGGTGAAGGAGGTCAAGCGTCCTCCTCTCTAGCGGTGATCCACACAGCTGGGTTGCGACGACGCTCCTTAAATCTCTAGGCCTACTCTGAGGTGGAGAGGAAGAGGAGAAGGAAAGGCAAGCAAAGACTCTAGCCTATGAGGGTGTGAATCCCTCCTATTTATAGAGATCCCGTGTCAAACCCTAATGGGTCCTTCCCTAGTGGGTATTGGATCTGCATCCAATAAGACAAGGGGTCCGTCGGATATCTCATATCCGAACCTCTACTCATCGCAATGCCTACCATATGTGTGTGACCCTATAGGCCCAATATCGAGTGGCCGTGAGTCATACCTGTCAGAACTCCTTCTAACTCAGTGAATTATTATCTCTGTAATAATTCACTCGACTCATCGACTACGGACGTACTAGGCCACTACGCCGTAGTCCCCAAACGATACAGGGGAATCCAATCTATTGGACCTGTCTGTCCTCAGTTACCATGTACCTATAATCCCTCATCCATCTAATATCCCAGAGACCGTATATCGAGCATGGTGTTGTCAGACCCATACGGTTTCTACTCGAGTCTCGCTCTAATCGGATTCTCCCGAAGAACTCTTTCTCTCTCAACCCGAATGACCCTGGCTAGGGATTTGTCTGAGCAAGAACACATAGGATATTCCTCTCATGACGTCGAGAGTGGATGATCCTCTATTGACACTCAATAGCCCTCGTAAGGTCGACTACCACTCCCAATGACCAGCTGTACTAGATCTGGGGACAGCCAAACCTATAAGTTTGGTATCAAAGAGTGGAGCACTCATACAGGACATCCTTGGTGTCTCAAGTCTAAGGACCAGATACACCACTAGGACTATGGAATCACTGTCTGACAATAAGGCATCATCAACCATCCAGCATTCCGTAAGCGGATCAATCAGTGAACTCATTCTCCAATGAGCACCTGTACTGTTGTAACACCCCTCATTACTGAATGTTCGTATAAATTTCTGGCGATAATGTGAGCTTCTATTTTAATTGACAGAAGAAATAGAGTATGGATTAGAGGTAACTTATTTTTAAGATTTCGGAGATCTGTTCAAAAAAGAAAAAAAAAAAAGAATCTGAGGACCTATATGTAAACCCTAAGGACCTAATCGTGAATATGATAAAAACAAGGACTAAACTGCAAAATGCACCAAATGACAAATCCCACCGCTTAAGCTTCTCTGCCTTCGTTCTTAAGAAAGCAGAGAAGGCAGCTCGTGGGTGATCAGGGAAAGAAAGGAAGAAGAAGAAGAAGAAATTGGGGTTTTTAGGGTTTTTGCTTTAATCTTGTTACTTCGGGTCAAAATTTGCAAAGGCAAGTGTTCTAACCCCATCCTACAGAAGTATTAGACTCTGTTTTTATGTTGATTCAAAATAAATTGGAAGATTTCTGTTTTGAAACTGATATGACTCTTTTTGGACCTAAAACCATGGATTCTGAAATATTTTCGGTAAACTGACCCCTATACACTGCTTCGGCTGTAAGTTTTAGTATAAGATGTGAATTCAGGCAGGAACTATTTTGTTTATAATTAGACTCTTATGTCTTTCTTTTGACACCGATTTTGTAGATTTTGGACACCGAATACTTACCCAAACATTTTTTTCAAATGAGCCTATAGACGCTGTAAAACAGAGTTCAAGATTTCTGACCTATCGCTACTAAAATGCCTATAACTCCCTGTTGAAAATTCTGATTTGTACCAAACTGATTTTATTTGAAACTAGACTTGAAAATATTTCTTTTGACATATGGTTTGAAAATTTTGGAATTCAATTGCCTATCCTATTATCTGTTGAATCTGACCCTATAAATTCTGCAAAACAGTGATTGTGATTTTGACCTTGTGTTACCAAATCAGAGGTAACTCTGTGTTGGGAGCCCTGTTTCATATGAAATCTTTTCCATCCGAACATAGATTGATATATGGTTTGACCATAGTCTTCTTATGGGTATTGGAGCAAAATTGTTATGCTGAAATATTTGTTTGATGTGCCACTGGAATTCTGTCCGAAATCGAGCTTTGGTCGATTTCGCGTATTCTGTTCTATTCCTTTGATTTCTTGAATTCGTCTAACCTTCTTATTTGAATTGAGCTAACTATACTTGGATTCCCTGTACACTCTTGCTTCCATTTTCCTTTCTAATATGAATACATTTGTGAGAGAATTGTTCCTTGCGTCATTTGTTCTTAAAAAAAAGCACATGTAAGCTTCGTTGTTCCGCGTGTGCTTCCGATGTATGCTACTTATTGTTGAAACTACCCTTTTGTACTCTGGTGTGTGGGATTGTCTGGACCTTTGCCAGAAATGGTAAAGGGTATGCGCTATTTGCCCGCTATGTGGGGTCCCGCTATGAGGGATATTCTGTTTGCGCTTGTTGCCCGCTACGTGGGTATGTGATTAGAGCCTGCGATGCTCTGCCGGCCCCCTTTGACTTCACCTAGACGTGGGTGGATGGAGCTCCCAGACGTGGGAGACTTTTGTCAGGTGGTCATTCAGAAATAGATGAATCACATTCTGACTGAGATCCCACTACACCCTCTATATGTTTGATATGACATCCAGAGTTTTGGTGAGTTTGTTTCTGTTCATACTCTGGATAAGATTGATATGATTGCAACGTCGAGGACGACGTTTGAGCTCTTGTATGATATGTGTACTGATATGCTCTGAAAGGCTTCATTCCCTGATGATTTTGCTTCGAAATGTTCCATATGCCGTTGATATGCTTTGAAACATTTTATATGCCATTGATAAGCTCCGATATGTTTCCTTTGTCTCTGATATGCTCCAATTACTCTATGCTCCATCTGTCAGGAACCTAATGGGTATGATTGGAAGGACAATTGTGATTCTGCTCCTAATGATATTATGTCTACGAAATCGTATATTCTGCCATGTATTTTGAAACTGCACCACTTTGGAAATTGTACTATTTTGATATGGATATGTTAGTCACTTGCTGAGCTCTTTATGCTCACCCCATTTGTCGATAAATTTTTCAGGATAGCGTATCGCTTGCTTAAATGTTAAGATTGGGCTGAGGCAGTGGAAAGTTATAAGATTTTGGGTCGATCCTTGTTAGCATATGTGTATTTGTTGTATATGATACTCTGCATCTTATGAAATGTGACGATGAATCTAAACCTGTGGATTTTGTGTAAGATAAAGGATCCCTTGTGTATAGGATTTTGGAATGTTAAGTTAAATTCATGTAATGATATGATCTTATGGTAAATCGATGATTGTGGTGACTGCATAGACTTCCCCACTTGTGGATTTATATTGTGGTTTTTAATTTGATGAGTTGAGTTCAGATTGTATGAATTATCGAGAGATGTGTGCTATGTTTATGAATTGCACAGGGTTATGAATTGGTAGATTATAGAAGTGAAATTTTTGATCTGAATGTTTTCTTAGTGACCTCAAATATGTGTTTGGATCCTGGGTTTGTTGTGATGAAGATCTTAAATATTGTCGATATTTTGTCGGGTCGTGACAACTGTATCCCTAGTGTCCCTACACGAGCAGCTATGAGACCAGCTGCATCCATCATATGGACGGGTATACAGCACACCAGTCTATCCGGTTATCACGATGTCCCTCTCGAGTAACCTATGACCGAGATTATTTAGGGTATGTGTTTAAAGGTGAATCGATCTCATTATCGTGATCTCATCACGATCCAATTCCCATTGCACAAATCCAAGGACATCATAATATATATATGCACATATGCAATAGTTATAAAGTGATATATGCCAAAATATAATAAGCAAAAAGATTCTGTATCAAGTCACACGTGCCATCACTCACGTGATTGCCACTTCCCAGAGTCTATACTCATAATGGCTTCTTGCAGTTTCTCTTCTAGTGCCCATCTTTACCACAGTGGAAGCACTGGCCTTTGTCCTTTGTTGGGTCTTTCTTAGCAACCTTTGCTTTACCTTGTTTGCCCTTGCCCCTGCCCTTCTTAAGGGACCTTTCTGCTTTCCTTTTCTTTCTGGTCTCACCAGTGTAGAGAAGAACTGGCTTCTCTTTCTTAATAGTACTCTCTGCCTCCCTCAACATATTGAGGAGCTCTGGGAGAGTCACCTCAAGCGTGTTCATATTAAAATTCATTATGAACTGTGAAAAGGAATCTGGTAGGGACTGAAGCACAATGTCCACACATAAGTTATCCTCTAGGACCATTCCTAGACCTGTGAGTTTCTCTATCCACTCAATCATCTTTAGGACATGGTTCTGAACCGGTGTCCCCTCAGTCATCCTAGCGCGGAAAAGGCTCTTGGATATCTCATATCGTTGAGTCCTTCCCTGTTCCTCAAATAATTTGTGGACATGTAGGAGAATGGATCTGGCATCCATCTTTTCATATTGTCTCTGTAACTCTGGAGTCATAGAGCCCAACATATATCACTGAGCAAGAGTGGAGTCATCAATGTACTTTACGTAGCGAGCGATCTCATCCTCGCTTGCCCCTTCTTCGGGCGTAGGCATCACTATATCAAGGACGTACACGATTTTCTCCGCTGTGAGAACAATTCTCAAGTTACGGAGCCAATCCGTATAATTTGGACCAGTGAGGCGGTTGACATCAAGTATGCCACGTAAGGGATTTGAAAGCGACATTTTCAGAAAATAAAGATGTAGCAAAAATGTATAACATGCAGATTTTGCAAGAAATAAACTATCAAGATATGGACTTCGATCTTAATATGCTCCCACTATTTTACTAACGAGTCACGCGACACCCTCAGCATGTGAAACGGAAGTCTCCGGCAGACTTCTAGTGGGGATCAGGATCCAATCAGCGTCTTAGTGTAACCTCGAGGGACTCGACCAATCACACTAAGCCTAAAAGGTAGGCAACTTTGCCGATCACAACTCCTTGTGATTCCCGTCCTGTTCGGCCTCCGAATCACCATGGCCTCGAGGGACTCGACCAACCATGATGCTCGGTTAAGTCAACACCTTCGTTACAAGATGAGTCTGATTTGATGATATACCCTCGAGGGACTCGACCAAGCATACCATGTCCTCAGGTCACCGGTGACATCTCTATGTCGTAAGCAAGATAGCGAATCGCGATATAGGTGAGTCTCAAGGGACTCGACCAACTCAACCTACACCGGGAATCGGTTCCTACTCATAACGATGGAAGGCCACGTGGGTCAATCTAATTGCCAAACGTTTACCGACTTAATATTATCGAGAGATGTTTCTATAATTTGGTCTCCTAATATGACATGTCACACATATACATATTTAATATATATCTACATCGCATGCAAATATATATATATATATCTAGTATGTGTATAAGCAATCACACCAGATGATCATGGACCACAACCTAATATGATTAGGCCCGAGCCAGTAGGCCTAATCACTCACATCAAGATCTATGTGTGCAACGGTGCATCTCCATGCCCTGTGATCGTCCATCTCGTCATCGTCGGTTCCGTCGACATCTTGATGCATCTCCATGCATCACGATCGTCCGTCTCGTGGGTCCCGCTATCGCATCCACGCTCCCGCTGCGCCTCCTCATGTGATTACAACTTAATCATAGGCACGCAGGCCCGACAATAAACGAGAAATATAATGGAGGTTCGCAGACCTTAATAATAATAATCACAAGTACACACATCACACGGTCCATGATAATCCGTCCACACATCATACATCACATGTATAAATAATCATCATCATGTAGGACTACTAGATAATAATAAAAATAATAATCAACTAAACCTTTTAATTAATTAATATTTTTTTTCTGAAATCAGGGATATGTAGGGAATTTCTCAATTCCTAAGGGTATTTTCGTAATTTTGACAAAAGACATAAACTGGAATTTCTCAAATTCCGAGGGGCAAAACTATCTTTTTCAGAAAACCCTAATTCCCTCTTTCTGCTGCCGCTGCTGCCGCTGCCACCCTGCTGGCGGCGGCCTGTGCGGCGGGGCGAGGGCGCTGCCCTCGCCTACAAGCGGCACGCTCGCTGGCGGCGCTGCCGCTGCAGGTGGGCTCCCCTTTCGGGCGTCGCTGCTTCCGCAGGCGGTGCTGTCCCTCCGGGTGGCCGCCCCTGTGGGGGGGGTTTCGCCCGCGGGAGCAGCGGCGGCAGGCGTCGCGCGTCGCTGCCCTGCGGCGGCAGGCGCCGCTTCCTTTCGGCGGCAGGCGTCGCTGCCCTGCGGCGCCTCTGCCCGTGGGTTGCCATGCCCGGCCGGCAGCAAGCCTGCTGCAAGCAGGCCGCCGGGCGGCTGCTGCAGACGCAGCCCCTGCGCTGCCCGCCTTCGGCTACGCTGCACGCACGCAGATCGAGGGCAGCAACTGTTGCTGCCCTTCCTCGCTTTTGCGTCAACGATTTTGACGTCAAAATTCTTCCAAAACACAACACACGCAGTTCAAAACCAATCATTCGCACGAACAACCTGGCTCTGATACCACTGTTGGGAAATCATTGTGGGGGGCGACATCATATGCGCAGCGGAAGAACAAGAAAAACAAAATCCCCGATTCCCAAAAAGATGTTCGTCGTCGTGCGACGATTGGTGCGCAAAAATCCGCAAAACACAAAACTGCGTATAGAGATTGTGTTACCTAGGGAGATCGTATATCCCTGTTTCCTTGCAGATCCTTAGGAGAGGGTGAAGGAGGTCAAGCGTCCTCCTCTCTAGCGGTGATCCACACAGCAGGGTTGCGATGACGCTCCTCAAATCTCCAGGCCTACTCTGAGGTGGAGAGGGAGAGGAGAATAGGAAAGGCAAGCAAAGACTCTAGCCTATGAGGCTGTGAATCCCTCCTATTTTTAGAGATCCCGTGTCAAACCCTAATGGGTCCTTCCCTAGTGGGTATTGGATCTGCATCCAATAAGACAAAGGGTCCGTCGGATATCTCATATCCGAACCTCTACTCATCGCAATGCCTACCAAATGTGTGTGACCCTCTAGGCCCAATATCGAGCTGGCCGTGAGTCATACCTGTCAGAACTCCTTCTAACTCAGTGAATTATTATCTCTGTAATAATTCACTCGACTCATCGACTACAGACGTACTAGGCCACTACGCCGTAGTCCCCAGACGATACAGGGGAATCCAATCCATTGGACCTGTCTGTCCTCAGTTACCATGTACCTATAATCCCTCATCCATCTAATATCCCAGAGACCGTATATCGAGCATGGTGTTGTTAGACCCATACGGTTTCTACTCGAGTCTCGCTCTAATCGGATTCTCCCGAAGAACTCTTTCTCTCTCAACCCGAATGACCCTGGCTAGGGATTTGTCTGAGCAAGAACATATAGGATATTCCTCTCATGACGCCGAGAGTGGATGATCCTCTATTGACACTCAATAGCCCTCGTAAGGTCGACTACCACTCCCAATGACCAGCTGTACTAGATCTGGGGACAGCCAAACCTATAAGTCTGGTATCAAAGAGTGGAGCACTCATACAGGGCATCCTTGGCGTCTCATGTCTAAGGACCAGATACACCACTAGGACTACGGAATCGCTGTTTGACAATAAGGAATCATCAACCATCCAGCATTCCGTAAGCGGATCAATCAGTGAACTCATTCTCCAATGAGCACCTGTACTGTATCCCTAGTGTCCCTACACGAGCAGCTATTAGACCAGCTGCATCCATCATATGGACGGGTATACAGCACACCAGTCTATCCGGTTATCACGATATCCCTCTCGAGTAACCTATGACCGGGATTATTTAGGATATGTGTTTAAAGGTGAATCGATCTCATTATCGTGATCTCATCACGATCCGATTCCCATTGCACAAATCCAAGGACATCACAATATATATATGCACATATACAATTGTTATAAAGTGATATATGCCAAAATATAATAAGCAAAAAGATTCTGTATCAAGTCACATGTGCCATCACTCACGTGATTGGCTTGCTGGGCACCTATGACTAGCACTGATTGCCTCATCAAATCTTATGTTCCAACTTCGGGAAGCTTGCTTTAGTCCATAAATGGATCTAAGCAACCTACACACCTTATCTGGGCATTTCTTGGACACGAATCCCTCAGGTTGCATCATATACACCTCCTCCTCGAGGTTCCCATTGAGGAATGTGGTTTTCACATCCATCTGCCAGATCTCATAATCATAGTGTGCTGCAATAGCCAATAGAATTCTGATGGATTTTAGCATTGCTACGGGTGAGAAGGTTTCGTCGAAATCAACACCTTGCCTTTGACGATACCCCTTAGCCACTAGCCTTGCTTTATAAGTCTCTACCTTTCCATCTACTCCGATTTTTTTCTTAAAGATCCACTTGCAACCGATGGGTACAAAACCTTCGGGTGCATTAACTAGGTTCCAAACCTTATTGGAGTACATAGAATCCATCTCAGAATTCATGGCTTCATGCCACTTCCCGGAGTCTATACTCATAATAGCCTCCTCGTAGGTCTGAGGATCAATATCCTCAACATCCTCTCCTCTAATATGTCGCACATATCTATCAGGAGGATGAGATACTCTATCAGACCTGCGTAAAGTTGAAAATTGTGTATTAGGTACCTGAACAGACTCGGGCTGTAGAGTGGTGCTTGAGCTTGGTTCTCCAACTTCGCTCAACTCTATCATTCTCCCACTGTCTCCGCCAAGAATGTGTTCCTTCTCAAGGAACACTGCTCTCTTAGCTACAAAGACCTTTTGGTCCTCGAGATGATAGAAATAATTCCCACAAGTTTCCTTGGGGTATCCCACAAATTTGCATCGCTCTGTCCTTGATTCTAACTTATCGGGGTTGTGTCTTTTAACATGGGCAGGGTAGCCCCAAATCTTAACAACCTTAAGATCAGGCTTCTTCCCTTTCCATATCTCATATGGTGTAGACACTATTCAGAAGGTAAGCTGCGGTTTCTAGGGCATATCCCCAGAATGAGATGGGTAGGTTAGCGAAACTTATCATAGACCGTACCATATCTAATAACATACGATTTCTCCTTTCTGAGACACCATTGAGCTGAGGTGTGTAAGGAGGTGTCCATTGGGATAATATCCCATGGTCCTTGAGGAACTGAGTAAACTCTGTACTTAAGTACTCACCTCCTCGATCTGATCGAAGAGTTTTGATATTCTTTCCAGTCTGGTTCTCCACCTCATTCTTATACTCTCTGAATTTCTCAAAGGCCTCGGACTTGTACTTCATTAAGTACACATATCCATACCTTGAGAAATCATCAGTAAATGTAATGAAGTAGGGGTAACCTCCAATGGCATGAGTTGACATGGGTCCACATACATCACTATGTATGAGTTCCAACAACACAGTGGCTCTCTCTCCAGTTCCACTAAATGGAGAGTTGGTCAGTTTTCCACGAATGCAAGGCTCATAAGTTACATATGACACATAGTCGAATGGATCTAGATATCCATTATTTAGCAACTTTTGAATCCTTCTTTCATGGATGTGACCTAGCCTACAATGCCGTAGGTATGCACTGTTCACCTCATCTCGTTTCCTCTTAGACACTTACATTCATGATATGTGGAGTAGTGTCTTGCATAAACATACCTTTATGCAATATTCCTCTCGTCAATCTCCCCTCGGCTTTGCTAGAATTTACAATAAATTGTAGATGTAATAAGTAATACTGGTATCCAATACCAATGCACTATCACAAAAATCTGCCAATTGGAGATTGATCATGAATGTACCTGAAGCTTCTCCAAGCTTCTATTTCGCCCTTTCTGCAAGGTACTCTTTGCAGTTCCTATTCCTGTGCCCATCTTTACCACAGTGGAAGCATTGGCCTTTGTCCTTTACTGGGTCTTTCTTAGCAACCTTTACTTTACCTGGTCTGCCCTTGCCCTTTCCCTTCTTAAGGGACCTTTCTGCTTTCCTTTTCTTTCTGGTCTCACCAGTGTAGAGAACTGGCTTCTATTTCTTAATAGTACTCTCTGCCTCCCTCAACATATTGAGGAGCTCTGGGAGAGTCACCTCAAGCTTGTTCATATTAAAATTCATTATGAACTGTGAAAAGGAATCTAGTAGGGACTGAAGCACAATGTCCACACACAAGTTATCCTCTAGGACCATTCCTAAACCTGTGAGGTTCTCTATCCACTCAATCATTTTTAGGACATGGTTTTGAACCAGTGTCCCCTCAGTCATCCTAGTGCGGAAATGGCTCTTGGATATCTCATATCGTTGAGTCCTTCCCTGTTCCTCAAACAATTTGCAGACATGTAGGAGAATGGATATGGCATCCATCTTTTCATGTTGTCTCTGTAACTCAGGAGTCATAGAGCCCAACATATAGCATTGAGCAAGAGTGGAGTCATCAATGTACTTCACGTAGCGAACGATCTCATCCTCATTAGCCCCTTCTTCGGGCGTAGGTATCACTGTATCAAGGACGTACACGGTTTTCTCCGCTGTGAGAATAATTCTCAAGTTATGGAGCCAATCCGTATAATTTGGACCAATGAGGCGGTTGACATCAAGTATGCCACGTAAGGGATTTGAAAGCGACAGTTTCTGAAAATAAAGATGCAGTAGAAATGAATAACATGCAGATTTTGCAAGAAATAAACTATCAAGATATGGACTTCTATCTTAATATGCTCCCACTATTTTACTAACGAGTCACGCGACACCCTCAGCACGTGAAACAGAAGTCTCCGGCAGACTTCTAGTGGGGATCAGGATCCAATCAGCGTCTTAGTGTAACCTCGAGGGACTTGACCAATCACACTAAGCCTAAAAGGTAGGCAACTCTTGCCGATCACAACTCTTTGTGATTCCCATCCTGTTCGGCCTCCGAATCACCATGGCCTCAAGGGACTCGACCAACCACGATGCTCGGTTAAGTCAACACCTTCGTTACAATATGAGTCTGATTTGATGATATACTCTCGAGGGACTCGACCAAGTATACCATGTCCTCAGGTCACCGGTGACATCTCTATGTCGTAAGCAAGATAGCGAATCGCGATATAGGTGAGTCTCGAGGGACTCGACCAACTCAACCTACACCGGGAATCGGTTCCTACTTATAACGATGGAAGGCCACGTGGGTCAATCTAATTTCCTCACGTTTACCGACTTAATATTATCGAGAGATGTTTCTATGATTTGGTCTCCTAATATGACATGTCATACATATACATATTTAATATATATCTACATCGCATGCAAATATATATACTTATCTAGTATGTGTATAATCAATTACACCAGATGATCATGGACCACAACCTAATGTGATTAGGCCCGAGCCAGTAGGCCTAATCACTCACATCAAGATCTATGTGTGTAACGGTACATCTCCATGCCCTGTGATCGTCCATCTCGTCCTCGTCGGTTCCGTCGACATCTTAATGCATCTTCATGCATCGCGATCGTCCGTCTCGTGGGTCCCGCTATCGCATCCACGCTCCTGCTGCGCCTCCTCATGTGATTACAACTTAATCATAGGCACGCAGGCCCGACAATAAATGAGAAATATAATGGAGGCTCGCATACCTCAATAATAATAATCACAAGTACACACATCAAACGGTCCATGATCATCCGTCCACACATCATACATCACATGTATAAATAATCATCATCATATAGGACTACTAGATAATAATAAAAATAATAATCAACTAAACTTTTTAATTAATTAATATTTTCTGAAATCAGGGACATATAGGGAATTTCTGAATTTATAGGGGTATTTTTGTAATTTGGACAAAAGACAGAAACTGGAATTTCTCAAATTCCGAGGGGCAAAACTATCTTTTGCCCAGAAAACCCTAATGCCCTACTACCCTTTGCTACTGCCGCCGCCGCCCTCGCCTGCAAGCGGCACGCCCGCTGGCGACGCTGCCGCCGTAGGTGGGCTCCCCCGCGGGCGCCGTCGCCTCCGCGGGCAGTTCTGTCGGCGGGGCAACGCCCGCAGGCGGTGCAGTCCCGCCGAGCGGCCGTCCCTGTGGGGGGGGGGGGGGGGGGGGGGGTTTCGCACGCGGGAGCAGCGGCGGCAGGCGCCGCTGCCCTACGGCGCCTCACCCCGCGGGAGAAGTTGCCGCAAGCGCCTCTGCCCGCGGGCTGCCAGCCCCGCCGGACGCAAGCCTGCTGCAAGCAGGCCGCCGGCCGACTGCTGCAGACGCAGCCCCTTTGCTGCCCGCCTTCGGTTGCGCTGCACGCACGTAGATCGAGGGCAGCAACGGTTGCTGCCCTTCCTTGTTTTTGCGTCAACGATTTTGACGTCAAAATTCTTCCTAAACACAACACACGCAGTTCAAAACCAATCATTCGCACGAACAACCTTGCTCTGATACCACTGTTGGGAAATCATGGGGGCAACATCACATGCGTAGTGGAAGAATAAGAAAACAAAATCCCCGATTCCCAAAAAGATGTTCGTCGTCGTGCGAAGATTGGTGCGCAAAAATCCGCGAAACATGAAACTGCGTATAGAGTAGATTGTGTTACCTAGGGAGATCGTATATCCCTGTTTCCTTGCAGATCCTTAGGAGAGGGTGAAGGAGGTCAAGCGTCCTCTTCTCTTGCGATGATCCACACAGCAGGGTTGCGACGACGCTCCTCAAAACTCCAGGCCTGCTCTGAGGTGGAGAGGAAGAGGAGAAGGAAAGGCAAGCAAAGGCTCTAGCCTTTGAGGCTCTGAATCCCTCCAATTTATAGAGGTCCCCTGTCAAACCCTAATGGGTCCTCCCCTAGTGGGTATTGGATCTGCATCCAATAAGACAAGGGCTCCGTCGGATATCTCATATCTGAACCTCTACTCATCGCAATGCCTACCATATGTGTGTGACCCTCTAGGCCCAATATCGAGCTGACCGTGAGTTATACCTATCAGAACTCCTTCTAACTCAGTGAATTATTATCTCTGTAATAATTCACTCGACTCATCGACTATGAACGTACTAGGCCACTATGCCGTAGTCCCCAAACGATACAGGGGAATCCAATCCATTGGACCTGTCTGTCCTTAGTTACAGTGTACCTATAGTCCCTCATCCATCTAATATCCCAGAGACCGTATATCGAGCATGGTGCTGTCAGACCCATACGGTTTCTACTCGAGTCTCGCTCTAATCGGATTCTCCCAGAGAACTCTTTCTCTCTCAACCCGAATGACCTTGGCCAGGGATTTGTCTGAGTAAGAACACATGGGATATTCCTCTCATGACGTCGAGAGTGGATGATCCTCTATCGACACTCAATAGCCCTCGTAAGGTCGACTACCACTCCCAATGACTAGCTGTACTAGATTTGGGACAACTAGACCTATAAGTCTGGCATCAAAGAGTGGAGCACTCATACAGGACATCCTTGGTGTCTCAAGTCTAAGGACCAGATACACCACTAGGACTACGGAATCGCTGTCTGACAATAAGGCATCATCAACCATCCAGCATTCCGTAAGCGGATCAATCAGTGAACTCATTCTCCAATGAGCACTTGTACTGTATCCCTAGTGTCCCTACACGAGCAGCTATGAGACCAACTGCATCCATCATATGGACGGGTATACAGTACACCAATCTATCCGGTTATCACGATGTCCCTCTCGAGTAAACTATGACCGGGATTATTTAGGATATGTGTTTAAAGGTGAATCGATCTCATTATCGTGATCTCATCACGATCCGATTCCCATTGCACAAATCCAAGGACATCACAATATATATATGCACATATGCAATAGTTATAAAGTGATATACGCCAAAATATAATAAGCAAAAAGATTCTGTATCAAGTCACACGTGCCATCACTCACGTGATTGGCTTGCTGGGCACCTATGACTAGCACTTCGCCTATTGAAGAAAGGCCTATAGTGGACGTCGGTGACCTCGTCGGAGGAGGAAGCCAAAAGTGGATGTAGGTCAAGATTGATCGAACCACTCTAAATCTCGGTTTGCATTTACTTTGAGCATCTTATCTTTACTGCAAACCTCCTCAAAAGCTTACTGCCTTCTGCGCATATACAATCGTGTTTCAAGCTCTGCATTTTTCGAATCGGCGTTTAGACGTAAATCATTTTTATCGTACGAACATCATATTTCAATTTGCGTTTACGTTCTGATTTCTATCATAACTGCAAATTACCTTTATATCTTTGCTTTAACTGCATCTTGCTTGGTTACAAGTTAAAGTGATTTACGAATCAGATTTTCTACCGAAATCGCTCTTATCACACGAACGCGATTTTAATCGTCGAAAGTTTTCTGCTGCACTAATTTGGATTTATGGAATATCGTTGAAAACGGTTTTCAACTTCCCTCTAAACCGATGAACGAATGGTCGGATTTGGAGAAGAAGTATTTTTCTTTAAACGCAAAAGCTATGAATGCCTTATTTTGCGCTTTGGACAAAAACGAGTTCAATCGGATTTCTACGTGCGAAACGACTTTTGACATTTGGCGAACACTTGAAATCACACATGAGGAAACTAGTAGAGTCAAAGACTCGAAAGTTAACATTTTATTGCATGATTTTGATCTTTTTCGAATGCAACCAAGCGAGACTATAGGCGACATGTACACTAGTTTCACGGATGTCGTTAATAGTTTAAGAGCTCTTGGAAAATGTTTTTCGGATTTTGAACTCGTAAACAAGATTTTGCGTTCTCTTTCTAAGAAGTGGGATTCAAAAGTAACTGCAATACAAGAAGCTAAAAACCTAAACAACTTACCACTTGAAGAACTAATTGGTTCGTTGATGACAAATGAAATGGTGCACAATGCATATGATGAACATTATGAACAAAATCACCTTCCAAAGAACAGGAAGGATTTGGAACTCCGGACAAATGAATACCACCTGAGTGATGACTCAAGTGATGAGGACAATGATGAACTTGAACTTCGAACACTAAATCTTAATAAGTTTATTAAACAAAAATCTAAAATAAACAATAAACTTGAACGAAGGAAGAGGCCAAAGAAGAAGAACACAAAGTGGGATGAATCGAGCTCCTCCGAAGACGAGGAGAAAATCAAGAAAGGCAAGGTGGCAAACTACGCCTTAATCACTTTCAATGATGAGGTAATCGAAATCCCCCTAATTTATTTTGAAATTACTTGATGCTCTCATGATGTATTTTCTTTTTTAGTTTAGAATTAATTTTCTTAAAAATTACATGTTTAAAAAAAAATAATTATGAGCATGCTAAGTAATTTCAAAAATGATAATATTGCATATTTTATGATAAACAAATAAAATGATTTTGATTGAAAATATGAAATCATGGTTAAGAAGTAATAATGTGTATTACGTTGATTTCCATTTTGATTAAAAAAAAAATCATGTTTGATTTGAAGAAATGCATAAGGATGTAATATTAAATATTTTGGTTAACAATTTTATGCATGAGATTTTAAGCTATACATGATGATAAGCATGTGTTATTTTCATGAGTGTATTTGAAAAATATGGCAAAAATGTGCTCGAATGCATGAACTTGTTAAGATTATTTTTCGGACTTTCTTGATTCAATGTTCAAATCACTTAATCGCCATGATGATTTTACACTATTACATGCCTTAATAACATGTTGGAAATTATGTGTTTTGGATACAAAAATTTTTATGATCATGAGCATGTTTTATCTTCATGATTGAACTTGAAAATCTATAGCGAAACCTTGTCCGAATGCATGAAAGTGTTAAATTTCATTTTTGGATTTTCTTGATCATAATAGTTCATTTTTGAGAATCTATTGATCTTGATGGTTTTATGATGAAATTCATTTTTCGATCCTAAACGTTGATGCATGTTTAACATAAATGAAAAAGCATGCTAACATGAAATCAATCACTTAAAATGAAATACTTAAAAAAGAAAAAAATATATTATCAATGAAATCATGAATCTACTTATGTTACGAATTTTGTGAACCATAAAAATGATTTTTGGTGATTTGAATTTGAATGAGTTTTATCCAAAATCATGATCTTGGTTCCGTGATATTTACAAATTAAGATTTATTATGAATCAAGATTTTTTCATTAATCGTTCTCCTAAGATTTTCTTTTGATTAATTATGGAGTAGGTTTTTAAAAAAGAAATCATGTCTTTTGGTATTCACATGTTCTAATCTTTCATGATATGATTTTTTTGTAATTCCTTGTATTCATGAAATGTTTATCTCATCACCTAATAATTCTTCTTGATATTCCTTATGTGATGATAAGAATACATGAAATATTCATTAATTTGTTTTGATGTATACGAATAAGAAGTTTCGATCATGTATGGTAGAATGTAATTTGACAAATTTGGTACCATCATGTTGCAAAATAAATGATGATTAGGAATCATGCATTAATGATGATTGTATATTTTATGATTTGGCATGATGCATGCAATGATGAAATATTCATGAATTTGAAATGATGCATGCAATACTTATGACAATAATGTATATAATGTATTGCATATGATATGTATCATGAATGCTTTAAATGATGAATGTTTGGCATCATGATCAACATGTTGATAAATGCTTAAAAAATTTTAATGTTTGAGTATCATGTATGATATACCCATTAATGATGATTGATTTATTTTTTGGTATCGTGCATGAAAAATAAGGTTTTTGAAATTATGTATGTTTTAATTTGAATATATAATAATGCACAAATAAAACTGATACTTACCTTTGTCATAATCTGAAAATTGAAAAAAGGGTCTTCCCTTCTTTTTGACAATGACAAAGGGGGAGAAAGAATTTCTAGCATGGACATCATGAAAAGAGGCAAACTAGTTAGCTTACACAATTCAAGATGAAAGCAAAAATTACACTCCTCTAAAGAGAAGATGCAAATGTAACACTTGCCAAATTGTTTGCTTGCCTCATGTAAAACATTTTCTCTTGCTAGTTTGGCATTTTGCTAGCTTGCACTTTGCAAAGAAAGCAAAAATGACACTTCTCAAAAGAGAAGAAAGAGCTTGTTATCTTGAACATCACAAGCTTGCCAAACAAAAATTGCAAAAGTGCTATCTTGCCTATCTCAAGAAGCAAAACTTGCAACTTGCACATTGCAAGAGGAAGCAAGAATCATAAGCTTACACAAGAAAGCTATCTTACATTTGCTTTCGAAAGTTTTGCTAGCTTGTATGTAGTAAAACTTGCATATCGTAAAAATTGCTAGCTTGTAGAATAAAGAGAAGCAAATGGTTGCTATCTCAAGAAAATTAAACATGCTAAACTTACACCTTGCAATGGAAGCAAAATTGCGAGCTCAAACATTGCAAAGGAAGCAAAAATTTGCTAGCTTGCAACTTGCATATTTCAAGAAGCAAGAGTTGCCTTCTTGAACATCTCTAAATTGCTAGCTTGCAAGTTCTAAAATGTTGTAACATTGCTAGCTTGCATGTTCTAAAAGTGCTATCTTGTATGCTGTAAAACTTGCATATCTAAAACTTGATAGCTTGAATGTTCTAAGCATGATGTAATATTTGCTAAATTTTCTGGATTCAAAACTCCATGATGATAAAACTTGATATTATGTTTTTCATACAATAAGTTAAACTAATATTCCAAACACAAGAATAGTTGGACTTCTCCTTTTTGTTGATGACAAAGGGGGAGAAGTATGATGTTATGCATAAGTTCATGATGACGTGTTGCAAGTATTCATGATAAATATTGCAATGACTTGAATTCAGTTTGAATTCAAGATTCTATCAATATGGTATATTGATAGGGAGAGTTTGTTTAAACTCCGAGAGTTAAGTTTAACTTCGTCATCAAATGGTTGTCATCATCAAAAAGGGGGAGATTGTTGAATCTCGTATTTTGATGATGAAACTACTTGATATATGTTTATGATTTAATCTACGTTTTGAGTGACACAGGATGCTTCGATCAGGATGAGACAATTAAAGCAGAAACACCATGTTATGCCGGAGGAACATGTCAGAAGATTGGACGTCGGGCCGGTGGATCGGTCGACGTATCGACAGAAGGCTTCGGGTCGTGGACTCGGGCATCGGGCCAAGAAGAGTGGGTATTGTGCCAAGGATATTGGAGTTGCGGAGTCAACTGGCCGATTGGGCAATAGGCTGCAGGAGAGGACGATGCGCCGAAGAATCGGACGAAGCGTCGAGGGACCAATGACATGCCGGATAACTTGGTTAATTGCTTAGGATTAATTACCTCAATCGAAGTTTTGTTTTAAGTGTGCAGGATTAACTACGATGAAAGTAAGATATGCAGAAGGAGTTGCGCCGGAATCAAGACAATGATCACGTTGGGAGTTCAAGAGTTCGACGGAAGTTCGGACAGTCGTCGGAGGTTCTGCGGGAACAAATCCGAGAAGTCCATGAGCTTGCCAAAGAAGCTCATCGAAACTCGCCAAGTGGATCATCGCAAGTCCAGGAGTTTGCCGGAAGTCCGCAGGAGCATCACCGAGGGTTCATCGGATGATCGACGGAAGTTCGCCGGAAGAAGCGATTGACGCACCGGAGCAAGTTGCAGTAAATGTCTTAGGAAATATCGTAGTTAGCACAATGATTAAGTTGGAAATGGGAGGTGATCCCATTAACTTAATCTTGGGACAATTGGGCCCTTGAAAAACCCAAATTGGGCCGAATGGATCAACCCATTTGGACCCTGATTTCTGCCAAGCGGTTGAACTGCCCTAGCCAGGTGGTGGCACCGCCTTGGCTCAATCTCCGAGCGACACTGGGCGGTGCAACCGCCCTTGACAAGAGGTGGCACCGCCTGAGCTCGGTCTTCGAGCTCTAGCAGGAGGTGCAACCACCTCAGTCAGGCGGTGGCACCGCTTGAGCTCAGTCTTCGAGCTCTGGCAGGAGGTGCAACCGCCCCTGACAGGAGATGGCACCTCCCAGAGGCTCAGTCTTCGAGCTTTGCTAGGCGGTGCAACCGCCTCAGTTAGGCGGTGCAATCGCCA